>NC_056744.1:658137198-658737198 GCF_019279795.1 Protopterus annectens
TCTTTCCATTTGCTTTCATATATTTTCCTTGTTGACACTTTATGAGAAGATATCAGAATGTGTCTGACTGGAGAGGACAGATTTGGAAACCTGGCTATGGTTTGAACCAGAGCAGCCAGGCTGCCAACTTGAGGGACTGAAGGGATGGATGGAGTGCTCCCAATGCTTGAGTGAGAAGGTCTGCAACGGGGTCCAGAATCCAGGTCTCCTCTTGAAGATGAGGCCACAGGAAGGGGAACCTGATTTGAGGAGGGCAGTACAGAGGGCCGAGTATCAAGTCTCTTCCCAAACAATTGGCTTTCTGGAGGACTTTGGAAATTAGTGGAAAGGGGAAAAGCATAGAGGAGGCCCAGGGGCCAATCGTGAAGAAGTGCATCCCTTGGTGACTCCCCCGGAGGGGGGATAAGGGCAAAGTAGCTGCTGCATTTGGCATTCATGGATGTGGCAGCAAGGCTGCCACCATTTTCGGAAAATCTTTTCTGCTACTTCCTGATTTAGGGACCACTCATGAGGCATCAAAATCGCTCTGCTGAGTCTATCCGCTATCACGTTGATTTCCCCAGGATATGCACTGCAACCAGAAAACGTTGGGAGGACGTTGCCCATTTCCATACTCTCAGGGTCTCTCCACAAAGTGGGTAAAGATCTGGTTCCTCATTTGTTTATGTACCATACAATTGACATGTCTGTCTGGTTTGCAATAGTTCCCTAGAGGGAGAGAGTCCTGGAATGCTAACGCTAAAAGCACCGCTCTCATCTCTGGGACACTGATGTGCAATTGGGCCTCGTGATCCTGCCAGGTGCTTTGGACTGTCCTTCCCAGATGATGACCCCCCATCCTATATGAGAGGTGCCCGTGGTCATTATGACCAGTGGTTGAGGAAGAACAAACAGTCAACCTAGAGTCACATGAGTGCAGTACAGCCACCAATGAAAATCTTTTGTGCAAATTTCTGTAATGATTATTTTGTGAGACACTGGTAGTTGTTGCATTGACCAGAGTGGATAGCAACCACTGAAGAATTCTCATGTGTAGACGTGCTAGGGGGATTAAAACTATTGCTGTTCCTAGACCTTTCAGAACCATCTTTGCTTGGACATTTTTCCTTCCCAAAATGTACATTACCTAACGTCTTAGTACTTAGATCCTTTCCGGGGGACGTCTGGCTGTCACTTGTGTTGACTAACTCTGCCCCTATAAAAAACGCATGCTGAGAGGACCCCAAGGCAGATTTCTCATAGTTTATTGTAATGACCAGGTTGGAGCAGAGTTGCAAGGCTGTTTTTTATTAGTAGATACTTGGTTGCGGCAGTTAAGAGACAGTCATCTAAGTATGGAAACACCCAGAATCCTAGACGTCTCAAGTGAGCCGCTACCACTGTCATACATTTGGTGAACACACTGGGGATTGTAGTGAGGCCAAAGGGCAGAGCATGAAATTTGTAGTGACTGGCTTCCAGCCGAAAGCGCAGATATCTCCTGGATCACATGTCTATTTATATGTGGTAGTACACATCCTGGAGATTTATCCAGCACATCCAATCATCTTTTCCCAGGAATGGGAGTATTGACTGCAGTGTCACCATTAGGAACTTGGTCTTTTTTATGGATTGTTTAGAATGCTGAGATCTAACCCTGTTTTCTTTAGTACTAAAAAGAATCTTGAGTAAGTTCCAGATCCTAGTTGGTCAGCGGGAACTTTCAGGACAACTCTCTTGTCTAGCAACTTCTGAATTTCTAGAGTTGCTTGTTCCTTTTGACTGGGTGGAACACTTGGAAGTTTTCTGATCTGAGGGACCAGAAGAGAAAAAGGTGTGTTGTAACCCCTGGATAGGATGCTTTGTACCCATATGCCTTTTGCCAGAACATGCCAGGCTTCTTGGTACAAAGATAAGTGACCCTCAACTGCCTCCACAGCTGCACAGTAGGACCTCCATTCAGCAGTGCTAACAGGGCTCGTTAAAGAAAGATTCAATGTCGCCCTGATTCTGCAGACCTGCTCTGCCAAGAGATCGGCGTCTTCCATTACTACTTCCCCCTCTGCTTCTGAGAGAAGATTCCCCACGTGGCCTGAAAAGATCTCCGAGATTTTCAGGACCACATTTTATCACTACCTTTCTGACCTTTAGGATAAGGTCTAGTAAGCATGGGAAAATGGACTCCTATGGCAGACAGTCTTTCCTTCCTGTTCACACCTGGTGAAAGTGCCCTTTACTTTAGGCCTGAATAAGGACGAGCCATCAAATGGGGCATTTATAAAGGAAGACTTAAAAGGTTCCGCAAAGTCACATAAGCGCATCCAGGAATGTCTCCTTAAGGAAATTCCAGAACCTGCAGCTCTACTCGCTCCATCAGCTGCACAGAAGGAGAGTCTCATGGAGGCATTAACAACAGATGTTACGGTAGCAAGCTGAGAAGATACTTAATCTGTAACCCCTTCAGCTAATGAACCTTGGAGGGCATCTCCTAGCTACTTCAGGAGATCCCTTTGCAGTCTTGCAAAATGAGTGAAGTAGTTCAGCGATCCAAGAGAAAAGGCCTCTGAAAAAAACATTTTTCATACCTGTCCATCGTTCAAGATTCCCTATTTGGTGGATGGACAGATGAAGATGTCTGAGAGTTCCTTCTTGGTGGCTGCCACCACAACCATAGCATCTACTGGGACTCCCTTGGTTAAAAAGACCTTATCTGACGGGGATGTAATAAATTTGGTCTCCTAGGAACAGGTTCCACTGAATCTGGAGACTCCCATGCCTTTCGGGAAACCCCACCCAAGAGATGGAAGGGTGAGATCCGAAGGCTTTCAAGTAAACTGACTCCTCAGCAGAAGGGTGGTGGACTTCCACCTGCCTCTCTGTTTAAGCATTTCCAGGATGTCTCCAAAGGAGACATCAGAAGGTGACCGTGGGGACCCTTCAGCTTCATCATGGTCCGTGTCAGAATTGATGGACTCCTCTGGGGAGTTCAAGTGCTTCCTCTCGCAGAGCCTCTTCCGAGAAACTTCCCCAAAAGGGTACGCTGGGGAGGTTACAGAAGAGTACGGGGTGCCCTGTGGGGCATCCTGAGGCCTAGAATCTCTGCAGTATAGAGACAGAAACCAGTCCTTTAGAGGAAGGAATATCTGGAGATGATTGTGGTCCTGTCTGTGGAGACAGCACCCTCATTACCGTGAAAGCACCACATCCCTGATCCGAGGAAACTGAGGAACCTCCGGAACCAAGGACAATGGACCCCAGGCTGAGGTAGGAGCCAAACTCAACCTAGCTGAGGCCCCGAAAGGCAATGTCAGATCAGACAATTGTCAGACCCGACTGGAGAGTTTCAGCTCCTAGAGTCCTCGGCTTCAATGGAGCCAAGGATATCCAAGCTGTGGTCAGATCCAAAGAACCTGAGGTAGGTCTTGGATCCGAGAATTCCACAAACACCAGCTACGGATCTTCCGACTCCAAAACCAAGGGCTGGATCGGAGAAGGAATCTGAGCAGATGATGTCATATGATCTGAAGCCCTTTGGGTCGAATCCAACAATAACTTGGCCAGCGCCAGTGTCTTTAAAAGGCTCTGCACCACTCGATTCACATCAGAGTCTGACAGACTCCTAGAAGACCAAGTCGAGGAGGTGGGAGACTTAGACATATGAGACCAGTTCCAAGGTAGAAGACCAGCTCCCAAGTTCAAACTCAACAGGCACTGAGTCAGAAGGTGTCAGAGCAGGAGAATCTCTGTCAGATCCGATAAGCCCTGAATCCAAGGAGGAAACTTTCTGAATCTTTTTTGTAGGCTTCAATAAAGAGGTTGAGGAAGATCTCTTCCCAAATTTATCCAATTTATCAGACTGAGAGGAGGCAGACATCTGATTTCGCTGCACCTGGACGTTCTTCCAGAGCCTCTGAGAAGGGGTTTATTTTTAAAGTCCTTTTAGTATGACTTTGTTTTTCCTCTCCAGGAGGGCTTTATGATTAAAAGCATGACAGGGCACGACTCCTGGAGTTGGACAGCCCAACACACAGTGTGTGTATCACTCCGGGGCATTTTCTTTCCACATTGCTCACATTTTTTAAAACACAGTGGTTTACTACCTTTACCAGACATTTTTACAAAGAAAGGCAGAAAGAGAATAGAACTTTTTTTTTTTATTATTTTTACTATAATATAGGTAAAGCTACACCCTCTAACTTAAATGGACGAAGCTGTTCAAGAAAGGGAAAAGCACAGAAGAGAAAGGGGAAGAGACAGAGCCCTCTAAATTAAACGGACTCTGTCAAAAAAAAAAAAAAAATAGCAAAAAATAAGAGACAAAAGCACCCTCTAACTTAAAATGAAGTGCAACAGTAATCCAGTAAACAATTTTGTGCACAATAAAGCTGGGAGGAGAAATAAGGCCATACAAAAGACAACGGACCAAGTGCAAAAAAACAACACAACAGCAACAAGGGATAGTTAATTATACGCACAATTTAAATAAAAGCCAGAGAAATATTTAAGCTTCGAAAAATTAGCTAATAGCAAAAAACAGATAAGGAGAAAATTATACTTAGCCAGAGCTAACAGATGAACGCCCAATCTTGCTTAGCGGCAAACGAGATCTGGAGATGGTTCTAGTGCATGCTGGGATAGGGGCTTAACCACAAGCTAGAAGGAGACCTCCAGCTTGAAAATAAAGGCCAAGACGGATCAGAGGATCGGATCTGAACCCAACCTGGTAAGAATGAAGGCGAGATAGGACATCACCACATCTCGTATTTCATGAGAAACCAAAGTGCCAGTGGAGAATATGAAATCCAGAAAAAAAACTACAAATTGCAGACTAGTTCAGCTGAGACTTCAAAATACTCAAGCACATTTAATTTGTTTAAAAATTGATACTTTACTGTAAACAGGATATTGAACAAGGTGAACACTTTTGCCCTTAACTAAGTGTCTAGGATTTAACTTGGACTTGCATGACATTTAGTGCTTTTATGTTTTTACACACAGTTCATTCTCAAGTCACTCGAACTGGGTCATTCGATATAAACCATGGACTGTTTGAACAAGCTATCTCTGAATATTTAAAATCTTTCAACCCATTTTACATAGGAACTCCTACTTGGTAGTCAACAGGCTGCAGTACTACATTCTTATCCTATGTGGCTAGGGCAACTTTTAACATTTAGATGTGCTGTTTTTCACATTTCTTTACTGCATGCCTAATGTATTCTTTTAACTATTATAACATAGGAATACCACAGGACCGTGAAGAAAAGAAGCATGTTTAATATGTAACATGGCAGTCTGAAATATCTTCATAAGTCCGATTTCCAGTGCACGTCAGTACTATTACTCCTATGAATATGTTCTCAAGTTTTCCCGCAATATGCTAAACAAAATTTTACTTTATATGCACTCAAACAGGTTCATAAAGCCTAACAAAGCCTGGCCCAAATTTACCAAAATACTGAGTCAATAACCAAAGGAATTTTATGGTTACACTACAGTACACAAAGTGCTCACAAGACTGCCCCTGTCCTTTAGGAACATAGGTGCCAAACCAGAGGTAAAGTTTTGGATTTCCCATCTACTGATCCAAGTTATGTTTGTATATAGTGTTAGGGATGAGCTTTCTTTCACATGGATGGGAAGTAGTTCCAGAGAAAGGATAACTGTTGAGACACATCCTGTCCCACCCACATTTTCTGTTTATGTTGTGGGCAAGGTTCTTATAAGTGCTGGTCAGATACATGCAGAAGGGTGCGCTGTACTCAACAAATGGTCGAATCGAGTACAGTGGAACAATAACCTTGGCCCTGGATGCCATGCACTTTTAAGTGCACAAAGACATGCATCTGGAGCACTTCTTCCCATGCCTTCACTGAAAATTGGCTTTGTTCCAAGTCGGACTTTCCCAGTAAACAAATGTTAAATACAATAAATAAAATAAATTACAACTTGTGCAACGAACAAGGATTTCTCACAATAGATACGTGATGGTCAAACTCCAGGTTACTGTCAACATGTGGTCATTTCTAGGAGTGGCCATCTTTACAAAGGGTAGTATTATGCATTTTGTTTTCACTGAATTTTAGTCCATGGCTCCTGTACAGCCATTTGTTTCTGAAGGGTATCTGCATATTTAGGGTATTCGATGACTACGCCTGGTCTACAGTCACCTGCAAACTTGGTCAGCAAGTGACCCCAGATGTTTGACTTCACAGAAGTAAAGACCAAAAAGGAGAGGACCCAGCACAGATCTCTGTGGGACTCTTTCAGTGACTGGCCTCTTTGTGAAAGTGGATTCTACTATTACAACTTCATGTCCTATCAGTGAGCCAAGCTGACTATCCATCACGTGACATAACGGTTTATGCTTAATTTTGCAATTTTTATCTACAATGCACAGTGAGGTATTGTGTCAAAAGTCTTGGCCATGTCAGGGTAGCCACTGTGCAGTGCATTGACCATATCTTTTAGTTATGTACTTACCATAACTTTAGATGTATGGGATCCATCTCGCCTACATTCTCTACAGATGGGTTCGGAGCCGATCCTCGGCTCCGACTCGGCCGCTATACAATAGAACGCAGTCTCTTATTGGCTGAGTTACCTCGTATCCCAGGATGCACCACTACTGCTTCCCCAGATCTTGTTTGTCCGCACACACACATAGACTATTGTTATAACATTCCCAGGTGTTTCAAGAGAGGAAGAAGTTGAATTCGGATCGTCCGGTCTCTCCTGGTCTACGAGGCAGGGGGAAGGAGGGTGGGTTATTAGGAATGTAGGCGAGATGGATCCCATACATCTAAAGTTATGGTAAGTACATAACTAAAAGATGTAATGTGATCCTATCTCGCCTACATTCTCTACAGATGGGACAGCGTCCCTAGCACCTAATTCCTGGGTGGCTCACTGGAAAACGCTCCTGAGAACCGTGGAACCGAAGGAAGCTCGACCCCTAGATGCCACATCCAATTTGTAGTGAGAAATAAAGGTGTGTAGAGAAGACCACGTAGCAGCCGCACAAATGTCACTAATAGAGAGCTTGGAATGAAAGGCTGCCGAAGTGGCCATAGCCCTGGTAGAATGAGCTTTCACTGGAACTATAAGCTCCTTATTTGAAATGAGATAAATATGACTGATACAGTCTCTGATCCACTTGGCAATAGTGACTTTTGTGACGGCTTTGCCTAATTTACTATCCGAAAAGGACACAAACAGTTGATCTGATTTTCGTGCTTGGTGTGTCCTATCCAAATAGAAAAGTAATTGTCTGTGCACGTCTAAGCTGTGAAAGGTATATTCAGCTCTGTTTGAATACTTAGGGAAAAAGACCAGTAATTCCAGCGATTGTTGCAAACAAAAGTTAGAACAAACCTTTGGTATAAAGGATGGGTTTGGTCTAAGAGATACTCTATCCTTGTGAAATACCAGGTATGGTGGTTTGACACACAGGGCTTGAAGTTCTGAAACTCGCCTGGCTGATGTAATAGCAACTAGAAGAGCAGTCTTCCAAGAAAGAAATTTTAAGTCACAGGTTGCTGCCGGCTCAAAGGGAGATGAGGTTAATGCACCTAACACCACGTTAAGGTCCCACGGTGGTGCAGGATGAGATATAGGGGGCCGTAGAAGCCAAGCTCCTTTAATAAAAGCTTTGCACAACTTGCTGCTCATCAAAGGTGGTTCTACGCTCTCGTGAAAATTGGAAATAGCAGCCAATTGAACTTTGATGGTAGACACCGAACAACCTTGGTTGAACAGGGAAGCTAAAAACTTCAGTACCTCTGACACCGAGGCTGTCATAGGGTCTAATCCTCGGAGTTGGGCCCAAATAGCAAACCTCTTCCATTTATTGCTATACATCTTTTTAGTAGAAGTCTTGTGGTTCGAGGACAAAATATGCATGACTTCAGGGTCGAAAGAATGGCTCCTAACTATGGTCGGAAGAGGAGTAGCCAAGCTGCTAACTTCAATGAATGGAGGGACTGATGGAGCTGTCCTGACTGATGCGTCAAGAGGTCCAGAACTTGGTCCAGGAACCAGGGACCCTCCAATGCATATTTGTGAAGAAAGGGGAACCAGACTTGACGAGGCCAGTATGGGGCGATTAGAATCATTTTGCTTCCCAAGCGAATCGACTTCTGAATCACCTTGGGGAGAAGGGGAACCGGTGGAAAAGCGTATAGCAGACCGGGGGGCCAAACTTGGACTAGAGCATCCTTGGGATCTCCCCCGGAACTGGGGTGAGAGAGAAGAACTGCTGGCATTTCGCGTTGAGGGGAGTTGAAGAGATCGCAACAAGGAGCTCCCCATCTCGTGAAAATCTGTGCTACCACTCTGTCATTCAAGGACCACTCGTGAGGGGAGAGAATAGTTCTGCTCAGTCTGTCGGCTATCACGTTGGATCTCCCCGGAATGTGTGTTGCCACTAGGAAACGTTTGGTAGCAATCGCCCAATCCCATACCTTCATGGCCTCTCTGCAAAGGGGGTAAGACCTGGTCCCTCCTTGCTTGTTTAAGTACCAGACTACCGACATGTTGTCGGACTGAATGACAATCCCCTGGGGAGGTGATCGTGCAGTGCTTGCAACGTTAAAAGCACTGCCCTCATTTCCAGGATATTGATGTGGAGAAGACTCTCGGTGTGCCATGTGCCTTGGACCGACCTGTCCAGATAATGTCCCCCCCACCCTGTCTGGGAGGCGTCCGTAGTCAACGTGGCGAGGGAATGGGGAACGAAGGGTCGCCCTAGATTCAGGTTGGAGGAAAGAAGCCACCAACGAAGATCCTGTTTGCATGTCTCTGTGATCAATATGTGGTGACTGAGGGGAAGGTCTTGATAAGACCACTGGACTGATAGGAGCCACTGGAGTATCCTCATATGCAACCTTGCCAAGGGGACCAGAAGAATGGTGGCTGACATGGAACCAAACAGCTGCAGGACCATTCTCGCTGGAGCACGACGTCTGAGAAGTAATACCCGAACCTGAGACTGCAGCGTTGCTATCCTTTCCGCAGGAAGATAGACTCGCATCTGCCTTGAGTCTATTTCTGCACCAATAAACAGAATACGCTGAGATGGCAGCAATACAGATTTTGTCCAATTGAAGGTGATTCCTAAGGAGTTGCCTAGAGAGATAGTGGCTGCTAGAGTTTTCAAGAGTAGATGCCTGAAGGTGGCAGTTAGGTGCCAGTCGTCTAGGTATGGAAACACCTGGAATCCTAGACTTCTCAGGTGAGCAGTCACCACCGCCAATCATTTGGTGAACACCCTGGGGGCTGTGGTGAGACCAAAGGGCAGTGCTCGGAACTGGAAATGACTGTCTCCTAGGCTGAAGCGCAAGTGTCTCCTCGACGCCTGATCTATCAGAATGTGATAATAGGCGTCTTTGAGATCTATGGAGCACATCCAAACACCTTTCTCCAAAAGCGGGAGAATGGATTGCAAGGTGACCATCCGGAATTTGGACTTTTTCACTAATCGGTTTAACTTGCTGAGATCCAAAATGGGCCTCAAGTCCCGGTCTTTTTGGTACCAAAAGAATCTTGAGTAAGTCCCTGATCCGGCCTGATCTGCGGGAGAGGTTGGGCGACTCCTTTTGAAGCAGCTTCGATATTTCGCTGGCTGCATGATCCCGTTGACTGGGTGGCGGGTCCGGGATTCTTTAGGATGGTGGGGGGGGTTGAGAGAAGGGAATGGTGTAACCTCCGGCGATGGTTCGGAGCACCCATTGGTCCTGAGTGATATTTTCCCAGGCCTTTAGGTGTCTCAGCGACCCCGACTGGCTCCGGAGCTGCACAATCGGGTACTCCTTCAGGGATGCTGGAAGGAGGAGGAGCCACGAAAGGACTCGCGGTCTCCAGTGTTGCGGGGGCCTCCGCCGCCTCTGGGACGGCGCCTCCCTGAAAAATTTCCCCCTACTCTGCCTCTAGAAGGGGAATCGCTCTGCTGCGACGAGTAAGGCTTTTGAGACTTACGGAACCACATTTTCCCTCCTCTTAGAGTCTTGGGATAAGGTCTGAAGGGAGTGGAAAACCGGACCCCTACGGCAGTTAAAGTCTTACCCTCCTGTTCGCAGCGAGTCAAAGTGTCCTTTACCTTGGGTCCAAACAGTGAGGACCCATCAAAGGGAGCGTCGGCAAAGGAAGACTTAAAGGCCGCCGCAAAGTGACACAGGCGTAGCCAGGCTTGTCTCCGTAGAGCAACACCTGTTCCCGCTCTGCTCGCTCCTTGGCTGCATAAGAAATGAGCCTCATGGACGAGTTGGATAACGAGGACAGGGTAGCCAACTGGGAGTTAACCATCTGGGCTAACTGCTCAGGTAAGTTACCGGAGGGTATCCAAAGCTCCTTGACCAGATCCCTCTGCAGTCTCGTGAAATCGTCAAGTAGTTCAGAGACCTTAATGTAAAGGTCGCTGAAGAAAGGGTATGCTTCCGTGCCGATCCATGCTCCTAGACTCCTTATTAGGAGGATGGACGGACGTTGATGCCTCTGCTACATCTTGCTGGGTGGCAGATGCCACCACCATGGCATCTACAGCCACACCTTCGAAGAAAGTCCTTATCAGGGGAGCGAAGGAATTTATTGGGGCGAGCTGGCACCAGTTCAACAGAATCCGGGTGTTCCCATGCCCTACGAGAGATCAAATCCAGAAGCTCATCGAAAGGCGGAGACACCCAGGAGGCGGAGGGCTGAGCCCCGAAGGCCTTGAGGAAAACAGACTCCTCAGCAGAAGGGGGTTTGGACTGCCAGTCGCCTCGTTGCTTAAGGATCTCCAAGATGTCCGCAAAGGATACATCATCCGAGGATGACTTGGGGGACCCTTCCGCATCATCGAGGTCGGTATCCGAGGTGAGAGACTCATCAGGGGAGTCGACGTGCTTCCTCTTACACTGTTTCTTCCTCGGAGGTTCCTCCGAAAGCGTTTCGAAGGGACCTCCAGGAAGAAGGGAACCCCCCCCAATGGGGGTAACCTCAGGCCCAAGGGCTCCGCTGTCGTGAGACAGGGGGATTGCAAAGGAGCCAGTCTCCGTGCCAAGGGAAGGTGGTGGTGAGATGGTAGAAGTGGCCAGAGAGGATTTGGCCAAGGCACTCCTCATGGCCTCGGCGGGACCCCAGAGTCCTGGGATGGTTCAACCCCGAGGCCACAACAGCAGTCGGAACTCCCAGCCGACGCCGAGAGGAGGCTCGGAACCAAAAGGATCGGTCCCGGCGTCCCCCGGGGCCAACAGAGGAGGTCAGCGCATGCAACCCCGACCCAAAGGCGGGTTGGAGTTAGGTCGGAACCGACCCGACAACCTCCACCGGCTCCACCAACACTGACTCCAACGGCGCCAAGCTGTTGGAGGAGGAACCGAGATAACAGGATGGAAATCGGCTCCGAGCCGACTGGGCTGGAGCCGAGATCAATTTTGCAAAGACCGGAGACTGAAAAAGCCTTTGAAGCACCCTGTCTAAATCGAATCAGGCATCCTCGGCGACTGAGAAGAGACCGACGGGTCTGAGTCGACTTCTCCGGCTCGAAAGACTGGGGACCGGCTCCGTATGGGTTCGAGAAGTATCGGCGCCGAGGAGATTCCACTACCACTGCAATTTCCCTCGAGCCGATGTGGACTTCGCACCGGGAAGAGTCTGAGCGGGCAACCTCCATCGGCTCCGAAGGCAGTGGAGCCCATGGAGATAACTCGCCTCTCGACGCCCAAGCTCTCGACTCCGAAACCAGAGGAGTCAAGGCTGGAGACATCGAGGCAGACCGTTCCGCCCTCGGCTCCGAAGTCCGTGGAGCCGACGGAGAAGCCTGCCGACTTTTAGCTGCCGGATCCGACGGGCTGGTCGGAGCCGAAGACTTTTTCTTCCTCGAAGGGGAAGAAGAAGAAGATAGGCCTTCCTCAAAGGAAGGGGTAATAAGCCCTTTCAAAATTAACTTATTTTTCCTCTCTTGGAGGACGCGAGAGGAAAAAGCGTGGCAAACGCTACAGGATTCTTGGAGGTGCTTCGGGCCCAGACAGTAGACACACAATGAATGGTCGTCCGTAATGGACATTTTATAATTACATTTTGAACATTTCTTAAAACCTGATGGTCTATGTTCCTTCGACATGGCTATCTAACTACAAACGCACTAAACTACAAAAACTACACAAGGACAGCCTAGACTCTATCTAAAACGCTTAGGATAGGGCAAGGCCCCTCTAACTTAAATGGGATCACTTAAGTACCACAAAAAATACAATTTTACCACAAAAAAATTTAAATACACAGTCACACAACAATAAGTAGCTGTTAAAACAGCTTTTGGGTAAGTTTTAGCACAAAACTAGACAGAAAAAATCTGACTAAGAGGCACTTAGCTCAGCCAAGTCCGAGACCACGTCTATGCTTCAGAAGCGGCAAACGAGATCTGGGGAAGCAGTAGTGGTACATCCTGGGATACGAGGTAACTCAGCCAATAAGAGACTGCGTTCTATTGTATAGCGGCCGAGTCGGAGCCGAGGATCGGCTCCGAACCCATCTGTAGAGAATGTAGGCGAGATAGGATCACATTACATCCATAATTTTAGTGACCTTCTCAAAGAAGTCCACCAGGTTAAGTGGGCATGACCTGTCTGACAAAACAAAACTGGTTTATCACACCAGTGATGATTCTTTCCATCACCTTGCACATTATACTTCTCAGACTTATGTCTGCAGTTCTCCATATCTGTGAAAGCCTCCCTCCCATTTAGGTGGATAACTGTTGCAGTCCTCTGTTCATTTAGCATGAAGCTGTCTGGAGGCCATGGTTAACTAGAGATTCTAGCAAGCCTAACAGGTCATGTTTCATGTTATTCAGGAGGCATCTAGAGATATTATAACGGCCCATCAAAGCAGTGTTCTTGGACTTGAGAGCACAGAGAGGACATGCTTCCTAGGGATATTTTGTGGAGAAATGATGGAAGGGATATTTCCGGAGGGAGGTGACTCGGGGTTATAGCAGGGTAAAACTGAAGCAAAATTTATTAACAAGCAGATATGATATATCCTCTGGCTCTGTATAGGTGGTTCCATTCACCTTTTGTTCGGAATACTGTTGAGGGTTAACTAAGGTTGCGGACATAGCCAAAGAAATATTTACAATTTTCCTTAACTTACATCTGGCATCACTAGACTTGGATTATTCTCCTGAAATGCTTGCTCAGATTAGATAAAGGACTTTTTACCCTGCTGGGCAACAACCCCCCATTTTTGTTTTTTATACATAACCTATTTATACTGAGATTCCACCAAGTTGGACTGGTTTTGGAGGGGTCTTATGCTTATTTCGGGTAGGTACAGCTCTCTCTGTGCAACTATTTACAGGATTTGTATAGACTTTCTATGAGCAATTTGCATAGGCAACAGTGTTCTCAGGGTTTGGCGGGGGGGGGGGGGCTTGGTATTTTGCTCAACTGTCACGTAGTACGAGGTAGACAGCTTTGGAATACGTTTTTAAAATATTCTGGTGTTATCCGACATACCAGGCTTAAAATTTGTGGTTCAACCTTTCCAATGAGGATTTTACACTATGGTAGTGCATTATTTGCCCATGTTAGTGAGAACTAGATCAAGGATACTTGCACCCTAGTGAGCATACTGACTAGTTGCTCCAGGGTGCTTGTGTTTAAGTCCAGGAATCTCTGAGCCTACATGTTTGAGGTGGTGTAGAACACCCAGTTTAAAACTGGAGTAGTTATAAAATCACCCAAGTCATTCAAGTACATGGTATATGCTTTCTGGCTTATCTTAGAGGACCTATAGTCTGCAAGGATATGGCAAGGAACTTCACTTATAAGTTTGATGTGGAGAAGCTCCAGCAAGTCCTACTGCTCGACAAGCCTCAACGCGTGCTTGTGTTTGGATATAGAGACTCCTCCACCTTTAGATCCTCCGGCTCAGTAAATGGTCTAAATGTGTGTAAGGCTCTATGCAGCTTTAAACCAAGTCTCAGTAACTGCACAGATGTCTACATTCTCCTGGATGAGAGGAGGAGTTTCCTACTGTGTGTGTTACTGACAAATTGTTTGGTGTTGTCAAGTGAGAGCTTCGCTTCCAGTGAAATTAACCATCTCTCACATTCCATATCAATTTTCTTTAGAATTAGGTCAGCAAGCATGACGCAATTTCTACTTTGCTTCAGGATACCCAAATTTACCAAGATGGCTGCAGAGCTGAAAGGAAAGTGCAAGCCCTGAGTTATAGATCTTAATTCAGGTCTTTTTTAACTAGTGGATGGTACATGAGGGGTTAACTTGTACTTGCAGGGCAGTGCTGCTCACTGCAAAAGCCAGTTGCTCTTTGCACAACTAGGTACTAAGGAAGTCTTCTATAAAATAAATTTAATTCAAAGTACTTGTACTGCCTTGTATACTGCGGTGGAGGTGCTGCGGTAGCATTGTCGCCTCACAGTTAGACATTGCCCATTCGATCCTCAGTTAGAGCGTCTTCTGTGTGGCGACATGCATGAATGGGCATTCCTTCGTGGAAGGTTGTGCATTAGGCCCGGCAAGCCAGCACATAAAACTCTACTGCCAATAATTAGCGGACCGGAGTTCCGCTGTGGCGACCGCTAACCGGGAAAAGCCGAAAGACACAAAGACTTGTACTGCCTTGTATAGTCCTTTGCAAGGCACCAGACAAATATACATTCAACTAAATCTAAACAGCTTAATGTAAACTCACTAAATTTATCTGTAGAAAAACAGTACAGGCAGTATCGCTACATTCAATACTAAACAAATGTATCAAAAGTCTTAATCTGAAAAGCTTAAAAGGAAAGACTTTGCAAAATGATACTGATATGCTTGTCAGCAGCCAATAAACAGGAGAGAGGAAATTATGTTGTCAAATTATAAGATATGGCAAAGTACAGTAAACTTACCATAAACAGCAGATTCTGGATCATCACAGCTGTAGTAGCCTTAGCTATATGGGTTATATCCTGCCAAGGATATAATAGCTGGCCAGCTTCCAAAGCTTCACAACATCTTCAACATGTCTAAACTATCAGACAGCTCCAGCTGAGCTGACTGAAAAACAAATCTGTGCATGAAGCCCTTCAGAGCCTTCCTACCAACAGAGAGAGGAAGTCCCTGCAATGTCAAAGCTTGGGGGGGTGTCCACACCATGGCATAAAAAGCAAGGGGGATGGAGGAAGGGAGCATTTATTGCAGCAGGGCTGCAGAGGTCATCTGAACATCTACTGCTATGTTAAGTTTACTTACACAACTGTACTATGTTAATATTGATCATTACTGCAGTAGCCTTAGCTATATGGCAAGATTACCCTAAATAACTTAATTTGGAAATGGAAGGAGAACAGTCCAAGAGCCCCTAGAGAATAGTACTAGTAAAGCCTGACCTGGCCCTAGAAAAGAATCGAGCTTACACTGCTTTGTAAATGTATAGGGGGACCACATAGCAGCTTCCGGAATGCAACCCTTTCTAAAATGCCTTAGATGAAGCCAAGGCTCTGGTAAATTGGGCACTGACCCTGTCTGGATTAGTTTTGTTAAGGTGAGTATAGCAGAAGGTAATTGTCCTTGACAACCATTTGGAAATGGTCTGTTTTGACACAGGTTTTCTCTTCTTACCTTCACAAAAAATGAACTATGGATCCAAAGATCTGAAAGATTTATAGCTCTGTCAAGGCATTACCAGAGTTCTGTGGACATACCAGGTATGGCAATCCTTTCACACTCATTTTTAGATTCAAGAAAGAAAATTGGGAGATGGACAGTTTGGCTTAAAGTAAACTCAAATACCATTTTAGGAATAAAAGGATTAGTTCTCAAAGAAACCCTGTCCCTATGGAAAACCATAGGCACACTATAAGATCTTGCAATTCAGATAGCCTTCTTGCAGAGGTCAGAGCAATCAGTAAAACTATTTTCCAAGTTAAGAACCTAAAATTAGCCACGTTAACTGGTTAAAATTGAGTGTTACTTTAACAAGAAAATTAAGAACCCAAGGAAGGGCCATTTTTTTTTGGGGGGGGGGGGGCTCAATCAAAAATCCCTTTCAAAAAAATGTAGACATAAGACTGCATTGGAAGAGGAGGATCCATGGCAGACATGCAGAAATGACCAATAAATGAACCTTGCCAGAGTAATAAGAAAGCCCATTGGATAGTAACTCACACAAATAATTTAAAACCACAGAACAAACTAGCATTGAATGGATGCTGACTGTTCTTGGCAGCAGCTAGAAAACCTTTTCTATTTGCTAATGTATGTTTTTCTAGTAGCAGTCTTTCTTGCCTCCATTTGTAATGTTGCACACCCTCAGTAAACAAGTGCCTATAAAAGAAATGAAGGCCCATCATCTATGCAGACCACCGAAGTAGACTGATGTCAGGTGTATCAAACATCCCTTTTCTTGTGCGAGTAGATCCAGTCTGTGAGGATGATTGAAGTAATTACCTCTGGCCATTTCCAAAAGAAGGGAGAAAGAACAGTTGTGTAAAATCTTACCATGACCATAGATGGCCTTCACTTCTATGTTGCAGTATTCCTGACATGAGGGATTCACTGCCAAAGGTGGTTCTGACGTTCGGTCAGTATACAAAAGAAACTACTGCAAGGTACGTGGGACATAGCACATAGGTTAGCAGCCAGCATAGGCCATAAAAGCTACGTCCGCACATATCCTCAGACCTGAATGCCCCAAGTAAGAACACCAGCCTAAGGAATAAAGGAGGTAAGCATACATTCAGGGAAAAATACAAAAAACAGGAGAGAAGGTGGGAGGAATACAATACTACACCATAGAAGAGAAGAACATCTATGGTTATGGTAAGATTTTACACAACTATTCTATGTCCTTCTATTCTTATGTTGAAGCATTCTTAACATGAGGGAGAGTAACAAAGCTCATGAAGAAAGGGAGGGGAAGGAGCAGAGGCACTTTCTAAAAAGCCATGGAGAATGACTCTAGCAAAACCAGCTCTACATCTGGAGATGCCATCCAGTTTATAATTTTTATCGAAGATATGAAAAGAAAAACAGATGCTTCCAAGATGGTGTTAGTATTCAAACCTTTGAAAAAAGCACCTGAAGAAGTCACAGCTCTCATAGAAGGAACCTTAACAGGAGTACAAAAGCTATTACCATGAAAAACCTAAAAAGGAAATAGCCTTAGAAATCCAAGTAGAAAAAGTCTGCTTGAAAACGGGCTGATCAGATTTCCTGATATCCTTAGTTTTAGCCAAGTAAAATCTGAGTTGTCTATACACATCCACACTGTGTAGCTCTCTCTCACTAGATGATGGTGGAGTGGGGAAAAAGTGGGCAAATGACTAGATTGGTTAAGTGACAGCTCAATCACAACAGTGGGCATAGAAAAAGGGTTAAGTAAGCAAGGAAACCCTACTCTTATGGAAAACCAGAAAGGGGGGGAGAAGCTATCAAGGCTTGATGTCCGGAGACCCTCCTGGCTGAAGTGATGGCTAATAACAGTCTTCCAAGTACTGTGCTGCAGGGAAACGTATATCTGCAGGTTCAAGTGGAGCCACAGTGGGTTTTTCCAAGACAAAATTAAGATGCCAAGGAGGAGGAGTAGGCTTCCTGGGAAGTCTGATGCGAAGGACACCTTTAAGAAGGAGTTTAACCTCCAATTTAGAGGTCAAAGGAGGACGACAAAGGCAGACAAGCAGAGATGGCTGACAGACGAGTTTTCACAGAGGAATAAGCCAACCCAGCCTTCAGCAGTTCATACAAGAAAGATAAAACTAGACGTACATCCACAGAAAGTGGGTCCAGTTTACACAAAAGACACCATATGGAAAATCTCTTCCATCTGGATAAGTAGGATTTTCTAGTATTGAGTTTTCTGGCCTCCTGCAGAACCCTAAGAACATCTTCTGAAAAGGGGTGTCTGAATGGAATTAGAAGCCCATCACCCACAGTGTCAGATGTAGAGTTGACAGGTGCGGATTTATGAGAGATCCCTTGTCTTGTGTGAGATCCATTCTGTGAAGTAACTTGTGATGACTACCTTTGGTTAAATGCAAAGGAGGGAACCAGTACTGTCTTGGCCAAAAGTGAGTCAACAGCAAGACGTTTGGTTTGTACTGCTGAATCTTCAGAAGAACTTTCTGAATAAGAGGGAAGGGGGGAATGCATACAGAAACATCCCCTTCCATGAGAAAGAAAGGGCATCCACATTCCACACCAGAGGTTCTGGAACTCTGGCACAAAATTTTGGAAGTCGGCTGTTCAAACGGAAGGCAAAGAGATCTACTTGAGGAAATACCCCACCGGTAGAGAATGTCCAGAAACACATCCCTGTGAAGCATCCATTCGTAGGATTGAGGCATGGACTTGCTCAGAGTATCTGCCATTACATTCTGATTGGAGATGTACACTGCTTAAAGGGTGACCTGGTACTGAGTTGCCAGACCCCATGCCATGAGGACTAGCCTGCACAGAAGATATGATTTTTGTCCACCCCCTGTTTACATACCAAAGAACTGTGGTGTCGTCTGTAAACAGTTTTAGAGGGCCTGGATGAAAGAGTGATAGGTCTGTACAGCCAATAGCAGGGCTCTCATCTCTTTTAGGTTTGTGTGCCCCATCCTTTGAGAAGGGGAACAAAGGCCTTGAACCTTCCAGGATGCAAAGGCTACTCCCACAACCCATGTCTGAGGCGTCTGTGAACAATTCCTGAATTGGAAGAGAAGAATGCAGAGGAAGGCCCGGGTTTAGGGAAATTTGCTGAATTCACCAACAAAGTTCCTTCCTCAGACAAGAAAGAAGAGGAACACCAAAGTCCAGTGGGTGCCCATGTTGGCTCCAAACTGACTTGAGGTACCAATGAAATTTCCTCATGTGAAGTTTGGCCAGAGGTAACATGGGGATGGTGGATGCCATGAATTCTAGAAGGCAAAGTAACTCCCTGGCTGTAAGAAACTGCAGAGGTAGAAGGTCTTGGTAGAATTTGGTTAGAAACTGAATTTTCTGATGGGGCAGGAAGGCCAACATTCGATCTGTTTGGATTCTGCATCCCAGGAAGACTAGGTCTTCTGAAAGGGTGAGAAAAGACTTTTTGGAAGTTTATTGTGAAACCCAGTCTTTGTAGAACGGAAATAGTGAAATGGACATTCTGTTACAAGGAATCTGAAGTAGTGCCTAGAGCAGCAGATCATCTATATGTGGAAAGATGTGTACACCCTGGAGTCTGCAATAAGCAATCACAGGAGCCAAGCATTTTGTAAATATCCTTGGTGCCGCAGAGAGACCAAAGGGCAAAGCAGAGAAAGTACAGTTGTGTACACCTACCATAAATGTAGATGTTGAGTGTTATTCACTGTTGCAGTCATCACACTTGGGTTATCTGCCTGCAGGTAGCCCTCAGCCAGCCCGAATACCTGAGTCTTGGGATTTCTGCATTGGATTCTGTCACCTCATCCATGATGTCAGGTTGTCAGGGGTATAAAACATGCAGCCAACACCATTACATCAGTTTTTCTTGCCCCAGATGTCATAAGCCCCCAAAATAGGAAGCAATCAAATGGTGTGGAACACTTCCAGTAAAACATAAATACCATTTACATAAGATATGGGCAAAAAAGAGGATAGGTACAAAGTATAGAAAGACAGGGAGCTGGAGGGAGGGTAACCAGGACTGCAACAATGAATACACCCTAACATCTACATTTACGGTAAGTGTACACAACTGTACTATGTTCTTTGTGTTTCACTGTTACAGTCATCACACTTTGGTTGATTCCCAAAGCTAAGGAAGGGTGGAGGTAGTCAAGAAGTAGTAGGGCTGGCTAGCAGGTCTTGTCAGACTGCTGTGGCAAATCCAGCTTTGGATTTAGAAAGCACAGTTAAATGGTAATGCTTGGTGAAGGTGTGTACAGAACACCAGGTTGCAGCTTCTAGGATGTCCCTGGAAGGGACTCCACTGAGAAAAACTGTAGAGGTTGAGGTAGCCCTAGTGGAATGAAGCCTGATCCCCTGTGGGGTAGGTTTTCCATGGTGTTTGTAGCAGAAATGGATGCAGTGTGCTATCCATTTAGAATTGGTTTGTTTTGAAATAGCCTAGCCTTGCCCTCTGCCCCTGTAGCAAAGCTGACTAGCAGCTGGTCAGATTTTCTGAAAGGTTTAGTCCTGTCAAGGTAGAACCTGAGCTGTCTGTGCACATCCAAGGAGTGCAGGATCCTTTCCCCTTTATTCTGAGGATTAGGAAAAAAGGTTGGCAAATGGATGGATTGGTTTAAAGCCACACTGGATATCATCTTGGGGATAAAAGAGGAGTTAGTCCTGAGGGAAACCTGTCCGCATGGAAGATAATGAAGGGTTCCACAGCCTTAGGGGCCTGTAACTCAGACACTCTTCTTGCTGAAGTGATGGCTAGCACGAACGCTGTTTTGCAAGAGAGTAATTTTAACTCTGCTGTAGCAGCAGGCTCAAAATGGGGAAGCATGAGCTTCTCTAGTACAAAGTTAAGGTCCCAGGCAGGAGCGGAAGCTCTCCTTGGGGGTCTTAAATTGTTAGCTCCTCTCAGGAACTGTTTGATCAGAGGGTGAGATAGGAGGGGTGGCTCAGTGTTGTAATGAGCTGAGATGGCAGAGGCATGAACCATAATTGATGAGGAGGATAGGCCTTTGTGGAGCAGCTCTGCTAGGTAATCTAGGATTTGAGGCAAGGAGGGCACAGCTGTGTCCTTCCCTTGAGAATGGATCCAAGGACAGTATCTATTCCACTTTTCCGAATAGGATTTCCTAGTACTGGGCCTCCTGGCCTTAAGGATAACATCCAGCACCTGTTTGTTGAGGGTTGCTGGTGATGTATTCAGGGAATAAAAGCCAGGCTGTCAAATTCAGGGTTTGCAGCTGAGGATGCAAAATCTGTCCCTCCTGCTGGGACAGCAGAGAGGGGGTCTGATATAGGTGCCAGGGTGGCACTGCTGTCAGATTGTGTAGGAATGGGTACCAGTGCTGGCGTGGCCGGTCTGGTGCAATAAGGATTGTCCTTAGCCTGTCCTGCTTGATCTTAAGGAGTACGTTTGGAAGGAGGGGCAGAGGGAGAAAAGCATAGATTGAGAGGTGTTCCCATGTGAGGGATAGGGCATCCACTTTCCAAACTTGGCTGTGGGGAATTCTGGTGCAAAATTTGCTTAGTTGATGGTTTTGGGGCAACGCAAAAAGGTCCACCTCTGGTGTCCCCCACCTGTGTATTAGAAGTTTGAATGAGTTTGGTTCCAGTTTCCACTCGTGTGGGTCCATTAGATTTCTGCTTAAGTCGTCTGCCAGTGAATTTTGTTTGCCTGGCAGGAATTGAGCTTGTAGGTGCACTTGGTTGCTTAAGGCTGTATTCCACAGAGCCATGGCTAACCTGCAGAGTGGGCAGGAGTGAGTTCCCCCTGCTTGTTTATGTACAACATAACTGTGGTGTTGTCTGTCCTTTTCAGGAGTTGTCCTGGCAGGACAAGGTATCTGAAGGCTGTCAGTACATTTAACATTTCTTTTTGACTGATATGCAGGTGAAATTGTCCTGGGCTCCATTTGCCTGCCATATGAGCCCCCCATGCATGGTCTGATGCATCTGTTGTCAGAGTTTGGATAGCAGGGGGTTGTGAGAAAGGGAGTCCCTTGTTGGGGTTGCAAGCCTCTGCCCACCAAAGGAACTCTGTCCTTAGGCAAAGAATGATAGGAATCACTGTTGCCAGGTCCTGGGAATGTTGACAGAGACTTTTTAAGTACCACTGAAGTTTCCTCATATGCAATCTTGTATATGGAATCAGTAGAATACATGAGGCCATGAACCCTAGGACTTGCAGTATTTTTCTTGCAGACAGATGGGTTTGGGTGGCCAGTAGTTTGAAATAAGTTGTCAAACAAACCTGCTTTTCTGGAGTGAGGAATGCCATCTGGGAAGTTGTGTTCAAGCTTGCTCCCAGGAATACAATCTTTTGGCTGGGTACCAGATGCGATTTATTTTCGTAGATGGTATACCCCAGAGAAGTTAGGAGTCTCTTTACAAATATCAGGTGCTGAAGTAGCAATTCCTGACCGTCCGCCTGAATCAGGCAATCGTTAAGTATGGATACATTTGAATATTTCTCTGCCTGCTGTAAGCAATGGCTGGAGCCAGGCACTTTGTGAATACCCTGGGCGCAGCAGATAAGCCAAAGGGAAGTGCAGAGAACTGACCTGCCCTGAAACGTAGATATTTCCTGCAAGATTCCCTTATGGGGATGTGCAGATAAGCTTCTTTTAAGTCTAGGGTGACTAGCCAGGAGTCCTTGGCTGGAATAGGAAGGAGCTGCTGGAGTGTAAGCATTTTGAATTTTGGTACCACCAGGAAAGTGTTTAGGGATGACCGATCCAGAATAGGGCACCAAGAGTTCTCTTTCCTGGGCACCAGGAACAGCCTGAAGTAGAAACCCTGTCCCCTTTGCTCTGTTGGCACAGATTGAATAGCCCTGATTCTGATTTGGAGGAAGGTATGGCAATCCGCTTGGGGTTGGCAGAGAGTGGAAATAGAACCTGTATCCCTGGGATACAATGTTCAAGACCCATTGGCCCTGGGTAATATACACCCAGTTGTTTTGCATGCAGGGTGACTTTTCCTCCTAAGGGTGAAAGTACTTGGGCATGGCTGGGAAGGATTAAGGACAAGTCATTGTGAACTTTTTCCATAGGGGTGGCTTACCACTCCCAGTTTTTTTTTTAGGAGGGAGCACTCCATTGTTTAGATCTGTGCATACCCTGAGACTGTAGTCTTTGTGGTCTGTTGCCCCTGGGTTTGGGCTGAGAAGGTCTGGAAGGGACTGGAAAGGACCAGTTTTTTGAAGGCCAATGCCTACTGAATCTAGGTGGCTGTACCTGTAAGAAATCTGTAACAGTTTGCATGGATTTAGCTTTTTCCTCCATCTTTTTAAGAACAACTTCTGCTTTAGAGCCAAACAAATGTTTTTAGTTTAATGGAGAATCAAGTAATTTTGCCTTGACATGGTCTGGCAAGATTTGTTCCCTCAGCCAAGCATGCCTTCTCAGAACAGACCCAGTGACAGCAGCCCTGCAAGACAATTCTAAGACATCAAAATCACACTGCAAAGTATATTTACCAACTTGGTTTGAAGAGTGCATTAAGTCTTGTAAGTCTTTATTTTCTGCACAATCAGGAATCAACATTTTTTGTTTAATTAGATTAATAATATGCTGCTGGTACTTTAACATGTGAAACTGGCAATGTAAAGCCCTGATGGCAAGTGTTGCAGAGGTA
Source organism: Protopterus annectens (assembly GCF_019279795.1). Lineage (NCBI taxonomy): Eukaryota > Metazoa > Chordata > Ceratodontiformes > Protopteridae > Protopterus > Protopterus annectens. The sequence continues at coordinate 658,160,427 of NC_056744.1, forward strand.
TAAACCTCCTTACCCAATCTGTCTAAAGCCCTAGAATCCCTGTCCGAAGGGGTAGGGTTTTTGGCTATAGAAGCTTTAATATCTTTAGGTCCCTGGGAAATGGTCTCTGGATCCACAGTGGAATTTTTAAAGAGAAATTTGTGAGAGTCAGGTACTCTGTAGTATCAGTCAGGCTTTCTAGGAGCAGGTGGTAAAGTATCAGGGGTAAGGCTGGATTCCATGAAGACATCATCTGCAACAGCCAGGACAGGGGAAATAGCTAGAGGCCTATGTTGAGGCAAGTCTAAAATTTCCCAGAGTTTCTTTTTGGACTGTGGGTAGTCCTGGCATTCCCAGCAGAAACGCTCTCTTAGGGTATGCAAGGTTTCACCGAAAGAAAGGTCCTCTGGGGAGGGGGGGGGGGCTGAGGGAATTGAATCCTCTGCATCTAAGTCCTCATATGAAGATAAGGGTATGTCCTGGTAATCACAGGGGTCAGAGTCATCAGACTCATGGTCTGAAGAATCAGAAGGAAAATAGATTATTTGTCTTTTAGAGGGGAAAGGCTGGCTTCCCCTAATTAAAGTAATAAGGGCCTTGAGCCATTCTAAGCATTTGTTTCTGTGGCATGGGAGCTTGAGAATGTGCTTTGGTTGTCGGTTTCCTAGGCGTAGTGCGAACTCTGGGCCCGAGAAATTCGGCAAATTTAGTCATTAATGAAGTAGTTTGTTTGATACGAACATCGGAAGGTCTGAATGCCTGCACAGCGGCTCCGGACCCATCCAAGGTAGAGACATCTGCAGGTTCCATAGTTGAAGAAGCATCTCGCGGCATAACGGACTCTGAATGGGTCTCAGTAGAGGCCTGCGAATCTGTAGAAGCGGGTAACAGGGGCTGCGAAAGCACCTCACTGAGTACCGGTGGACTGGCGGCTAGCTTAACAGAAGCGTCGTTGGCAGTTTTGGACCTATGCGGTCTGTCTCTGTCTTTATCTTTGCGTTTGTTTGGAAAATCGGTAGTCGGATGGCTTACCGAAGCCATTTCGGAATACGGAGAAGGAGAGCAAAAGAACACAAAACTGACAGCGAGGGACATCGTGGTCTAGGCCTAAACAGGTGATGCAGTAAGAATGAAAATCTCTGCGAGTTATTTGCTTTCCACAGGCAAAACAACTGTTAACTTTTTCTGACATCAGTTGGAGCCAGAAAAAAGGATCCCCAACGGGGTACTTCGCTTTACAAGACTTCAGGTTTGAAACTCTAAAAACTAAACTTTTAGGTAGCTGCCGACCAGCAATTGCAAACTGCTTTTGTTTTGGGCTCCCGCACGGCAAGAAAAGCTGATGTAATGGTGTCAGCTGCATGTTTTATACCCCTGATGACCTGACGTCATGAATGAGGCGACAGCATTCGACACAGAAATCCCAAGACTCTGGTATTCGGGACGACTGACTGCTACCTGCAGACAGATAACCCAAGTGTGATGAATGCAACAGTGAAACACGAAGAACATCTAATAACATGAAAAAGCAACAGAAAAACGCAAATATTTCCTGAAAATGGGGTGAATGGGAATGTGGAGATACGCATCCTTAATGTCCAGGGAGACCATAAAAGTTTGTGGAAGGATAAGGGGAAACAAGGTAGGCAGAGAAAGCATCTGGAAGGCTGGGACCTTTAGGAAGGTGTTGAGGTGTAAATGATCAAGAATGGGTCTCCAAGGACTATCTTTTCTGAGAACCAGAAACATCCTGGAGTAAAAACTTCTTCCTCTTTGGTGCAATGGAACTTCCTGAATATTTCCCTGCGATTCCAATACCTGGAGCACCTCTGGAAAAAAAAAGAAAAAAAAAAAAAGTTATTGAAGACAAATGAAGAGCAACAACTCAGATGGAACGTTATGGTGAGTGTAACGTCTTTATCTGAAGTTGTTGCCTTCATTTGGTCTTCAACCTGTGGGACAGAATCCCAGCTACTAAACACCTGGGATGCCCTCATGGAAGGATATTCCGGAGGATGGCAGAGCCAAAGGATGCCCTATTCCTGGATAGAATGTCCAGCTTATAATGCAAAATGAAAGTATGTGAAGAAGCCCAAGTGGCCACAGAGAAAATATCGTCTAAAGATACTATGGACTAAAAGGCCACTGAGGGGTCTAGATCACATTGTCAAACTCTTAAAAGTTCGAACGTCATATGGTCGACACCATATGATCGAACTTTTAAAAGATTGAATGTTTCAATGGAGATCTCCGTACAGTGTGGAATGGGAAGATTTCCCTTTTCTGCACTGTAGTGTGATCTCAAAACTGGTATATTTACAGAGTGGGGGGTGCAGGGGGGCTTGCCCCCTATTTTACACCGTTCATACAGATTTTTCTTTGTTTTTTTTTCATTACATTTTCAAACTTTTAAAAGTTCGATCATATGATGTCGAACATATGACGTTCAAACTTTTAAAAGTTTGATTATGTAATATAGATGCACTGAGGTAGCTATAGAGCTAGTGGAATACGCTTTCACATGACCTGGTGGGGATAAACACACTAGCTGAATATGCCAGGGTAACACACTGGGAAATCCAATGGCCAATAATGACTTGACACTGGTTTCCCTAAGAAAAGCTTAGAATAGGAAATAAAGAGTTGGTCAAACTTACAAAAGGATTTAGTCCTGTGCAGGTAAAAACGTAATTGTCTATGCACATCTAGTAAGTGCAAGTTGTACTCTCCCTTATTTTGAAAATTTGGGAAAAAACCCGGGGGATTAATCACTTGATTAATATTGGACTCCAAAGCTACTTTAGGAAGAAAGGAGGGATTAGTGCACAAGGACACCCTGTCCTTATGAAATATCAAATAAGCAGGCTTGAGCGACAATGCCTGAAGCTCCAAAACCCTTCTGGCAGATGTAATAGTGACCAAGAAATTAGTCTTCCAGGACAAAAACAAAGTCCACCGAGGCTGCAGGCTCAAAGGGGGGAGAGACCAGAGCTTGCAGAACTAACGCAAGATCCCAAGGAGGAGCTGGGTCCTTAACCAGTAGCCGAAGTAGAAAGGTGCCTTTCAAAAAAGCTTTACAAAGGTTAGAAGAGGCTAGAGAAGCCATGTTGTCGCCTACATGAAAGTTAAGATATAGCTGCCAGTTCGTCCTTGACCGTAGAAGACATGGCACCTTGCTGAAAGATACTTGCTAAAAACTCTAAAATCACTGTAACCGGGGTTGTGAAGGGGTTGAGGTCTTGCTGCGAAGCCCAGATAGAAAAGCGCTCCCACTTGCTGGAATAAACCTTCTTGGTAGAAGACTTACGAGCCTCAACCAGAATCCTTTTGACCGGTGAAGATAACCCAGGAGTCCTGATCATCATGGGAACTGGAGTAGCTAAGCTGTGAACTTCAGACTGACCAGGTCTGGATGGGGAATTCTTGAAGGATGAGAGATGAGATCCGGAGTTGGATCTAATGGCCATGGTGGACCCACAAGATGAGACCACGGAGATGGGAACCACACTTGGCGAGGCCAGAATGGGGCAATTAGGATGACTAAGCACCCCAGCCTGCGAGCTTTCTACAGAAATTTTGGTATTAGGGGCAGAGGAGGATAAGCATACAGAAGACCGGGGGGCCAAGCATGTATCAGTGCATCTCTGGGTCTTCCCCTGGTGGGGGGTTCAAAGCAAAAAACTCACTACACTTTACGTTGGAATGAAAGAGAGATGGAGATTGCAAGCAAGGCTGACCCCACTTGAGAAAGATCTGTTTTTGCTACCAAAAGATTCAGAGACCACTCATAGGTCATTAGAATAGACTGCTGAGCCTGTCTGCTAGAATGTTGGACCTCCCCGGAATATGTGTTGCCATCAGAAAACGGCAGGTGGAGATGGGCCACTCCCACACTCTCATGGCTTTGAAACACAGGGGATAAGACCTGGTTCCCCTCTGTTTGTTGATGTACCAGCCACAGACATACTGTCTGTCCGGATCGCAATCGTCCCTAGGGGAAGATGAGCATTGAGAGCCTGCAACACTAGAAGCACCACCCTCCATATCAGGACGTTGATATGCAATTGAGTCTCTTAGGGGGACAATGAGCCTTGGACCGTCCTTCCCCAACAGTGCCCCCCCCACCCTAGTAGGGAGGTATCTGTGGTCACTGTGGCTGAGGGGGAAGGTGGAAAAAAGGGACAACCACCACAGAAGAGAGTCCCTGCACACCCAAGAGACTCTAACAGGATAAGACAACAGAAGATCCAATATGGACCATTGAACCGCAAGGGTCCACTGAGGTACCCCCATGTGAAACCGGGCCATGGGTAAAAGAGTGATCATGGCCGCCATGGACCCTAAAGCCCTTAATACTATGTCTGCTGTCGGTGACTGAGCGTGAAGAATACAGAGGGCATGTAGCTTCAGGGACTGGATCCTCTCTGAGGTTAGAAAGACACTGGTTTGAATCGTGTCCAACAGAGCCCCAAGGAAGTTTAACACTTGAACTGGAACCAGTAATGATTTGCTGCGATTGATGGTTATGCCCAACTGCTGGGCTATGTGAAGTAGGGAATCCCTCACTTGGCAGAGTTGATGCCTGGAAGGGGCAGCAAAGAGCCAATCGTCCAAGGTAGGGGAAGACCTGAAATCCCTGTAGTCCCAGGTGAGCCACTACCACTGCCATCACTTTGGAAAACACCTTGGGGGCTGTGGTGAGACCAAAAAGGAGGGCTTTGAACTGGTAATGACTGGCTCCCATACAGAAGTGGAGAAACCTCTGAGAGTGCCTGTCCATTTTGATGTGGTAGTACGCATCCTGGAAGCTGATCAAGCACATCCAATTGCTCTCCTGCAGAAAGGGCAGGATAGATTGAAGAGTGACCATCCGGAATTTTGTCTTGGCAACTGACAGGTTTAAGAAGGAAAGATCCAGAATGGGTCTTACGTCCCCCATCTTCTCAGGCACCAAAAAAAAAAAAAAACCTGGAATAAATGCCTAATCCGGTCTGGTCTGGAGTGATGGATTGGATGACTTGTTTTCTTAGCAGCATTGCAATTTCCAGTGCTGCTGCTTCCCTTTGCGCGGGTGGAACATCCAGGAAGTGTCTGGTTGGAAAAGGTGACTGGTTGAAAGGAACTGAGTAGCCTCTGGATATAATTTGCAACACCCAGCGATCGTCCCCGATAGACTCCCAGGCCGTTGGGTGTAGTGAGAGACATCCCCAGACTGCCGCCAGAGCTGAGCGGCTGGGCAACCCTTCAGGGTTGCTGTGCGGGTCTCTATGAGAAAGGCTCTTGAGACCCTTGATTCCTCTGACCCACTCAGCCTCTAGGGCAGCATCTATCAAATACCCTCTGCTTCTGGGGGAAGGCAAGTCCTGGGGGTAGCTCTGAGATTTCTGGAACTACATCATCTTGCCTCCCCCACTGATTCCTTGAAAAGGTTCGCCGAGGGGCTGAAAAGTGGATCCTGACAGAAAGTCTTCCCACCTTTCTCACTATGGACTGGAGTGTCACGTACCGACTTTTCTCAAATCAATAAGCTATTAAGTAGCTTTAATAAACTATCAAGGATTTCACTGTCTCAGGAAGACATTTTTCCCCATTTCCACTAAACAGTTCCACAAAGTTTTACAACAGGTATTGATGCAACAAACAAATTTACTGCAGGCTCACTGGTTCCCATGGTGGGAATTAACATTTACCAGAGCTGTAATTCCACTCCATGGTAAAAGAATCCCTGGTGTAGAGTAGAACTGCACAGAGGTGTTTGTCTTGACAGTAGCCAGGGGTACCTGACCATGAAATGCACTAAGGCTTGAACAAGCATCACTAACTCTCATATCATGTAATGCCCTTTGACACCAAAGAAAAAGTGAGAGGGAAACGGCTACAGCTTAAAGGTGGGGACTGGGGGGGGGGTCCTCTTTCTGGAGAATGACGGGTACCCAGTACATTAGTCCCCATCTGCGGGGAACAAATGACTCATTGGGCACCTGCAGGAGGGTGGGTAGTTAGAGTGCCTCTGAGGGATGCCTTGATGGGTCAGAAGAGGATTAGAGCAAAAAAAATATTACAAAAAAAAAAAAAAAACAGCAAAGTAGCTGTGAAATAAGGAATCCATTAACTGCTCAATGCCAAATATTTTGCAAATACCTACCCTTTGGCTAAAGTTCCTATTTCAGCATTAGTAAAACCCTAATGGTATTTTGTTGGTTACTTATGTGTTACACTAATCACCTACCATTCCCAGCATATTCAAACGTCAGACCCAGGGCACATAGCAAACTACTCTAGGATTTATCCAAGTAAAATTCTAAATGGTGTGTCAAACTTTTGACGTGGCTCAGTGAAAAGAGAAACCGCTTATAATTTTTATCCTCACCTTCTTAAAAGCCTCGGGCATACACCTGTCGATGAATCTTTTACAGTTCTCATCAGCATCAGCCAAACCTGCACAGAAAAAAACAAATATATATGATTTTCTTTTGCTCTTTTAAGGATTACTAATTAATAAACCTTAAAATAGTTATGAAAGCACACATCTGCCTCGGAAACCTGTAAAACCCAATAATCACATAAAAGGCTCAGAAAAATACAGCACATGATATCAGGAACTCGCTACCCCCACTTGCAGTATATCGTACACTGAAACATACTAAACAGCCTAGTTCCATAGACTGATTTTTCTTCTCAAGTCTCAAGATCATGCATTTTTATCACACCTTTAAATTTTAAGGGGAATAAAGCAGAAGAGCAACAAAAATGATTTGGAATCTGAAATTACTTTTCTGGAAGAGGAATTAAACCAAATGTTTTTATCTGCCAGCTGCAAAGAATAATGGAAAAGAACTACACGTTTCTACCACAGAAATAGCTTCCACATTAAAAGTTAATGCCTAACAGGATTTTTTATTCACTTATTTACCTCATATTTTAATTTACAAGCAGCTAAACTGGAACAGTGGTGTTATTTCTCAACCAAGAACTTGAACTAGAAAAGCACAAAAACAGAACTGGGTATAAATTTAAAATGAAATAAAAGTTTGCAAAAATACATCTTAACAGTGCTACAAACTGAGGAAGGAATATGGGAAAAGGGAGAACACATCAGTCTTGACTAGACTGATATTATCAGAAAACACATTCGTCGAGTAGATTAATATCAGAAATCACCCTGGCCTTCTAAATAAACCACATCAGCAAAGAAAATAAGGTAAAGATCATAGAACAGCAATTGGCTAAAGATAGTTAAAATGCCCTTATTCAACAGTGTGCCGGAAGGATAAAATTGGAAAAATCTAGGGCATCTGGGACACTATGGCTTGCCACATTTCTTGAAGACCCTTCTGGCTGTAACAGTACTAAAAGGACCAGTCGTGGGTCATTAAGATGCGTCTTGGTTCTTCTCTTACATGTTGTGTTTTAACAGAGGAATCATGCGGATGGGGGTGGGGGTGCTCCTTCCCACTGATTATTTGTTTCATATTTACAGCCATTGGCAAATGGAATAAGGGATTCAGAAATTCAAGGATATAACTGGTATGGTAATAAATAAAAGTTGCCTTTATTTGCAGATATTTTGTACTTGATAAATCCAGTATAAGACATTTCACTGCTGTGGAACATTTTGAGACAGTTTCAAGTTTGTTTCCGTATATAAAATTAATGAAGATAAAACAGACTACAGTGGTAAATGTACCCACACAAGAATTGTTTCACGGTCACCCATATTTGTGGGGAGGTAAGATGAAGTTATTTAAATATGTGGATTAAAAAGAATTGTTTTGGCAGCTGAAGATATGCGGGAAGAGACTAAACAAAAGATAATACATAAACTGAGAAACTAGAAGCTCTTGTTTACAGATATGGAACAGGGCAAGAGTCAAGTAGGATAAGCTGATCCTCTCCATAGAACAAGGTGGTTTAGAATGATCTGCTTTGTATGGGTATTTCAAAACTAAGCAGTTAAGACTCGCACACATAATACAAGCAGAAGGTGATAAATCAAAGTGAAAAAGGATGAAATAGGAGGCAATTCAAGAAATTAGGACAGAATATGATTTGGATGCAAATCCTTAAGAATAAAAAGAACTTAACAGATTATTATAGTTAGAAAGTTGCCAAATCATTCTAAGTAGTAAGTCGAGTCAACATGGTGGTGTAAAAGGGAGATTTTGCCAATAGGAATGACTGCACGTAAAAGTACAGAAACAGGCAAGAGGGAGCTGGAATTTACTGAAGGAAGTTGACAAAAGATCCAAGGTATTAGCAGCAAGTAACCAGACAGGAATGTAATAGAGTGGAATGAGACAAAGCAGAAGTTTGAACTGCAGGTCAGTGGTAAATGGGATGTTTCAAGTGAAATGCCAGCTTTAGCAGAGTTTTTAATAAAGTCTGAAACAGAAGCAGCGGTTAAAAAGGGACAATTAGTAGGGCATATAAACTGTTGCATGTTAACTATAAGACTTAGAGGAGGTTAGAAAAGATTGGAAAAAAGATAAGAGAAAATTTACAAAGGAACAATGCAGTGACTTATGTATGGCTTCCAAGTATGCAACAAAGTCCAGAAGGTTTGGGATACTTGAAGTGTTTTCATAGGTATTTTGTAGCAAGCAGAATTCAAAGAATTCCTACTTAAGTAGATAACAAGTTATGGGAAAGAGAATCTACTGGGAACACTTTTCTTTGGGGGGGGGGGGTGTAATGAGTCTGCAGACTTGTAAAACTTCTTTACACAGTACTCTGTCAGAATTTTTGGAGCAAATGGTTGTAACAAAGGAAAGGATACAATGTGGGACACAATAACTGAATTGTCTAGACGTAGTAAGGCTTTTTCAAGTTTAATGCCACTGACTGCCAAAAAATACAATTATTAGAATTGGAAATCAAAAATTAAACCAACTACAACTGAAGCATTTAATATTGTTGGAGAGAAAAGAACTGGGAAAAGGGATATGTAGAAAAAGGAAGCCTCAAATTACACAGAAATTATGGAATTTGTGGGAATAGTAACTACATAATACAGTTCAGGAGAAGGAGTGATGTTTAAAGGAAAATAACTAATTGAGACATTTATCTAATGTTGGAATGAAGTGGATAATGCATGAAAAAAACATTAACAGAAAATAAAATAAATATTAATGCATGTGTGTCGACATCTTTAGTGGCGATTTAATAAAGGTATTTAAAATATAATGTCAATCAGCTGGTCAGAGAAATTGCTTCTTCCAGAATAGAAAATTCCAGTGATAAGACAGCATGGCCAACAGCTAAATTGTCACAGTCCTCCTACAAGATAGAAAGGAATGTGTACCTCCTTACTTGATAATGTACCAAGTTACAACCACGCTTCAGTTAAATGACTGGTTACCCATGGGTATGGCTAAAATGCCTGAAAAGCGGGAGGACAGCCCTCCCATCTACAAAACAAATATGAATACGAGACTCAAAAGGAGGTGTTTTTTGAACTGTCTGCCCTTTAAAAGTATTTCCACAAAATGGCTAAGGGCAGACACATCTGTACAGACTGTCATAACTCTCAACCCTTTAATACAAGAAATTTGTACAAAACCCAACAAAATTGGGTGATAGAGGCCCATAAAATAAGGACACGTTTTAAATATTGCGCTTATAAACTTAGAAAGTTGCTAGAATACCAGGGTTTGTTTTGACATACATTTTCTGAAGGATTCAAAGTCTGAAACTCAAATGTTTATCATTTAGTGACTTTAATCCTCAGATAATCCCAGTGACTTGCTAGAAAACCACAAATTTTATGAGGAACAGACCAAAAATAGGAGCCAAAATTCTGGACATTCTGTGAAAATCTGAACAGTTAAGACGTATGCCGACTGTGGCTACTGGTGTCTGTAGGATGAAGGGGTTCTCTGTCAAAAGATATGAAGAATCTAGCCATCAAGAGAGATGGGAGAAAAAGTCCACTGCAGGACTTCCATGAGAATAGAATAGCCACCATGAGACCTAAAATTCTCAGACACTGTCATTCGACATTAAAAGGAAGAAGGAAAAAAAAACTATGATGGGCTACACTGGCTGTGAGCAAAAATATTGAACAATGGTTGTCAGCCTTGGGCTGGCTGAAGCAGAGACATTAACAGTTATCCCCAGGAAGATAAACAACTGGAGAAAAGAAAGACTCAGCCTGCAGGACTTCCATGAGAATACAATAGCCACCATGAGACCTAAAATTCTCAGACACTGTCATTCGACATTAAAAGGAAGAAGGAAAAAAAACTATGATGGACTACACTGGCTGTGAGCAAAAATATTGAACTCAGAAAAGCGACTACCTTCTGGATTTAAGTATCTTTGCTTTTTTTCACTTGAAATAGCTTCTGTAGCTTACCTTGAACTAGCCTGAACTGTTTTTTAACAGATTGCTGCATTATTTTAAAATCTGCACTTAAAGTTACATTTTAGTCGAATTTGATCGAAAGTTTGCTTGTTTGTTTGTTTAATTTAACTGTGGAGGCTGCCCACTAAAGTGTGCTAGCCTGTGTAACTAATTTATCACCGTTTCTGCATTTTGTGTGTGTTTCTACCAAAAAAACAAAAAAACAAAAAAATAATCCTTGTTTTCCCGCCTTCCTCGACTAGTTTAGACCAGTTTACAGGCATTGCTGTATTCTGGGCTGTGGTGTAGTTCCTGTGTTGTCCATTACCTTACTTGGATAGAAGGAAGTTTCTTTGCTCACCAGTGGGAGTGGGGAGCCTTGAGCAGCCTACCTGTCCTTGGGGCAAATGACCTCAGCACAAGAAGCTGTAGTAATTGGTTGTTTGGGACCATTTCTAGCTCTTTTGTAGTTCACTGTTTAAAATCCGCGTTTGCACGGCATTGCGCGGTCGTGCGCATAGCGCAGCACCGGTTAAACAAGGTTAAACTTTTTCTGGCTCCGCCAAGTCTGCTCTTCAAATTTTCCCTTAAGGAAGCTCTACTCTTAGTATAACCAGACTACTCACTGTATTATAAGCCTAGCACTTGTTCTCAATACTTCTCTACTAAGTAAGCACTCGCGTACTAAGTAAAGCACTACATCTACTTACCACCCCTGTGAATATTCACTTCCCTTAAAGGTATACCACTCCCATATACTGTTCTAGCATGTCAAGTGGTAGATTACTGGCGTCGTCTCCAGTTCAGCTGGTCAATCTGGGTATCTTGAGACAATGCTACAATTGTCTCATGTACACAGACAACCCTCTCCTCCTCCCAACAAACACAAATACATGTGAGAGATGCAACTATGTAGCCAAACTGGAGGCTGAACTCTCTCAACTCAGGGCTGGCATGACCAGACAGGAGGAGATGGCAACCACACACACAACAATCCCAGTCCCACATAGACCTACCACAACTGCAAACCAAACACATAAAAACACAAAGACATACTCGGAGGCTCTAATAAAAAACTTACCAAAACAACAGAGGCTCCCAAAGCAGACATCCAAAACTCCACCACCTCAAAACAAAACACATGCAACACATACTTCAATAAATCAGTGTGTCGACCAATCACAGCCCTTAAGGCCAAACACCTTGCCTGATACACTAGTAATAGGTGACTCCAGAGTCAGACACACTGATGTCCCACTGACCAGGCTGAACAAGGAGAAGGTGACTGTGAGCTGTCTATCAGGAGCTAGGATCCGCCATATAACACACGCACTCAGGTCACTCCAAAGCAAGTACAAATATGACTCCGTCATTGTCCATGCTGGTGTGAATGACCTGAGACGTACCTCCCTGGACTACATGAAAAGAGACATAGAGGAGCTCTCTGATTATGTAGCCCAGGCTGGTATGACCCTGACCCTGAGCAGCATCTTGCCCTCACCAAGAATGATACCACAATACAAAGATAAGATGATCAGCTTTAACAATTGGCTCAAGTACTGGTGTCAGTCTAAGGGGATCCAATGTCTGTCTGCCTGGGATGATATGTTGGAGAAGCCACACTGCTTCGCAAGGGATGGCTTACACCTGTCACCACTGGGCTTCCGGATATCGGCTAAGGCTCTTGCCACCCCCATAGTGCCTTTTTTAGGCAAGGCTCAAAAGACAAACCCCACCTCCTTAGAAAACAAAAATGGAAAAAAACTAAGGGTAATGCTGCTCAATGCCAGAAGTCTAAATCTCAAGATGCAGGCACTTGATGCACTCCTCAGCATGGAGAACATAGACGTCTGTGCAGTAACTGAAACCTGGTTCAAGGCTCCTGAGAGCACCCCAGCACTACCAGGCTAAACCTCGTATCATGCTTTTCGGTCCCAAAACCCGGGCCGAACCACAAAGGGAGGGGGAGTGTCCATATTCATAAAGGACACCCACACCTCCAGGTTAGTAGCAACACATGAAGCATCAGAGACCATACAGGTGCAACTAACCATAGGCAAAACTGCTATACAACTGGTAGCATGTTACAGACCACACTCCCAATCTCAAGAACCCCACTCAGCCTTCCTGAAGACATTGGAGGATCTGAATGTATCACAGAATACCATCATACTGGGAGACTTCAACTACCCAAACATAGATTGGGTACATTATTCTAGCCCTAATACCCTAGCCCAAAGGTTCCTGGAATTCATAAATTCAAATGCACTGGAACAACTAGTCACCTCTCCCACTAGGGGAGATAATATACCAGACCTGATCACCACAAACATGGGGACAAAATGCTCCACACCGGAAGTATACCCCTCACTAGTGAGATCTGACCACAAACTAATCACCCTGGATATACATATCCCACCTCCACCCCCAGCACAAAAGACCACAGTGAAAAACTTCTCAAAAGCAAACTTCACTCTTCTTAAGACTGAGATGGTATCCTTTAAGCCCACTGTGCCAGTGGATACCACATCCCACAATGCCGAATCCTTCACAAATGCTTTCTATGGACATCTCCAAGAATGCATGGATCATGCAATCCCAAACAAATCCAAGTCCCTCTCCACCAAATGTAAGCGTCCTGTCTGGTGGACCTCAGCCATAAACAAATTGTGTAACAAAAGCAGGAAGCTACTGCACGTCAGAGTGAAATCCCATGAAGGGAAGACATCTCTGATCAACATTAGCAGAAAACTACGTTCTCTCAAAAACATCCAAAGCAAACTTTGAGAGAAAAATCGCTAAGGACACTAAAGATAACCACAAAGCCTTCTTCAGCTATGTTAGAAACCTGGAAACCCTCAGATATGCTCAGAGTTGGTTCACAACAACAAAAATACACTGAACCCACAGATATTGCCAACATTCTGGCTGACAGGTTCAGTGCAAATTTCTCCTCCTTCACCCCAAAAGAAGAAATACTTATCCCAGCTGAATGTAATCTCCTGTCATCTCAGATGTCCAAGTGAGAACCGCCCTAAACAAAGCAAAAACACAGCATCAATGGGACCTGACGGTATCCCGGGGTGCGTGTTACGTGAACTCCAAGAGGAGCTAAACCCACACATAAAAATGCTATTTAACCTTAGCCTTACTTCCGGATATGTACCTGAACACTGGCGTACAGCAACAGTGGTCCCACTCCACAAGGGGGGTGCCTCTACAGACCCTGGAAACTACCGCCCCATAAGCTTAACTAGCCCGGTCTGCAAAGCTATGGAAAGAATCATTATGGAACTCATAAACAGAGACATAGGGGACCTACAGACACTTGACCCCACCCAGTTTGGCTTTGTAAAGGGCAGATCCTGCCTTTTAAACCTGGTTGACTTTTTTCGAAACAGTCACTAGAGCCATTGATGAGGGCAAAGCAGTCCATACAGCATACCTGGACTTGGCTAAGGCCTTCGACACAATACCCCACTCAGGCATCATAGATAAGCTCAACAGCTTAAAAGTAAACCCTTATATCACGAGATGGGTTGCAAACTGGCTAAAGGACAGAACCCATAAAGTTAAAGTCGCTGGAGCAATGTCAGACTCAAAGCCAGTCACAAGTGGTGTCCCACAGGGATCTGTCCTGGGACCCCTCTTGTTCGGCATTTATTTCTCAGATGTTAAAGCAAACATGGGAGGGCTGTGGCTGACAAAGTTCGCAGATGACTGCAAACTAGGCGCCATAGTCGATACACCAGCAGACACACACATCCTACAAAAAGGCCTCACTGAAATGGACAACTGGTGCCGTAGTCATGGCCTTAAACTAAATGCCAAAAAATGTATAGTTATCCCTTTTGGAAAAAACAAAGTACCCACAAATTATCACATAGACAGCAACCCACTGAGTACGGAAAAAGTAATCAGAGACCTAGGGACCCAAGTAGACAGCGACCTCTCATTTGACACCCACGTTGCCAAAGTGGTTAGAAAAACATTCTACCTTGCACACCTCATCATGAAGGGATTCACATCCAGATCCAAGGATGTCATTGTACCCCTATATTCCTCCCTCATCAGACCCATGATTGAGTACAATGCCCCATTTGGTATGTACCTCACCCGGCATTTGCAACAGCTGGAGAGACCACAAAAGTACCTCACCAAAAGGATCAAGGGTCTCCAACATATGTCTTATTCTGCCAGACTAAAGAAACTTCAGCTCTATTCAGTAGCATACCGCCTGCTCAGAGGTGATCTCTGCCTGACGTACAAGGCCATGTCCAATCAGGATCTGATGGACATGCTCCACCTCAAAAAATCCAAATCCATCAGGACCACGAGAGCTAAAGACTTAAACCTCGGCACAAGTATGAATAGGACATGCTGGAGAGATAGATTCATAACCCAGAGGCTTCCCATGCTTTGGAACAGGATCCCAGTTCGTATTAGGCAGAGCCCCTCACTGACTCTCTTCAAGAGACATCTTGATGAGTGGATGGGAGATCGTAAGTTTACCCCAGGGGTCACATCTGTGTCACTGCTAGACAGGGGCACAGTAAACTAATTCTATTATATAAGGGGACCTTCATTGTGTCACTACTAGACAGAGGCACAGTATTCTAGATTTATTCTGTACATTTTTGTACCATTTCATTGGGTGGCAAAAGCCACATCACTATGGCTAGGCTTACAAATGCCCCAGGGCAGATAGCCTAGTACTATACTATGAAACTATGAATGGTTGTCAGCCTTGGGCTGGCTGAAGCAGAGACATTAACAGTTATCCCCAGGAAGATAAACAACTGGAGAAAACAAAGACTCAGCCTGCCTGATGGGACAATCCTTGCAAAGTACAGCTAGGATCCGGTTGCCTAAATAAGAAAACTTTGGCTCCCAGAAACTTCAGGCATGCTGCTAAGAAACACATGTAACCTAACACCCTCAGACAGGAACAGAAGTCAAACAGAAGTGTACTCAAATCAAAAAGGCTGGCTCTTACTTGCATGTGGAAAATTATCTGGGAGGGCCAATCATAAGGTTAACATTCTGGAGGTTCAAACAGCATCCAATCTCTTCTTTCTGATCAGTCTGCCTCTCCCCTGTGCTTAACTGTCACCATGCAAAGGGCACTAGGTTTTGAACAGTAAAATTTAACCACAGAGTTGTGGCCAATGCAGTAACACTTCACATTTCCACCCAGAAGAAAATATTTCGGAATAAAGGAGAGGATGGACTATACAGAAGGCCTTCTTGGGCACTGAAGGCACAGTACTTCGCTTTTCGCAAGCAGTGGTGGCAGTATTTTTCATTAACTTTCAAACATGAGACTGTCAACAGTCCAAAATGAAGACACTGTTCTCTCCTTCATGTCCTTCTGAAAGGGATCAGGCACCAGTTCCACGTGGTGTGTTTTACAGATGGACGCGCACACACACACGCACACACACCTTCCTGTTTAAAATGGGGATAAGCTTTGCAACACAGGACATCTGGTTTCCTGTGGGAAAACAAAAGAACTGGATGACAGGCACTAAAAAAATATTTAATGAGAGAGGCTAGAGTAGGAGGCTGGGATATGGCTGGTTGGAAATACCATACCACAAATGTGGAAGTTACAAAAACACTGGTCTAGCTAAAATGAAGCATACACGAACGTCTATATAAGAACTGAACACCACTGGGACCACCTGCAGAGCTACAGTCAACAAAAGAAATCTGGAATGCTGGTGCTCCTGAAGACACCGTCATCAGAGCTACTTAACATCAGACAGATGTCTGAAAGGACAAAGCTATAAAAACAGGAATCTGAAGACTCAATACCACATTCATGGGCAGCACAGGGGTAAACACATGAATATCCCAATAAAAAACAGTGTCCGATGAGAGTGAGCGAGCACAGGACTAACTCAAGCAGATGGAATCAAAGTCAGGGTATATGACTGACAGGACTACTGGCACAGGAAGAAACCAGTATCAGGTGCAAGACAGGAAGGAATGGACCCCTGCAGTCCTTGAACAAGAGGGGAAGGAAAAAGTATGGGTTATAAAAAAGCTCCTCATCTAAGTTTTAACAGCAGCTACCAACAACAATCTTAAAGGAAAGGTCATTACAAGGTAATAGAGAGGTAAAGCAGGGTATACCAGACAGTGTCAGGTCTCCAACAGTAGATTTAATCAAGCACAGAAGAAATCTTAAAACTCAAGCTAAAAAAGATTGCTCCACAGAAATGCTGGCACAAAAAGTCAAGGAAAGCAGACCCTGAAAAGCATAACCAAATTGTTAGGAGTATTCTAAAATACCCCACAAGATAAAACCAAACTATTGATAACAGATGCAACACTTCACTAGCACATCTGCTGAAAATGGAATTAAGTTTTAATTTTCCTGACAAACTGAAAAGTATAAAATCAGAAGGTGAAATAAAATCCCAAACACCAAATTTCAGAGTAGAAACCTCTTAGGAAGCCAGCTCCACAGCATAGAGGGATAAAGCCCCAACTACAGTGCATATGAACAGAGTACGATTAGCAGCTTGGGTGCCTTTAGAAGCTCTATTAGATTTATAGGAGTCAGCAGCCTCTGCTGGCTCTATGCATCCTTGAGGAGGGAGGTAGGTCTGGTTCAGCAAACAACTGACACCTAGCAGGATCATTACCTAGTCAGCTAGTGAAGTTCAAGCCAACCAAGCCCATACTATAAGTGTTTTTGCACTATGTTACCAAGGGGAGTATGGTGTGCAGAGGTATACTTCCTAGCTCACACCTCAGAACAGCTTCTGTGAGGGGTGCTTCTCAACAGAAATTCTAGGCCACCTGCAGGAAAAACAAGATTGCTTACTAATGAACACACCAATCTCAATACGGAAGTGGGCTGAATGGGATTCTTCGGAAGAACACGTGGACCATACAGTTCCTGCATAGCCCAGGAATGGCAGACTCCTGCACCCCCAGAACAAATGGGCCAACAGCGTGCAGCTGAAGAGTTAAACAAGGAGGAACTTATTGGTGGAAGCAAATACGAAAGAAAAAAATTGAGGTCTTTCCAGAATTATTTTGATGTCTCACTAAAATAAATACAAATCAGTCAGATAGAGGTAGTCCCTATGCAACAAAAAAAATGCTGAGCTTACAGGCATGCACAAAACCAAAAGTGAAAGGGATTGAAGTAATTACAAAACAGAATAGAAGAAAGAGATTCAAAGACAGGAAAAAGTGAAAACAATGAGGAAAAGAACAATTATTTGCAGTTTTGATGGACAAACCTCCTAACCACTGAGATCTTGCTAAGTATGCTATAACTGTCTTGTCAAAAAAGCAATTACTAGAAAAGGAAATCAAAATCTGAACCAAACAAATCATAAGTAATGAATATTGTAAAGGACAAAAAAAATGAAAAAGTGAAGCAGAAAATTAACCAAAAGAATTTGTGGGAAGAATACATTTAGATTAATGTTTAAGAGGAGTGACATTTAAGGGAAGGCAGGACTTGAGCAATTTACATAAAAGTGGAAATGAATGACACTCAAATAAGAAAACATGTATAATGCATGAAGTTAATGAAAAATGTTTTTGTTTCTACTTTTCTGTAACTGTATGCACATCCATCTGTGTATATACGAGTCTACTTCTAAATCTCATAGCCCATATTACTGACTCCGAAAATCCCGAGACAACAATAACGAAAGTCACAATCCTGAACATTATATTTTTAACATGGCAAGTAAACACATGGCCAACTGGAACCCATACCGAGGACAACAGGCCCCGTTCTCCACTGTATATGTATTTTATATATATATATATATATATATATATATATTAATATATATTAATATATATATATATATATATATATATATATATATATATAAATATATATAAATATATATATATATATATTTTAATATATACATATATACATATATATATATATATATACACATATATATTAATATATTTATACATATATATATATATATATACACACACATATATATATATATATATATATATATATACACACATACACACACACATATATATATATATATATATATATATATATATATATATATGTGTGTGTGTGTGTATACACGTACAGCGCGTGTGTGTATACACCAGACGCGTGTGTGTATACACACCAAGACGTGTGTGTGTATACACATACACAGCGCACGTGTGTGTATACACCACATCGCACGTGTGTGTGTATACACACAAGACGCAGGTGTGTATATACACGCAGTGTGTATACACACCCGCGCGCACACGTGTGTATACACACCCGCGCGCACACGTGTGTATACACCAGCTACAAGACATGTGTATACACACACCGGCACACGTGTGTGTGTATACACCCGCGCGCGTACATGTGTGTGTATATACACCCGCGTGCACACACGTACATGTGTGTGTATATAAACACACAGGTATACATGTGTGCATATACATCAGTCAGGAAAAGGGATTAGTGTCCTGGATGACAGAAAAAAACACTTGAATCAATAATTTCAACAACTGGTCAGTAGTGGAACTGGAGAAGTCAGGCTTTTAATTGCAGAGGGCATGAAAGTGTATAGAGTTTCTCCTAGAAGCATGAATTATTTATTTATTTACCTTGTAAGTCCAACTGGGCAAGAAGCCCACTTTCCGCTGAGGCCCAGGGAGAAAAGCTCCACAGAAATATACGAAATAGACAATAATTAGTGAAATAGTATACATACAGTAAGATGCAGAATACACAGCTATATAATCTATACAAAGTAGTATTCAATACAGTTTTCTATTAGATACAGGTTCAAATAGACTCAGCGTGCCACTCAACCACAGCCAATAAGGCAAATCAAAGTACCCAACACACTAGTCATAAGTGACACCATAGTCAGGCACAGTGATGTCCCACTCACCAGGCTAAAAGTACAGTTTTGTACCTACCATAAATGTAGATGTTCGAGGATTCCATTGCTGCAGTCCTGACTATTGGGTATAGTCCGCGTCCCAGTCGGCCCGAATACCAGAGAGAGGCTGACGACGGTCAGGGCGCATTAGACTGACGTCAGTACGTCAGGGTACTAATGCGCATGACCGACGTCATATCCTCAGTCTTTTCTTGCCCCAGATGTCAGAAGATCCTAAAAAGACAAGTCCCAAAAAACCTGCACCAAAAACATGTACAATATATACAACAATATATACAAAAATATAAGCATGTAAACTCACCTACACAACCACCCCTAAATACAGAGGGAAGGAGGAGGGAATTGGACTGCAGCAATGGAATCCTCGAACATCTACATTTATGGTAGGTACAAAACTGTACTATGTTCTTCGCCTTCCATTGCTGCAGTCCTGACTATTGGGTAGAATCCCAAAGCAGAGGTAAGGGAGGCTGGCAAATTATAAAGAAGTAGGAGCTGACAACATGCCTTGCAAAACAGCAGTGGCAAAACCAGCCCTAGACTTAGAGTAGATAGGAAGGTGATAATGCTTAGAGAAAGTATGCACTGAACTCCAAGTAGCTGCTTCCAAAATATCCTTAGTTGCCACCCCTTAGAAATGCTGTTGAAGTGGCAGTAGCCCTAGTGGAATGAGGCCTAATCCCAGCTGGAATCTCCTTGCCATGATGGGAATAACAAAATGCAATGCAAAAGCCAATCCACCTAGAAATAGTTTGTTTTGACACAGGCTTGCCCTGAGAACTCAAAGCAAAAGAAACAAACAACTGCTGAGACTGCCTAAAATCCTTAGTCCTGCTTAAATAATAACGCAATTGCCTGTGTACATCTAAAGTGTGCAAAATCTTTTCCCCTTTATTTTGAGGTTCTGCAAAAACGTAGGCAAATGAATAGTTTGGTTTAAAGCCACACTAGAAACCACCTTAGGCATAAAAGAAGGATTAGTACGTAATGATACCCTATCCTTATGGAAAATCAAAAAGGGCTCTACTGCCATAAGGGCCTGCAACTCAGACACCCTTCTTGCAGAAGTAATAGCCAGCAGAAAAGCAGTCTTCCATGACAAGTATTTCAATTCAGCAGTAGCTGCAGGCTCAAAAGGTTGTAGAGTAAGTTTTTCCAACACAAAATTGAGATCCCAAGCAGGAGCAGGAGCTCTACGTGGGGGTCTTATATTCTTTGTCCCTCTAAGAAACTGCTTGAACAAAGGATGCGAAAACAAAGGTGGGTCACAATCATAGTGAGCTGAAATTGCTGCAGCATGAATCTTTATGGAAGAGAAGGACAAACCTTTGTCCAACAATTCAGTAAGATATTGAAGAGCCACACTCAAATTAGGCTCAGAAATCTCCAAATGCCTTGCTGTACTCCAAAATAAAAATCTCTTCCATTTTTCTGCATACACTTTCCTTGTACTAGGTCTTCTAGCTTCCATAATCACATTTAAAACTTGTTGAGGAAGTTGAGACCTGCTGTGTTTCAACACAGAATATGCCAAGCTGTTAGATGAAGAGAGTGTAGCTTGACATTGAGCAGATGACCTTCCTTCTGAGATAACAGATGAGGAATCAGAGGTAAAGGCCATGGAGGCTTCTTTACCAGACTCCAGTAGAGGGTACCAGTGTTGCCGAGGCCAATCTGGAGCTATCAAAATCATCCTTGGCCTGTCTTGTCTGACCTTTAACAGTACCTTTGGAAGAAGAGGTAGAGGTGGAAAGGCATACACATGAAGGTTTTTCCAACTGAAAGACAGAGCATCCACTTTCCAAGCCGTGTGATGAAACCCCTTTGTGCAATACTTTGGCAGCTGATGGTTTAGTGGAGAAGCGAACAGATCTATGTCTGGAGTTCCCCATGACACTGTCAGTTTCTGAAATACATGAAGATCCAGTTTCCACTGTGGGGATCCATGATTTGTCTGCTTAACACATCTGCTAAGGAGTTCTGTGCTCCTGGCAGAAACCTTGCCTGAAGAGTTAGTTGCAGGCTTAGCGCAGTCTCCCATAAAATCATTGCTTGCCTGCATAGAGGATAAGAATGTGTTCCCCCTTGCTTGTTGATGTACCACATGACAGTTGTGTTGTCTGTTAGAATCAACACCTGCCCTGGAAGAAGTAACTCCTTGAAAGCCATTAATGCAAACTGGACTGCTAACATCTCTTTCATGTTGATATGTAGATGCTGTAGTCTGGCAGGCCACTTGTCTTGTATCCACTTTCCATTTAGATGAGCTCCCAAGCAATGTCCGAGGCATCTGTCGTCAAGATCTGACTTGCCTCTGGCCGGGTCACAGAGAGTCCCTTGTTTAGGTGACATTCCTGAGCCCACCACAAGAATTCTTTTGAAGGCAAGGTATTATTTGAATGACAGTGTCCAAATCCTGGCAGTGCTGTGTCCATACATTTTGAGATACCATTGTAACTTCCTCATATGCAGTTTGGCATTGGGAAGCACCAGAATACAAGATGCCATGAACCCTAATGCTTGAAGGACTGTCCTTGCAGTCAGCACGGACTGAAGAGATAGTTGATGGAAGTAAAGTGACAGACTCTTTTGTTTGTCCGGGGTTAAAAGGCCATCTGGGCTGCTGTATTCAGTCTTACACCCAGAAAGCACATGTCTTGAGAGGGTACTAGACTGGACTTTATTTCGCTCACAGAATACCCTAGGCATCTTAGCACTGCGATAACATATTCCAGGTGCTGTAGAAGAACTTCCTTTCTTGAGCCAGAATCAGGCAGTCGCCCAAGTAAGGATAGATTTGAATTCCTTGAAGCCTGAAGTAAGCTATCACTGAGCCAGAACCTTTGTGAACACTCTGGGCAGTAGATAAGCCAAAGGGCAATACAGAGAACTGATAATGAGAATTTCCAGTTCAAACCTCAGATATTTCCTGCAACTTAGCCTTATAGGCACATGAAGGTAAGCTTCTTTGAGATCTAAAGTTACCATCCAGTGATTTTTGCCCAGCAGAGGTAAAAGCTCTTGTAACGGCAACATCTTGAACTTGGGAATGTCCAGATAAGTGTTGAGGATAGATAAATCCAAAATTGGTCTCCACGTGTTTCCCTTCTTTGGTACAAGGAACAGGCGAGAATAAAATCCTAGGCCCCTTTCTGATACAGGGACTGGCTGGATGGCCCCTATGTGAAGTAACTGTAAAACTTGCTTGTGAGCCTCTTTTCTTTGTTGAGGAGGAACGCCTGGCATGCCTTTGAAAGGGGGCATTGTATGGAAATAAAATCTGTAACCGTGGTGAATGATATCCAACACCCATTTGTCTTGAGTAATTAAATCCCAGTTTTCTTTGAAAAGAGACAGTCTTCCTCCCAAAGGAGCTGCCAAACGTGAATCTGCTGGCAGCTGAAAAGACAGGTCATTGGGTCTGTTTACGAAAGGACTGACCCCTGCCCTCACCAGAAGTCTGAGCAGGTGAACTCCTGTTCTAGGCCTAAAAGAACCTTGAGCCCTGCCCCTACCACGCCTAGACCTACCCCTAGACTGAGAATCATAAGCAGGATATGTCCACCCCTTAGCAGGCCAATTTCTACTAAACTTGGTGGCTGCACCTGCAAAAATCTTTAACAGTTTGCATAGACTTAGCTTTGTCCTCCATTTTCTTTAAAACTGCTTCCACAGGCGAACCAAACAACACATCAGACTGTAAAGGAGCATCCAAAATCCTTGTCTTAACATGCTCAGCTAAATTCTGATCCTTCAACCAGGCATGCCTAAGAACAGAACTGGTAGCAGCCACCCTCGAGGAGGCCTGTACAGCATCAAAACCACATTGCAAAGAATGCTTACCCACTTGTTCAGACACATGAACCAAATCCAGCAACTCTTTACACTCAATACCTTCCGCCAAAGCATCCACCTTAGATTTCAATTGTGAAAGGAGATAATTCTGATATTTTAGCATGTGAAACTGACAATTCAAAGCTCTCATGGCTAGAGTGGAAGAAGTATACACTTTCTTTCCCCACCTATCCAAAGCCCTTGCCTCTTTATCAGTGGGAACAGGATTTTTAACCACAGAAGCCTTTACACCCTTAGGCCCTTGAGAAATAGTTTCTGGGTCCGCCTAGGACTCTTAAACAAATATTTATGAGCTTGGGCACCCTATAATACTTATCAGGCTTAACAGGAGCAGGAGGCAAAGAGTCAGGGTTCAGGGAAGCCTCTGCAAAACATCTTCCACCACATTCAACACAGGAGGAATAGCTAAAGGCCTATGCTGGGGTAAAACAAGAACTCCCTAAGCCTTTTCCTGAGTCAGAGTAATGCTGGCGTTCCCAGTTAAAGTGCTCCCTCAGGGAATGCAAAGGCTCTGGAAATGAGAAATCCTCAGGTGGAGGAGCTGTAGGAGTGGAATCATCCACATCAGAATCAGAATAAGTAGGATACTCCTGCATATCTTCCACAGAAGATTCTGAAGCCTCTGAACACTGTTCAAAACTATCAAACTCCGGTTCCACCCTAGGCCTCTTATCAGGCGGGCGCTTAGATCCCCTACTCATAGTAAGCAATTCTTCTGCCAGTTTTAGCATTTGTTTCATAGGAACAGAACCGAAATGCTAGGAGAAGCCCCCACTGAAGCTGAAGTAGGCCTACCTCTCAAAGAAGTTTTGGCAACAGAAGGAGAGGCCCTAACTACCTTGGGAAGAGAGGGAAGAACAGTCACCTGAGAAGCCCCCTCAGCCTGGCCTACCTCCTGAGAAGGCACATCCTGTAAGAGTAAAGTTTCTGCCTGGGACTCTATGGAAACTCCTGGCAAAACCTCCGGCTCCACTGAGCCTTCTAAAGAACCGACGTCCGGGACTGCCGGTTCCTCAACCCTAGGCTTCACTGTTTTATCCTTGCGCTTCTTGGAAGCGGCCGGAGCATCCGACGGCATTTTATAATTGCAACGCTTCCCAAACACTAACCTGGCACAGTCTAACCTCCTCTTAATAGTGCGTTTGTTAAACCTAGCACAAGAGCGCAACCAACAACGCCGTGCTCAGGCCCTAAACAAGGTATACACAAGGTATGATAATCCCTATGAGGTATCTGTTTCCCACAAGAAATACAGTTATTCACTTTTTCTGACATCCGTAAAATACTGAGGCAAGAAAAACCAAAATGTTCCCAACGGG
Source organism: Protopterus annectens (assembly GCF_019279795.1). Taxonomy (NCBI): domain Eukaryota; kingdom Metazoa; phylum Chordata; order Ceratodontiformes; family Protopteridae; genus Protopterus; species Protopterus annectens. The sequence continues at coordinate 658,184,840 of NC_056744.1, forward strand.
TACTTAGCCAACTCTGTTTCGGTCTGAAACTCCGGTTTCGGAAATATTTCAGTACGCCAACCTGCACTCGCAAAACTGCTTCTGCATCGGACCATGCGGCAAAAAAGACTGAGGATATGACGTCGGTCATGCGCATTAGTACCCTGACGCGCCAGTCTAATGCGCCCTGACCGACGTCAGCCTTATACTCTGGTATTCGGGCCGACTGGGACGCGGACTATACCCAATAGTCAGGACTGCAGCAATGGAAGACGAAGAACATCAAATGGAAGGTTACTGTCAGCTGCCTGTCGGGTGCCAGGATCCGCCACATAACCCACGCACTCAGGTCACTCCACAAGTACAAATATGACTGTCATTGTCCAGGTTGGTGTGAACAACAAGAGACGTACCTCCCTGGACTACATGAAAAGAGACATGGAAGAGCTCTCCGATCTTGTAGCCCAGGCAGGTATGACCTTAGCCCTGAGAAGCATTCTGCCATCACCCAGAATGATACCACATACAAGGACAAAATGATTGAATTCAACAATTGGCTAAGCTTCTGGTGTCATTCTAAAGGGATCCATTATCTGTCTGCCTGGGATGACATGGTTGACAGACCACGATGCTTTGCCAGAGATGGCCTGCACCTGTCACCCCTGGGATTCCGGATACTGGCTAAGGTTCTTGCCTCCCCTATAGTGCCTTTTTTAGGCACGGTTCAAATGACAAATTCACCACCATAACAGGAACAGGCAAGCAAAAACTGAGGGTGATGCTACTCAATGCTAGAAGTCTAAATTTCAAAATGCACTCACTCAAGGCACTCCTTAAAATGGAGAACATAGATATCTATGCAGTGACTGAGACATGGTTCAAGGCACCAGAGAGCACCCCTGCACTACCAGGCTATAACTTGTACCACACTTTTCGGCCATGTAACCTAGACCGGAACACCAAAGGCAGAGGTGTGCCCATATTCATTAAAGATATCCACACCTCCAGGCTAGCTGTTCAGCATAATGCATCCGAGGTTATCCAAGTGCAACTAACTCTGGGAAAAACTGCAATCGAAATTGTAGTTTGCTACAGAGCCTCCACTATGCCCCAGGATTCCCACTCCTCTTTTCTTGATGTATTGGAAAATATTAAGGTACAACCAAACACCCTAATAATGGACGATTTCAACTACCCCTCCATTAACTGGGAAAACTACTCATGCACCAACTTCTTCACTCATTGGAATTCATAAGCTCCAATGCCCTGGATCAACTTATCCACACCCCCACCAGAGGCAACAATATCCCAGATCTAGTCATTACCAACATGAGTGACTGAAGTCAACTCCTCATTGGTCCGATCCGACCCTAAGCTAATCACCCTAGATATCCACATACTGTCCATTAAGGAAACCACAGTAAAAATTTTCTCCAAAGCCAGCTTCATGCTTCTTAAGACAGAAGTGGTGAACTTCATGACACCCATGCAGATGGACAATACAGTTACGACTACTGAATCCTACACAATTGCACTTTATAAGCACTTACAAGACTGCATGGATCATGCTATCCCAAACAGAACCAAGACGCTATCCTCCAAAAAAAGGAAGCCAATCTGGTGGTCCCCTGCTATAAACAAACTGCACAACAGAAGGAAGAAACAGTTGCAAGAGAGAGTAAAATCCCATGAGTGGAGGAGCTCTCTGGTCAGCCTCAGTAAGAAGCTGTGATCCCTGATAAAATCCACCAAAGCTAGTTACGAAAACAAAATTGCCACTGATTCTAAAGACAACCACAAAGCATTCTATAGCTATGCCAAGAATCTCAGTGGCAACACTCAGATCTGCTCTGAGTTACAGCACAATAGCACTAAATATACAGACCCAATTGATATTGCCAACATCCTGGCAGATATGTTCAGTGCTAACTTTACCCCCCTCTCACCCCCTAAAGGGCCCATTTCTATACTAGAAGAATACAAAGTTGCTGTAATCACGGCTGCACAAGTAAAAACCACACTCTTCAAAGCCAAGAACACAGCATCCATGGGACCAGACAACATCCCAGGCTGCGTTCTACACGAACTTACAGAACGAACTGGCACCCCACCCAAGTACCATGTTCAATCATAGCCTCACCTCAGGCTTTGTGCCCGCTGAATGGTGCACGATGACGGTTATCCCACTCCACAAAGGGGGAGCCACCACAGACCCCACAAACTACCACCCCATTAGCCTGACAAGCCTGGTCTGCAAGACCATGGAACGCATCATGGAACTTGTAAACAAAAGACATTGGTAATCTCCAAACTCTGGACCCCACCCAGTTCGGGCTTGAAAAAGGAAGATAATGTCTCCTAAACCTGACAGACTTCTTTGAAGCAGTCACTAAAGCCGTAGACGAGGGTAAGGTGGTTCACACAGCCTATCTAGATCTTGCCAAGGCTTTCGACACCATCCTCCACTTTGGAATTATAGATAAACTCACTAAACTAGGTATAAATCCCTATGTCACAAGATGGGTTGCCAACTGGTTCACTGACAGAACCCACATTGTGAAAGTAGCAGACTCCAAATCTGACTTCAGACCAGTGACAAGTGGAGTACCACAGGGTTCAGTCCTGGGTCCTCTCCTGTTTGGTATCTATTTCTCTGAAGTACAGGCTAACACAGAAGGTCTTTGGCTAACGAAGTTCGCAGATGACTGCAAACTAGGAGCCATAATCGAAACTTCTAACAATGTGGACATCCTACAAAAGGGCCTCACTGAGACAGATGCCTGGTGTCAAAGCCATGGCCTCAAGCTCAATGCCAAAAAGTGCATTGTCATCCCCTTTGGCAAAAACTCTGTACCCATGAACTACAACATAGGCGGTAGTATACTTAACACCGAAAGTGTGATAAGGGACCTTGGTACACAGGTGGACAGTAGTCTCTCCTTTGATAATCACATCACCACAGTAGTCAGGTAATCCTACGTGGCACACCTCATCCCAAAAGGTTAAATCAACCAGAAAAAATGACAGGTCATTGTTCTCCTCTACTCATCAATCATTAGACCCATTATAGGAGTACAACGCCCCTTTTGGTATGTACCTCACAAGACATCTACAACAACTGGAAGGGCCACAGAAATACCTCACAAAGAGGATTATCGGCCTCAAACAGATGCCCTACGCAGACAGTCTCAAAAAACTCCATCTTTACTCCGTCAAATATCGTCTACTCAGAGGTGATCTCTGCCTAACATACAAAGCTATGTCAAACCCAGAGCTGTTGGTCATGCTCCACTTAAAGAAATCCCAATCCCTCTGAGCTACACACTCTAGGGACCTAAATCTTGTCACCACAATGAATAGAAAGTACAGTTGTGTACACTTACCATAAATGTAGCTGTTCGACTGTATTCGCTGTTGCAGTCATTACATTTGGGGTTATCTGCTTGCAGTAGCCCTCAGTCGGCCTGATTAACAAAGTCTTGGGTCCTGCGTCAGACGCTGTCCCTTCTTCCATGACGTCAGGTCGTCAAGGGTATAAAACATTCAGCCAACCCCATTACATCAGTTTTTCTTGCCCCAGATGTCAGGTGCCCTCCAATGGGAAGCAATTAAATCTATAATTACAAGGATATAACCTCCAACAAAAAAAGCAAATATACCAAAAAGCTTTCTGAGCATAGTAAGGGAGAGTACAGGTATAGCCAAAAGAAGAAAGGGGGCTGGAAGGAGGGTAACCAGGACTGCAACAGTGAATACACTCGAACATCTACATTTATGTTAAAGTGTACACAACTGTACTATGTTCTTTGTGTTTCACTGTTGCAGTCTTTACATTTGGGTAGATTCTCAAAGCTAAGGTTGGGAGGAGGAATTTAAATAGAATTAGGACCGGCTATAAGACCCTGCAAGACTGCAGTGGCAAAGCCAGCTCTGGATTTAGAGAAAATTGGCAAGTGATAATGCTTGGGGAAAGTATGTACAGAACTCCAGGTAGCAGCTTCTAGGATGCCCCTGGTAGGAACGCCCCTGAGAAAGGCTGTGGAGGTAGATGCAGCCCTGGTTGAATGGGGTCTGATGCCCTGTGGGATAGGTTTTCCATGGTGCTTATAGAAAAAATAAATGTAGTGGCCTATCCATTTTGAAATGGTTTGCTTTGAAATATCTTCCCCCTCTGTCCCTGCAGCAAATGCCACCAGCAGTTGCTCAGATTTCCTTTGAGGTTTAGTCCTGTCCAAGTAAAATCTAAGTTGCCTGTGCACATCTAAGGAGTGCAGTATCCGTTCCCCTTTGTTCTGTGGGTTAGGAAAGAAGGTAGGCAAATGAATGGACTGATCAAGAGCCACACTGGATACCACCTTGGGCATGAAGGAAGGATTGGTTCTGAGGGACACCCTGTCTGCATGAAAGATGATGAAAGGCTCCACTGCCATAACGGCCTGTAATTCAGATACCCTTCTTGCAGAAGTGATTGCTAAAAGGAAAGCGGTTTTCCAGGAAAGGAATTTTAAATCTGCAATAGCAGCTGGCTTGAAAGGAGGAAGAGTGAGCTTCGCCAAGACAAAGTTAAGGCCCCAGGCTGGAGTTGGAGCTCTCCTGGGTGGCCTTACATTTTTGGCCCCTCTGAGGAACTGCTTGAGCAGTGGGTGAGAGAAGAGGGAAAGCTCTGTGCTGTAATGAGCTGAAATGGCTGGGGCATGAATTTTGATGGAAGAAAAGGACAAGCCCTTATGAAGCATCTCCGTCAAGTATTGTAGAATCTGAAGTAAATTGAGCAATGCTGTGCTCATCCCTTGAGATTGATTGCAGGCACAAAATCTTTTCCATTTTGCAGCATAAGATTTTCTAGTACTAGGCCTCCTTGCCTCTAAAATGATATCCATCACTAATTTACTGAGGGATGGTAAAGGAGAGATTAGGTAATTAGCCAGGCTGCTAGGTTCAGGGTTTGCAGCTGAGGGTGCAGAATCTGGTTCTCCTGCTAAGACAACAGGGAAGGAGTCTGAGGCAGGTGCCATGGGGCCAAGCGTGACACACTGCGCAAGAGGGGGTACCCAGTGTTGGTGTGGCCAGTCTGGTGCAATTAAAATCGTCCTTGGCTTGTCCTGTTTGATCTTTAGTAGTACCTTGGAGAGCAGAGGCAGAGGAGGAAAGGCATAAACTGATAGGTTTTTCCAGATGAAGGATGGAGCATCCACTTTCCAAGCTAGCTTGTGAGGAATCCTTGTGCAAAATTTGTCCAATTGATGGTTCTGGGGGGAGGCAAACAGGTCTACATCTGGGCTCCCCCACTTGCTTGTCAACATGTTGAAAATACTTGGTTCCAGTTTCCACTCATGTGGGTTCATGACGTTTCTGCTTAGTCCGTCTGCCAGTTAGTTTTCCCGGCAGGAATTGAACTTGTAGATTCACTTGGTAGCTCAAGGCTGTGTTCCACAATGCCATGGCTAGTCTGCAGAGGGGGTAAGAATGTGTACCCCCCTGCTTGTTCATGCACCACATGACAGTGATGTTGTTCGTCTTTACCATTAGTTGTCCTGGAAGAATGTTGTCCCTGAAGGCTGTCAAAGCATTCTGTACAGCTAACATTTCCTTATGATTTATGTGCAGGTGCATTTGACTTGGGTTCCATTTGCCCTGAATGCACTTCCCTGCCAGGAGAGCCCCCCATGCATAGTCTGATGTGTCTGTTAAGGTTTGGGCAGCAGGGGGTAGTGTGAATGGTAGTCCCCCATTTTGGTGGCAGGCCTCTGCCCACCAAAGAAACTCTAGACATAGGCAAGGTATGATAGGAATCATTGCTTCTAGATCCTGTGAATGTTGACACCATAGGCTTTTGAGATAGCATTGCAGTTTCCTCATGTGCAGCCTTGCATATGGAATTAGAAGAATGCATGAGGCCATGAACCCCAAGGCTTGCAGTATTTGCCTTGCAGATAGCTGGATTTTTTGTGGCCACTTGGTTTGAAGTAGGTTGTCCAATGAATCCGTTTCTCTGCCGTGAGGAAAGCCATCTGGGAAGTTGTATTCAAGCTTGCTCCCAGAAATATAATTTGTTGACAGGGTACCAGGTGTGATTTGTTTTCGTTTATGGTGTACCACAGACAAGTCAGCACCCTTTGAACAAAGGCCAGATGATTCAAAAGTATGTCCTGGCTTTCTGCCTGAATTTGACAATCGTCCAGGTATGGGTATATTTGAATATTTGTTTGCCTGCAAAATGCAATGACTGGAGCTAGGCACTTTGTGAATACCCTGGGCGCAGTAGATAAGCCAAAAGGCAGTGCAGAGAACTGATAGTGCATGTAGCCTGCTTTGAAGCGTAGGTATCTTCTGCAAGACTGCCTGTTAGGGATGTGCAGGTATGCTTCGTTTAAGTCTAGTGTTGCCAACCACGCATCTTTGCCTAGCATAGGAAACAGCTGGTGAAGAGGCAGCATTTTGGAATCACGAGAAAGGTGTTTAGAGTAGAAAGGTCCAGGATAGGACGCCATGTATTGCCTTTTCTGGGTACCAGGAAAAGTCTCTAATAGAAACCTTGTCCCTTCTCCTCTTCTGGTACCAAATGAACAGCCTCCATGCTTAAGAGAGATTCTGGACTTTTGGAAAGTTCCTGTGTTTCCCATTTCCTTTCTTCGAAAAAGGGAGGCTTCTTTGTTCACCAGTGGCAGTGGGGAGCTTGGAGCAGCCTATCTATCCCTGGAGGAGTGTTCCCAGCACAAGAATCTGGTAGTCAATTGGCCGTTTTGGGCCAATTTCTAGCTCAAGTCCCCCTGTATAAAACCTGCTTTATCGCGGCTTTGCGCATAGCGCACATCGGGCAGCACCGCTTAATTGGGTTTAAACCATTCTCGGCTCCACAAAGTCTGCTCTTAACTTTTTCCCTTAGAACTGATCTAGTTGTCATAATAAACACCCTATTCCCACTCTAAAGCCTGGCACTTGCTCACAAAAGCAATTATATAAGTCAGCACTAAAAAATTAAAAGCACTACACCCTCACAAACTCCCCTTGAGTACTTTGTTCCCCATTGGCCGTTTTTTTAAATTATAAAGGAATTCCCAATACTATTCTAGCATGTCCAAAGGTCAGTTGTCAATCTCCTCTCCAGTCCAGCTGGCGAATCTGGGAATCTTGAGGAAATGTTACAACTGCCTCATGTACACTGACAACCCTCTCCTCCTCCCAACAAATTCCAACATATGTGAGAGATGCAACCATATAGCCAAACTGGAGGCTAAGCTCTCAACTCAGAACTGGCGTAACCAGTCAGGAGGAGAAGGAAACCACACTCACTACAATTCCAGTCTCATAGACCTACCACGACAGCAAACCAAACACAAACACACAAAAACATACTCGGAGGCTCTAAATAAAAATCTGCCTAAGCAGCAGAGACCTCCAAAGCAGACACCCAAGCAACCGCTACCCCAAAACAAAACACGTGCAACACAAAGCTCACAAAGCCAGTGTGCCGAACAGTCACAGCCCTTAGGGCTAAACAACACACCTGATACACTTGTAATAGGTGACTATCGTCAGGCACACTAACGTCCCGCTCACCAGGCTGAACAAGGAGAAGGTCACTGTGAGCTGCCTGTCGGGCGCTAGGATCCGCCACATAACAAGCCACTCAGGTCACTCCAAGGCAAGTACAAATATGACTCAGTCATTGTCCATGCTGGTGTGAATGACTGAGACGTACCTCCCTGGACTACATGAAAAGAGACAGAGGAGCTCTCTGAGCATGTAGCCCAGGCTGGTATGACCCTGACCTTGAGTAGCATCTTACCCTCACCAAGAATGATGCCACAATATGAAGACAAGATGATCAATTTCAACAATTGGCTTAAGTATTGGTGTCATTCAAAGGGGATCCAATGCCTGTCTGCCTGGGATGACATGCTCGACAAGCCACGATGCTTTGCTAGGGACTGCTTGCACCTGTCACCCTTGGGCTTTTGGATATTGGCAAAGGCTCTTGCCACCCACATAGTGCCTTTTTTAGGCAAGGCTCAAAAGACAAACCCACCTCCATAGGTATCACAAGGGATAAGAAACTAAGAGTAATGCTACTCAACGCCAGAAGTCTAAACCTCAAGATGCACGCACTCAAAACTCTCCTTAGCATGGAGAACATAGATATCTGTGCAGTAACAGAAACCTGGTTCAAGGCTCCTGAGAGCACCCCAGCACTACCAGGTTATACCTCATACCATGTTTTTCGGCCCCAAAACTTGGACCGAACCACAAAAGGAGGGGAGTATCAATATTCGTCAAAGATACCCACACCTCCAGGTTGGTGGCACAGCACGAAGCATCAGAGACTATCCATGTGCAACTAACAGTGGGTAAAACTGCCTTCCAGTTTATAGCCTGCTACAGACCACCCTCCCAAAACCAGGAACCCCACTCGGCCTTCCTGAGAACACTGGAAAATAGGAAGGTCTCTCCAAACACCATTATATTGGGCGACTTCAACTACCCTAACATAGACTGGGAGCATTACTCTAGCTCCAACACCCTAGCCCAAAGGTTCCTAGAATTTATAAACTCAAATGCTATGGAACAACTTGTTGCCACTCCCACAAGAGGGGAAAACATACTGGACCTTATCATCACCAACATGGGGACTCTATGCTACAGACCAGAAGTGCATCCCTCACTGGTAAGATCAGACCATAAACTAATCTCACTAGATATTCACATCCCAACCCCAGCCCCTGCCCAGAAAACCACAGTGAAAAACTTCTCTAAAGCAAATTTCACACGCCTCAAAACCAAGGTGGAATCCTTCAAAGCCCCCGGGCCTGTGGAAAATATGGTCCAGACCGCAGAATCCTTTATAAACGCATTCTATGAACACCTTCAGGAATGCATGAATCATGCAATCCCAAATAAAACCAAGACCCAATCCTCCAAAGTAAGGCGTCCTGTCTGGTGGACCCCAGCCATAAACAAACTATACAATAGAAGGAGGAAGCTACTACATGAGAGCAAAATCCCAAAGGGAAGGCATCTCTGATTAGTATTAGCAAAAACTACGGGCACTCATAAAATCGTCTAAGGCCAGCTTCGAGAGAAAAATTGCACAGGACACTAAGGATAATCACAAGGCTTTCTTTAGTTACGTTAGGAACCTGGGTGGGAATTCCCAGATATGCTCAGAATTAGTCCAAAGTGACAAATACATCGAACCCGCAGACATTGCTAACATTCCCAGCTGACAGGTTCAGTGCAAACTCCCCTTCCCCACCAAAAGGGCAAATATCTATCCCAGCAGAGTGCTGCCCCCCTGACATCTCAGATGCTCAGGTAAGAGCCGCCCTCTCCAAAGCAAAAAACACAGCATCAATGGGACCAGACGGTGTCCCGGCTGCGTCCTACATGAACTCCAAAAAGAACTAAACCCAAACATAAAACTACTGTTCAATCTCAGCCTTACTACAGGATATGTACCCAAAGTGTGGCGTACAGCAACTGTGGTCCCTCGCCACATAGGTGGTGCCTCAACGGATCCTGTAAACTATTGCCCCATATGCCTGACTAGCTTGGTCTGCAAAGCTATGGAAAGGATCATCATGGACCTCATAAATAAAGATATTGGGCTAAACGCCAAAAAGTGTATAGTCATCCCCTTTGGCAAAAACAAAGTGCCCACAAATTACCACATAGGTGGTAATCCATTAAGTATGGAAGAAGTAATTAGGGACCCAAGTTGATAGCAATCTCTCATTTGACAACCACGTGGCCAAAGTGGTTAGAAAAACATTTTATAGAGCCCACCTAATCATGAAGGGATTCACATCTAGATCAAGGGAGGTCATCGTGCCTCTTTACTCATCCCTCATCAGGCCCATAATTGAGTACAATGCCCCTTTTGGGATGTACCTTACCAGACACCTGCAGCAACTGGAAAGACCCCAAAAGTACCTCACCAAGAGGATCAAAGGGCTCAAACAGATGCCATATGCTGCCCGGTTAAAGAAACTCCACCTCTACTCAGTGGCATACCGCCTGCTCAGAGGCGATCTGTGCCTGACGTATAAAGCCATGTCCAACCCGGAATTAATGGACATGCTGCACCTCAGAAAATTCAAATCCCATCGAGCTACGCGCTCGAGAGACTTGAACCTCAGCACTGAAATAAATAGGACATGCTGGAGGGACAAATTCATAACCCAGAGGCTCCCTTCACTCTGGAATAAAATCCCAGTCCAGGTTAGGCAGAGTTCCTCATTGACTCTCTTCAAGAGGAATCTTGATGAGTGGATAAAAGATAGTAGGTTTACCCCGGGTATCACTTCTGTGTCACAGTTAGACAGAGGCACAGTATACTAAACTCGAAAAAGAGCATAGCAAAATTCATTTAAAATGGGTGGCGAAAGCCAAACACACATTGGCTAGGCTTATAAATACCTTAGGGCAGATAGCCTAGTATGAACCTATGAACTTGATTTTGGGTCTCTGCCCACTGATTTGGGGGTAGATCTGGCCACTCGCTTGGTGTTGGTAACTTGTGGAAGTGAAATTTGTATACTTGGGACACTATTTAAAACCCATTTGTCCTGGGTAATGAGTTCCCAGTTTTTGGCCTGCAGACCAATCTGTCCACCTAAAGGAGCATTCAGCTGAGAAGTGCTTGGAAGTTTTAAAAGAAAGTCATTGAGACAGTTTTCCATAGGGGGGAGTCTTACTACTCCCGGATTTGGGTGCGGAAATCCCCCACTGCTTAGTCTTGTGTGTCCCCTGGGACTGAAATCTGGGGTTTCTGCTGTGTCTGGGCTTGGCTTGAGAAGACCTGAAAGGGGCTGGAAAGGACCAATTCTTACAGGGCCAATGCCTATTAAATCTAAGAGGCCGAACTTGCAAGAAATCAGTTTGCATAGATTTAGCTTTATCTTCCATCTTTTTAAGAACTTCCTCAGCTTTGTTGCCAAACAGGCGGTCCTGATTTAATGGAGCATCCAACAGTTTAGCTTTAACATGATCAGGCAAAGACTGCTCCTTAAGCCAAGCATGCCTTCTGAGCACAGACCCAGTAACAGCAGGCTTGCAAGAGGCCTCTAATGAATCAAATTCACATTGCAAAGTACGTTTACCAACCAGTTTGGCAGAATGTATTAAATCCTGTAATTCTTTATTTTTAGCACAGTCAGGAATCAACATAATTTTCTGTTTAAGCAACCCAGTAACATGTTGTTGATAACATATGAAACTGGCAAGTTTAAAGCCCTAATGGCCAGGGTTGCAGAAGTGTAAACCTTCTTACCCAATCTATCCAGCGCCCTGGAGTCTCTATCAGAAGGGGTAGGATTTTTAGCAGTAGAACCCTTAATGCCCTTGGATCCCTGTGAAATAGTCTCTGGATCCGCAATAGGATTTTTAAAAAGAAACCTGTGTGAATCAGGAACCCTGCAATATCTGTCAGGTTTTCTGGGAGCAGGTGGCAAAGAATTAGGGGCCAAACTAAATTCCGAAAAGGCATCATTAACAATGTCTAGTACAGGAGGTATAGCTAAACGCCTATGCTGAGGCAGGAGTGAGAAATCCCGAAGCCTCTTTTTTGAATCCGAAAAATCCTGGCTTTCCCAGTGGAAATGCTCCCTTAATGTACGTAAGTTTTCACCAAAAGAAAAATCCTCTGGAGGGGAAGCAGAGTGAATACAGTCCGCTGCGTCAGAATCCTCCTAAGTAGATAAGGGCAAACCCAGATCATCAGAAGAATCAGAAAAATCAGAATCCTGGTCAGAAGATTCATAAACAACTTCAGTCCTAGGTCTCTTAGAAGGGGGAGGCTGGCTTTCCCTGATTAAAGTTATAAGATCTTCCACCATTCTTATTTGTTTTTTAGGCATAGAAGCCTGAGCATGTGGTCTGGGCGTCGGTTTCTTAGGCATGGTTTGAGATTTAGGCCTAAATGAAGAAGGAGGCGTTGATTTAATATGCAAGCCCGTAGGCCTGAATACACTCTCAGAAGCTGGTGCCTGCACAGCGGTTTCGGACCCATCCAAGGTAGAAACATCCGCAGATTCCACAGTTGAAGCATCTCGTGGCATACCGGACTCCGAATGGGTCTCAGTAGAGGCCTGCGAATCAGAGGTAGCAGGTATCAGGGGCTGCGAAAGCGCCTCACTGAGTACCGGCGAACTGGCGACTGGCTTAGGAGAAGCGTTGTCGGCAGCTTTGGACCTAGGCGGCCTGTCTGTCTTTATCTTTGCATTTTTTCGGAATCCCGGTAGTCTGATGGCTAACCGACAACATTTCTGGACAATTAAACAGAGAACCGAAATATTTAGAGGCGAAAATATACCAGCAACTGATAGTACGCTGGTTAAATAAAGTACAAAACCGACAGCAAGGTACGTCGTGGTCAGGGCCTAGGCAAGGAATACAGTACGAACGAAAATCTTTGTAAGGTATTTGCTTTCCACAAGTAATGCAATTATTAACTTTTACAGGGTACTTAGCTTTAGTCAGTTCTGAAACTCGAAAATAAAAATTTCAGGAATCGGCCGACCAGCACTTGCGAACTGCTTCTGCTTCGGGCACCGCACAGCAGGAAAGACTGATGTAATGGCATCAGCTGCATGTTTTATACCCCTGACGTCATGGAAGAAGGGACAGCATCTGACGCAGGACCCAAGACTTTGTTAATCAGGCTGACTGAGGGCTACTGCAAGCAGATAACCCCAAATGTAATGACTGCAACAGTGAAACATGAAGAACATCATGCCAGGAGGATAGATTTCTGTCCCAGAGACTTCCCATACTCTGGAATAAACTACCCATCTACATCAAACAAAGTTCCTCATTAGCACTCAAGAAAAATCTTGATGATTGGATGGGAAATAGGAAATTCACCCTGGGGATCACTTTTGTGGCTCTGCTCGACAGTGGCACAGGAAAATTTTCTTGGGTGGTAAAAGCCAGGATACCTTTTGGGCTGGGCTTGTATAGGCCCCAGGGCTGATAGCCTAGTACCCATCTATGAACCTGAGAGATAGAAAAACACAAGCATTTCAGTGAAGATCACTGAGAAAAATTAAGTTAGTAGTGTGTACATATTAAATAATAGTTGCAAACAAATAAGATTTCCTTTATATATATTTTTTGAGTAGTAGTAAACACTGAGGAGAGGGAGAAAATGAGGTAAGGAGTGGACAATATGTTGACAGAGTTACAGATATCTTGTCAGTCAGATTTGGTGCAGGAGTAATGCCAGTTCTTGGATAGATACTCAAATAGTAGTATTTTGAAACTGGTAAATTCAGGTGTGCTTTGGAGGGTGTGAGGTTGAGAGTTCCATAATTTGGCTATATGATTTGAGAATAGGGCTTTACCATGAGTGTTTTTAGCTTTGTTTACTGTGAAAAAAGTTTCTGTCTGCAGATCTTGGACTTCGTGGGCATGGGTAGGGGACAAGTTCCTTGAGGGATGGGCAACTGCAGGATAGAAGATGATGTGTGTGAATTTAAGTTGGTAGAGATAAAGAAGGTTAGGTAGCTCGAGCCAATTTAATTTATGTAGAGCAATCCAATGGTGGGCTTGGTGGGGAAGTTGGCTGCGAAACAGACTATTTTGTGTAGCAAGTTTCCAATTTGCTGAAGGAGGAAGGCTTTGGATATGGCTAGTCTGTTATTGTCAGCGAGGAATGGTTTGCTTCTGTACAGCGAGCCAAGTCTGATGTGAACTTTCTTAAGTGTGATGGCTACATGTTGGTCAAATCTGAGTTTGTTGTCTACTGTCATGCCAAGGAGTTCTGTACGCTCAACTGGATGGATGACTGTTTGCTGAGAGAATGGTGAACTACTTTAATGACCTAGCCTCATCCACAAAACATACTACAGAAGATGGTGAAAAGAAGGGGTCCTAGTATGGACCCTTGTGGGACTCCGACCGACGGGCAGAAGTGGTGAGAGTTCGGTTTTCCATCATACTGCTTGCTGTCTGTCAGAAAGACAGCTTAGGAACAAGGAGGGGGAAGTCTTTGTTAGGTTTAGTGAGGCAAGAGTACCATGGAGTTTCTGATGGGAGGCAGTGTCGAATGCTTTTGATATGTCTAAGAAGATTGATGCTGCTTGCTAGTTTGAATTTCTCAGTTGGTTGATGGTGTTAGAGAAATTAATTAGGGCTGTCGTGGTGCTGTGTTTTGGTCTGAAACCATGTTGGGAGGGAGAGATAAGGTTGTGAGATAACAGGTATTGTAATGATTGTGTGGATACATTTTTCCAAAATTTTGACTCGGGGGGGGGGGGGGGGGGCTATGGGTCTGTAATTGTTTAATTATGTTGATGTTCCTCCTTTATGGGGACATACTGTCCTGCTATAGACCTATTTACCAGAATGAAAATAGGCAAAGCTATGGCATCAGTTGAAAGTTTGAGGTACTCATTAGGGAGTTGGTCAGCTACTAAGGAAGAAGGTTTCAGTTTTTTCAGCATTGTTCTTATGGTGTTAGTTGGGACAGGTTTGAAGTCAAGAGTTCTTGTTAGTTTCCACATTAGGTGGATGAGATGCTGGGGTGGAATTGTTCCCTGTAACTAAGGAGAAGATGGTGTTTATAAAGTAGGTGCTGATTTGTGAGGCAATACTCGAGCTTTGGTTATTGGTTGCTGGTTCTGAGGTTACAGCTTTACCTGGGTGGAAGAGTGAGAATCTCTTGTCAGAAATTTTTGGGATTGTTTTCATATTTGTTTTGCACAGTTGTATAATATGTTTTTTTGTTCGATTGTGGAGCTGCTGGTATGCTAGCAGAGTTTTATTGTCTTTTGTTTTCTGGTATTGAAACCAGGTTTTGTCCCTTAGTTTTTGAAGTCTAGTGGTTTCTTTTGATATCCAGGGAAATCTCTTATTTTTAACACGACATATACGAGTTAGTGCTAAGCTATTTAGAATAGCTAGAAATGTGTCACTGAAGGATGTTACGGCCTGGTCAAGTTGGAGATGATGTAGTGGTGTCCAGTTGCATTTATTGAGCATATCTATGAATGCTTCATTGGAGAAGTTTTTGGTATTTCATACAACTTTGTAAAAATGATGTTATGTACTCACCATAACGTTCCATGTTTGTTGTCCATAATCTCACCTTCATTCTTGACGGTTGGGTTCGGAACAGAGTATCGGTTCTGACTTGGCCAAATATTAAAGCTCGAGAGCTTCCACTGGCTCGAGCCTATCCCATAATGCCTGGCAAGAGTTCCCCAGATCTTGTTTGCAAACACTAAAGAGTATTTATCAAAAATATAAGGTAGACATACTACTCCTTAGCCCATGTATCATGAAGCGAAAAGGGAATCAGAAAACTCATGACCAATTCCAGAAACTTTCCTCTCGATCCTCCAGGTAGGGTGAAGGAGGACAGGATGCAAGAATAAAGGCGAGATTATGGACAACAAAAATGGAACATTATGGTGAGTACATAACTTCTTTACGTTATGTTGTCCCATCTTGCCTTCATTCTTGAACGGTTGGGAAAGCGTCCCCAGCACCTTCTTTCTCGGGTGGCTCAAGGGAATAAACTCTTCAGAACAGTGGAACCAAAGGAAGCCCTGTCCTGGGAGGCCACATCTACTTTGTAATGAGTGATAAAGGTATGAGGATTAACCCATATGGCTGCAGCACAGATTGAATCCAGCAGAAGTCTAGCCTGAAAGGCAGTGGAGGTCAACATAGCTGTAGTCTAATGGCCTTGAATTCTCCCTGGTAGTTGCTTTTGCTGAGAGGTATATACATAAGAAATGGTATGTATCTGTAAGCCATTTAGACAAAGTGACCCTTGAGACTGGAGCTCCTTTCTTGTTGTTATCACAGAAGGAAACAAATAATTGATTGGATTTTCTAAACTCCAACATAATTGTCTATGGACATCCAACTGGTGGTGCTTATACTTGGCCTTGTGGCTACAGTTGGGGAAAAAAGACAGGCAAATCAACAGACTGATTTAAGTTGGACTCTGAGCATATTTTGGGCAGAAAAAAATGATTTTTTCTCAGAGAGATACTCTCTTTGTGAAATACCAAATAGGGAGGACGAATAGACAGGGGTTGAAGTTCTGAAACCCTCCTGGCTGAAGTTATGGCTGTTAAGAAAATTGTCTTCCATGTTAGAAATTTTAGTGGGTAAGACGAAGCTGGTTCAAATGGAGGGAGAATTAACTTAGCAAGTACCAAATTTAGATCCAAGGAGGTAGTGGCTCTCTTATTGGGGGTCTTAATAGGAATGTACCCTTTAGAAAAGCGTTGCATAATCTCAGAGACATAATATTGGATCCCTTGTCTCCTGTGTGGAAGTTTGAAATGGCAGCAAGTTGTACTTGTACAGTGGCTGCAGCTGCACCTTGACTGAAAATTTCTGCTAAAAATTCAAGAATTGAAAGAAATTGGAGCTGTAAAGGGATCTAGATTTTTGGCAGCCTGGCAAGAAAACCTTTTCCATTTGCTAATGTACAGTTTACTAGTTGTGTTCTTGTGCAACGAAACCAGAATGTGTCACACCGCAGGGGAAATGTTTGGAAGCCTGGCTAAGAAGGGAAGCGGAGTAACCAAGCTGTCAGCTTGAGAGTCTGAGCAGAGGAGTGGAGCATCCCTGACTGATGAGTCAGAAGGTCTGGAACTGGGTCGAGGAACCAAGGCTCCTCCTGAAAATGGGGACAAAGGAAAGGGAACCAGATTTGTCAAGGCCAGTATGGAGCGATGAAAATTAGTTTGTGACTCAACCAAAGTTCTTCAGAAAGCAAAGTCATTATCAATGGAAATGGGGGAAAGGCAAAGTAGGCCTGGGGGCTAATCGTGAACAAGTGCATCCCTTGGTGACTCCCCCAAAGGGGGGACTAGGGCAAGGTAGCTGCTGCATTTGGCATTCATGGAAGTGGTAAAGAGGTCGCAACAAGGATGGTCCCACTTGCGTAAAATTTGGTTTGCACTTCTTGTTTTAGGGGCCACTCATGAGGCATAAGAATTGCTCAGCTTAACTTGTCCGCTATCACGTTGGATTTCACTGGAATGTGCATTGCAGTCAGAAAACACTGAGTGGAAACTGCCCATTGACATACTCTTTGAGCCTCTCGACAGAGGGTAGGATCTGGTTCCACCTTGTTTGTTGATGTACCACACCATGAACATATTGTCCATCTGTATTGCAACTGTACCTGTTGGAAGAGAGCTCTGAAATGCTTGCATCACCAGAAGCACCTCTCTCATCTCTAAGACACGGATGTGCAAGTGGTATTCGTGTTATTGCCAACTCCCTTGGATGGTCAGTCCCAGACGATGCCCCCCCACTCCAACTGGGAAGAGTCTGTGGTCACTGTAGGTACTGGATGGGGGAGAACAAAATGGTCTACCTATCGTCACCTGCGTGGACTGAAGCCACCCACGTAGGTCCTTCTTGCAAGTGTCCATAATGAGCATCTTGTGCGACATGGTAACTCCTGCATGGACCACTGAGCAAAGAGAAGCCACTGTAATACTCTCATGTGTAAACGTGCCAGACTAAAGTTATCGCAGCTGCCATCGACCCCAGAACCTTGAGAACAATGACACCAGACAGCGCAGAGTTTGCACCCTTTTGTGAGGGAGTCTTGCTACCATGTCCTTTGTGTTTAAGTCTGCTCCTATGAATGAAATATGCCGCGAAGGCAACAAGGCAGATTTTTCATAATTTATGGTAATGCCCAGCTCTGAGCATAGATGTATAGTAGTGTCCCTTGCCTTAAGTCAGTAGATGCTGGGTGGTGGTGGTGTTGAGGAGCCAGTCATTTAAGTATGGAAACACCCAGAATCCTAGCCATCTCAGATGAACCGTGACTACTGCTATGCATTTGGTAAACACGCTGTAGCGAGTTCAAAGGGCAGAGCTCTGAATTGGTAATGACTGGCTGGAAGCGTAGGTATCTCCTGGATCGCCTGTCCATCTTTATATGGTAGTACACATCCTGGAGATCGATGGAGCACATCCTATTGCCCTTTCCCAGAAAAGGAAGTATGGACTGCAGTGTCACCATCCAGAACTTCGTTTTCTTGACAGACTTGTTCAGTCTGCTTAGATCCAAAATGGGCCTCCAGTCCTCTGCCTTCTTTGGAACTAAAAAGAACCTTGAGTAAGTTCCGGGATCCGATTTGGTCTGTGGGGACTTTTTTGGATGACTCTTTTTTTCTAGCAACTTTTGAATTTCTAGAGTTGCTTGATTCCTTTGACAAGGTGGAATGTCTGGGATTGATCCTGCAGGTGGGGGTGGAGTAGAAAAGGTTATGAAGTATCCCCTGGATATAAATAGACTGTACCCACTTGTCTTGGGTGATGCTTAGCCAGGCTGTTTGGTACAGCGATAGTCTGCCCCCGACTGCCTCCAGAGGTGGGCAGGCAGGGCCTCCTTTCAGAAGCGCTGGAAGGGCCTGTCAGAGAAAGTATCTCTGTTGCCCTGATTCTGCGGACCCCCTCTGCCGCATGGGCAGCGTCTTCCATTATTTCCCCCTTTCCGGAACCACATTTTTCCACCCTTCTGGCCTTTGGGATAAGGCCTGGTAGGGACGGAGAAACATACTCCCACGGCAGACAGAGTTTTGCCTTCTTGCTCGTACCAGGTCAGAGTCTCTTTAACCTTTGGCCCGAAGAAAGACAAGACGTCAAAAGGAGCATTTATAAAAGGAAAACAAAGGGTTCAGCAAACTCACAAAAGTGCATCTAGGAATGTCTTCCGAGAGCTATTCCTGCACCTGCTGCCCTACTCGCTCCATCTGCTACATATGAGATGCATGGAGGAGTTCACTACAGAGTTCAAAATCGCAAGCTGAGAATTTACCTTGTCCGGTACACCCTCAGCTGAAGCACCTTGGAAGGAATCTCCTAGCTCTTTCAGGAGATCCCTCTGAAGTTGGGTGTAATTGGATAAATAGTTCAGTGACCTGTGTGTAAAGGCCGCCAAAGAAAATAAAGAAGTTATGTACTCACCATAACGTTCCATGTTTGTAGTCAATCTCGCCCTTCATTCTTACATATGGGTTTGGAGCAAATCCTCGGCTCCGACTCGGCCAATTACAAAGCTCAAAGTCTCTTAGTTGGCTCATGGCAAGGTAGGTATTACATAGTACACTAGTAAGAATCCCCAGAGCTTGCTTGCTGCTGACTATAAAAGTGAGAAAAATTATCCACAAGGAACAACAAAGATGAAAGGTCTCCACCCAACCAAAGGCAATACTATCCCGTCTCCAGATCCTCCAAGGATACATGGACGGGGGTAGGTGGGTGGGTTTGTATGAATGAAGGGCGAGATGGACTACAAACATGGAATGTTATGGTGAGTACATAACTTCTTTACATTCTGTAGTCCTATCTCGCCTTCATTCTTACATATGGGACAGGGTCCCCAGCGCCATTTTCTCGGGTGGCTCACGGGAACATACTCCTAAGAACCATGGAACCAAAGAGGTTCTACCCCTTGAGGTCAAATCCAATTTGTAATGAGTAATAAAGGTATGAGGGGTAGCCCAAGTTGCTGCTGCACAAATACTGTCAATTGGGACTCTGGCTTGAAAGGCAGCAGGTGTAGATAGGGATCTGGTAGAATGAGCCTTAATTTTAAACGGAAGGTCTTTTCTATTGGAGGAGTAGATAAAAGAGATACAGTTGGAAATTCAATTAGATAGAGTTACATTGGAGACTGGCAGACCTATCCTAGTTTCAGAAAAGGATATGAACAATTGGTCTGATTTTCTAAGTTCCTTGGTTCTATGTAGGTAGAACCATAATGGTCTGTGAACATCAAGTTGACGAAATTTATATTCTGCACTGTTTGAATGATTAGGAAAAAATACAGGCAGTTCGATAGTTTGGTTCAAATTAGACTGAGAGCAAACTTTGGGGATGAAGGAAGGGTTTGTACAAAGGGAAACTCTGTCTCTACGAAAAATCAAGTAAGGTGGTTTGACTGACGGTACTTG
The DNA here is from genome assembly GCF_019279795.1 of Protopterus annectens. Lineage (NCBI taxonomy): Eukaryota > Metazoa > Chordata > Ceratodontiformes > Protopteridae > Protopterus > Protopterus annectens. The sequence continues at coordinate 658,204,756 of NC_056744.1, forward strand.
TAACTCTGACACCATTCTAGCGGATGCAATAGCTACTAGAAAAATGGTCTTCCAAGACAGAAGCTTCAGTTCACAAGAATGCGCGGGTTCAAAAGGCAGGAAAGTAAGTTTGGAGAGAACGAAATTTAGATCCCAAAGAGATTCAGGTTCCTGAAAGGGAGGTCTTAGTAAGGTAGTGCATTTAAGGAACGTTTTACACAATCTGTGAGCCATCAGATTAGGCTCATGTTGTCCCAAATGAAAATTGGATATCACTTGTCAATTGAACTTTAATTGTAGCAGCAGCTGAAATTCTAACACCAAGGGGATGGGTGCTGTGTAAGGATCTACATTTTTCTTTTTTGTCCAGATAGAAAATCTTCTCCTTTTGCTAGTGTAGAATTTCCTCCTGGAAGGTTTGTGGGAAGATGTGAGGATATGGGTCACTGCATGTGAAAAATCATGAAGCCTGACTAGGGATGGAAGTGGAGCAGCCACACTGTCAAGTTGAGGGTGTGGAGGCAGGGGTGAAGGGAACCGGTCATGTGTCACGAGGTCTGGAACTGGTTTCAGAGTCCATGGATCGTCTAGGAGAGGAGGCCCGAGAAAGGGGAACCAAATCTGACAAGGCCAGTAAGGAGTGATCAGAAACATTTTACTTCCCAAGGACTTTGCTTTCTGGATCACATGAGAGGAAAGGGGGGGGGGGCGATACATAAGGAAGTCCCTGAGGCCAACTGTGAACAAGTGTGTCTCTCTGTGACTCCCCCGGAGGGGGGATAAGGGAGAAGTAGCTTCTGTATTTGGCGTTGATTGGACTGGCAAACAGATCTCAGCAATGCTGTCCCCATTTGTGGAAAATCTGTTTTGCGACTTTCTCATTTAGACACCACTCGTGTGGCATCAAGATTGCCTTGCTGAGCTTGTCGGCTATCACACTGGTTGTCCCCAGGATATGTGTTGCTACTAGAAAGCGCTGAGAAGATATCGCTCACTGACAAATGCGAAGAGCCTCTCGACATAGGGGGTGAGATCTGGTTCCTCATTGCTTGTTTAGATACCATACCACTGACATACTGTCCAATTGGATTGCTATCGTCCCTAGAGGAAGAAAGTCGTGAAGTGCTTGCAACTCTAGTAGCACTGCTCTCATCTCTAGGACATTGATATGCAAGTGAGCCTCATGATCTTGCCATGTGTCTTGGACAGTCCTGCCTAGATAATGCCCCCCCACCCTAATGGGAGGCATCCGTGGTCACAGTAGCAACGGGTTGGCGAGGAAGGAAGGGTGTTCCTGTGGTCAGTTGATCGGGCTGAATCCACCAACGGAGGTCCTTTCTGCAAGATTCCATTATGAGAATATGATGAGACAGAGGTAGTTGTTGAAGAGACCACTGGGAAAAAAGTAGCCATTAAAGGATTCGCATATGTAATCTGGCTAGTGGAAGTAAAGTTATGGTAGAAGCCATGGTCCCTAAACCTTTCAGCACTGTCTTGGCCTTGACTTTTTGTTGAGGAAGTAAGGTGTTTATCTGTTGTCTGAGATTTTGAATTCTGTCTGCAGGAAGATGACCCATCATGGCGACTGTGTCTAATTCTGCACCTATAAAAAAGTCACAAATTGAGAGGGTAACAAGGCAGACTTTTCCCAATTTATCGCAATTCCTAGGTGGGTGCAGAGCTGGATGACAATCCCTGGCTTGTAGGAGTAGGTGCCTGGTGGTGGCGGTCAGGAGCCAGTCGTCCAGGTACGGAAACTCTTGGAATCCATAACGTCTCAAGTGAGCTGTCACTACCGCCATGCATTTGGTGAACACCCTGGGGGCTGTGGTGAAACCAAAGGGCAGAGCACGAAATTGGTAATGACTGACTTCCAGACGGAAACGTAGATGACTCCTGGATGCTCTGTCCATTTTGATGTGGTAGTACACATCCTGGAGATCTATGGAGCACATATAATTGTCTTTCCCTAACAGACTGAGTATAGACTGCAGGGTTACCATTCGGAACTTGGACTTCTTTACTGATTCGTTTAATTTGCCGAGGTCTAAAATGGGCCTCCAGTCCCCTGTTCGTTTTGGCACTAAAAAGAATCTGGAGTGAGTTATGAATCCTATCTGGTGTGTGGGAACGGTTTTGATGACTCTCTTTGAAAGCAACTTTTGAACTTCTATGGCAGCTTGATCCCTGTGATTGGGTGGAACATCTGGGATCTTCTTGGGGGTGTGGTGTGGAAGAAAAAAGGGTATGGAATATCCTCTGGTGCTTATTCTTTGTACCCACTTGTCTTGGGTGATGCTGAGCCAGGCTTCTGGATATAAAGACAAGCGACCCCAGAATGGCTCCAGAGAAGTGCAGCCGGGCCCCACATCAGGACCGCTGATAGGGACGGGCATGAAAAGAATCGTGGCCACCCTGGTTTTGCGGACCCCCCCTGCCTCTAGGGAGACGTCCACCATTAGCTCCTCCTCCCCTGCCTCTGAAGAAGGAATCACCCTGTGCGTCCGGGAAAAGTCTCTGGGATTTCTTGAACCACATTTTCCCACCTCTCTGACCCTTGGGGTATGGTCTAGAAGGGATGGCAAAACGCACTTCCACAGCAAAGAGTTTTCCCTTCCTGTTTGCACCTGTTGAGTGCATCTTACCTTAGGTCCAAACAAAGAGGATCCTCGAAGGGGGTGTTGGTAAAAGTAGATTTGAAGGACTCCGCAAAATTACATAAGCGCATCCAGGAGTGTCTCCTAAGGGAAATCCCTGAACCCGCTGCCCTACTCGATCCATCTGCTGCATAGGAAATCAGCCTCACGAAGGAGTTAACAATGGAGTTTAAGGTGGACAAGTGAATAGTAAATTTTCTCTGACTCCTTCAGTTGATGTACCTTGGAGAGTACCTCCTAGCTCCTTTAGGAGATCTCTTTGAAGCCTAGTAAAATGTGTGAGGTAATTCAGCGATCTGAGAGTAAAAGCCGCTGAAGAGAAGATATGCTTCCTGTATCTATCCATCGTTCGAGACTCCTTGTTTGGTGGATGGACAGATGTAGAAGTCTCTGCTAGTTCCTTCTTTGTGGCTGCCACCACCACCATGGCATCTACAGGCACACCTTTGGTCAAGAACTCTTTCTCTTTGGGGGCTGAGAGAAATATGTTGGGTCTTCTGGGGACTGGTTCCATGGCATCAGGAGTTTCCCCACACCTTTCGACTAACTAGGTCCAGGAGCACATCAAAAGGTGGAGACACCCAAGAGGCTGAAGGTTAAGACCTGAAAGCCTTCAGGTACACTGACTCCTCATCAGGAGGGGTGACAGTGGGCCAGCCGCCCCTCTGCTTCAGGATCTCTAAGATATCTACAAAGGAGATATCATCAGAGGACGACCTAGGGGACCCTTCTGACTCTAGGTCAATGTCCGAGGTGATGGACTCATCCGGGGAGTCTACATGATTCCTCTTGCACATCCTCTTCCGAGGGGGCTCCTCAGAAGGGTATTCTGGGGAGGTCTCAGAAGACTGGGGGCCACCCAATGGGGGCTCCTGAGGCTGTGGGTCTCTGCTGCCAAGAGAGATGGTTCTTGAGGGGGGAAAAGAGTATCCTTGTGCAGAGCTGACAACCGAGACAGCATGCTCCTCATCATCTCGAATGCAGATCCCACTGGCTCTGAGGACTGCCCCAGTTCCAAGGAAACGGAGGTAGCAATCGGCTCCAAGATGGATGTAGGGTGCAAGCTCAACCTAGCCGACGCACCGAGAGCTAAGCTCGGCACCGAGGAAGTTCGGGTCCAAGTGTCCCTGTCGGGGACGACTGGTGAGCTTCGGGTCCTAGACACCAAGGATGGCGCCAAAGGTGTTGGAGCGGAACTTGGCTCAGAGACAGACATAAGGGGTGCTGGAACAGAGGGTTCCACAAGTGGCACCAAAATCTCCGGCTCCGAAGGACCAACACGGCTCGGAGGAGGAACAGCAACAGGGAGAATGGTCTTAGTTGGCTCCGGAACCAACTGGGTCAGAGCCATTAACAATTTTGGTAAAGCAAATGACTTCAAAAGTCTAAGCACAACTCTCTCTACATCCTCTTCTGAAAGGCTCTTGGAGGATCTAGATGACAGGGTAGGCGACCTAGATCTCTGCAATATGGGAGATCGTAAAGTTGGGGAGACCGGAAAAAGCTCTCTAGACCAGCTCCGACGCAATTTCTCAGTGGTCGGCTCCGAAAGACTTGGGGCCGACACTGCAGTCTCAACATTGATAAACTCGAGTGGCTCTGAGGACAGTGAAGCCGAAGAGTTAGAAGGCTTATCCAATTTTAATATTTTCTGAGGCAGTCCAGACAAATTAGTCGGTGCAGCAGAATGCCTCTTTGCCAACTTGACCTTCTCTTTCTTTGAAGAGGGAGACTTGGAAGATGATTAAGAGCTGGCTAAATCCTCCTCGAAGGAAGGCTTAAGGAGACCTTTCAGTATTAAATTTGTTTTTCCTTTATTGGAGAACTCTGGAGCTGAAGGAGTGACAGAAAGAACAAGTTTCCTGTATATGAATGGCTCAGAGGCAGTAAAGGCAGTTACTATAGCAGTCAGTGATAGACATTTTTTGGGAGCACCTAAGGCACTTTTTAAAACCCGAAGGTTTATGATCTTTGGACTCCTTAGACATGCTTAGTACAAACAGAACTCTATAAAGACAGAAGAGAGGACAAGGTCCTCTAACTTAAATGGGCCTCACCCTGTAAGAAAACTACACAAAAAGACAACCGAGGACTAGGTCCTCGAACTTAAAACAGGCCTAGCCCTATAGAGGAAACACCACCAGAAAGTTTAATAAAGCACTAGGTCCTCTAATGTAAACAGACCTAGCTGCTAGGAAACAGGAAACAAGCCAAGTCAGAAAAAGTACCACAAAAAGTAAAATTTAAACGGGCTAAAAACTAGCCAATAATAGTAAATGACACTGCACACAAAATAAATTCTACTGAAATACTAGAAAACAAGGTCCTAACACAAATGCAGACCTATGCTAATAGCAAACTATCTCAAAAAACTAGCACACAGAAGGGATACCACTCGGAGAACAAAATACAGGCCTAGACAGAGCCAACAAGTTCTCAGCAATAACTACAGAAAATTTAGCAAAAACACACTATTTACTACCTATGATAACTATCACTAAAACTATGTAAACTGAGCTATATTATAAGCAGAAATATCAATAAGAACTACAACAGTAATGAAAAATATCCAACTTGGCTACGGCCAAGCAAGAAGCCCTTCTGAACTCGTAGATGTGGCAAACGAGATATGAGGATTCTTACTAGTGCACTATGGGATACCTACCTTGCCACAAGCCAACTAAGAGACTTTGAGCTTTGTAATCAGCTGAGTCAGAGTAGAGGATCGGCTCTGAACCCATATGTAAGAATGAAGGTGAGATAGGACTACAGATCATATGCTTCCATTAACTGTCCACTGTTCGAGATTCCTTATTCGGCGGATGAACAGATAAACAAGTCTCCACTATTCCTTCTTGGTGGCCATTGCCGCCACCACCATAGCATCTACTGGGACACCTTTGGATAAAAACTCATCATCGGGGGCTGCAATAAATTTGTTGGACCTCCTCGGAACAGGTTCTACGGATTCTGGGGAGCCCCACCCCTTTTGACAGACTACACCCAGGAGTTTGTTGAAAGGCGGAGACACTCAAGAGGTGGAGGGTCGAGATGCGAATGGCTCCAGGTATACGGACTCATCTTCAGAAGGGGAAAGGGTCTTCCAACCACCTCTCTGTTTCAGGATCTCTAGGATGTCTGAAAAAGAGACATCCTCAGGAGGGTGATCGTGGGGACCCTTCTGAATCCTCTTAACTCTGTATCTGACATGACAGACTCAGGGGAGTCCAAATGCTTCCTCTTAAAAGTTCTCTTCCGAGGGACCTCCTCCGAAGGGTACTCTGAGGAGGTTTCAGAAGAGAGGGGATCGCCCATTGGAGCATCTTGGGGCATTGGCTCTCTACGCTTGGGCTGGAGAGATGATACTGAGGAGGACACTGGTCCTTTAGGGGGAAGAGTAGCTGGAGCAGTCTGAGGAGACAGCACGCTTCTCATCAACTCGAAGGCACTGCGGGCCCAGCCCGAGGGAGCCTCCAGCTCTGAGGAACCCAGAGATCCTTCCCGTGCGAAGGAGGATGTTTCTGAGGCTGATGTGGGCACCAAACTCAGCTGCACTGAGGCCCCAAGAGGAAGAATCGGACCAGACAAGGGTCCGACCCGATTCTACTCCGATGAGAGTGTCGGCTCCCAGACCCCTCCACAGAAGACAGCATTGACTAAGTCGGAGCAGAAGTCAGGGCCGATATACCGGTAGTGATTTTCGGACCAGACAGTTCCACTGGACGGACTTCCAGGCACTCCGGCTCTGAGCTCGTCGGAGAAGGAACAGAAGACAAGATAAGCACAACATTCAGCTCCACTTCCATCTGGGCTGGGCTCATGAGAATTTTGGCCAAGGCCAATGTACGCAGCAACCTCTTGACCACCTGCTCCACATAATCATCCAAGAGGATCCTGGATGATAGAGAGGAAATAGTGGACGATTTATGGCTACCAGCCACCAATTGCAACAGGGGCACTGAGTAGACCGGTTCCAAAGTCAGGGACCGGTTCCTTTTGTGGCTTTGAGTCAACTCGGATAAAACTGGTGGAGCCGATGGAGCAGTCATCTTTTTGGGCCCGACAGCCTTCGGATCTGAAGATGCATGCTTGGACACCGGAGTCGAAGATATTTTTGAAGGCTTTTCAGAAGACGAAGACTGAGATGATTTTGATAGCAGATTCCCTTCTACCACCACATCAAAAGGACCTTTAAGCAGACCCCTTACAATAAGTTTGTTCCTGCATGACCCTGAACTGAATCCATGGCAGATCGAGCCAGAGTGCTGCAGATAAACTGCACCTAAACAGTAGACACAGCTAGTGTGCCCATCAGTCAGAGACATCTTCTGTGTGCACGGTCACACTTTTTGAAGCCAGACTGCTTGGCTTCTTTAACTTTCTCATCAGAATCTTTAGACATTTTAGCAGCAATAAAGAGCAAATACTGTCACACCACTACAAACACAGCAAAAAGAAACTCTTAAACAAGTTTTATGTAGTAAAAGCAGTCACTGCTTCGGTTAGTCCCTTAGACCACTGTAAGCATAACAGTATATGCAACAGCAAACCATTTCTGTAGTAAAAGCAGTCACTGCTTCAGTTAGTTCCCTAGACTACAAAAAGTTATCCAAGTACTTCAGTTGGAAAGCACAAAAATGACTATTAACCCAGGTGCACCACAAATATTTGAGACTTGCTTAAACAATTGTAGGCACTTACCTGAAGGCGTGCACACTGAAAAGGGGCTGGCCAGAGCTTCCTAACCATGAGTTGGCCAAAAATAACTATTTCAAAATGGCGCCATTCTAGAAGACCCACTAATATAGACTAGTTAATGTGCATGGGGGAGGGGGGAGTTGAGGAGGGAGATGCAAAATGGGGGAAGGTAGAACCAGGAAAAAGCAGCTTGAGGTATGTCCCACCCCCTCAAAAGAGAGTGCAAAGAAAAACAAACAATCAGTATGAGAAGTGGAAGCCTTGTAGCTATAAGGCAAGTGAAAGCAAGGAAGAGGTAGAGGCAGAAAGGAAGGATTGTAAGCAGATAGTTGCAGAAACACTACTTTTATGGCTTTGGTGTGTAAATAAAATAAAAGGAAGGCAAATCCGTCTGGGGACAAATTACACCAAGTAAATGTTACTAGCCTTACTTTACAAGAATTCTAATGGGGAGGCAGATTTAGTTGAGACAAGAAGTATTTGTGATAAGGCAGTCATAGCAAAGAGCTAGGTGAAACTGTCGAAGCACGGAAACCTGTCTAGGCCATTAATGAGTGCCCAGAATTACAGTCACCTCTGACTTTTGTGGCTTTGGAAATTAAATCATCGATGAAGCTCAGCAAAGGCATAAGCCTCTGGTCAAGGCTTGTGCAACTACAATCACTGCTCTTGAAAGTTGTGGGAAGAATCTAAAGGAATTTCTCCAGCACTTAGTGTTTGCAAGGGAGCAAAAAAAAAAACTGAAATAGGGGAACATTCCTGCCATAAAAGGAATGAGAGACAATGGATCAATTATAGGGTAACAGGATAAAACAAGCTCAGTCTAGCAGCATGGCAGCTGGATTCCCCTTGACCATGTACTGCATACTCCTACACTAGGACTGCCTCACTGCCTCTCCACAAAAGGTGTGGAGGTAGGACAGAGTTCTTTTTAGCTTACTAATGTATTACAAGATTGCTGTGCTGTTCTGACTTGAATGGAATTTTGGCTTTATAGAATCCATTTCTGTAGAAACTGGTGAAAAAGTAAGTAGAGCTGCGTAAGAAATTCAATGTAACAGAAGATGCCCAGGTAGAAGCACTACTGGAGTACATTTCCCAATGTACAGAAAGTAACTGAAAGCAAAATCTGCATGGACAGCAAAAATCCCAGAGCTCCACAGATGTACAAACCACAACAGTACCCTCGCATGTTTATCTGACACACAGCATCACCATAAGAGAGGTTTTCACGAGTTTCGAAACCTTGCAGCATAGGCTGGTTGAACAGAATATTCAATAGTGGGATTCTGGAAACAATGTTTGAGACACTATTAAAGTAAAAGTATCGGATACATACACATATTGGAGTCAGGAGGCAAGCTGAAATCAGGCTAGATTTTGCAAAACTGAATGATTCCCAAAGAATGAAAGGTGTGAAGCACAAACTCTATGTGACTGATGAGACTGTCTTGACCAACAATCACAAGGAGGTATCTTTCCAAACAAAAAAATATTTCCCTTGCAGGCACGGACAAGCTACTACCGACATGCAGTCCATGAACACCCCTGAGAAAGATAGGAAGTCTGAGGGTAAGGTCCTAAACTGGAAATAACTGCCTCCTATCCAAAGGATTAAGAATTTTTCACAACCATGGCATACAAAAATAAATCCCTAAATTGGCCCAGTCGAACCAAGTTCAATTAGCAGCTTGGGCAACTGATAGAGCAGCAGGGAGGGATGGGGTACCCCTCTTGGGTGGGAGAGCATTCATGGAGGACACTCCCTTAGGGAGGCATGGTCCAAAGAGGGGAGTTGCCCTTGGACAAATCAATAAGTATAGGAGTCAGGGCAGGGCACCTAGAAGAAATGTTCCTGGATGGAAGCAGAGACAGCAGAGCTCCCACGATGCCTTCAAGATCCAAGACTGGCCCCCAGATAAACCGAAGTCCGGTGCGTTAGGAGACAAGCTGGTAGACCCGGTGTGGACACAAGACTCTGGTGTCCAAGAAGCAACAATTCCAACAAAAAACAAAATTCTTACCACCACTTCCTGACTTCACAAAGAAATGGATCATTTTGTAATAAAGACGTTTAGGATCCTCAAGTCCAGTGTGGTCTTGTTTGGAATAAAAAAAAATGGAATATCAAAAGCCTTGCCGATTCCTCCAGATTTCTAGAATGACTTTTTTTTTTATTGGGGAATGCATGGCATGAGTACAGCAAGTCATGGGAAAAATAACTTCAAAAGAAAACCTTATGATCCCTTTCACAACCAGCACATCAATTATCTGGAATCAAGCCACTGCATTAAAGGTTACAATTTAAATCACATACTTCCAATTACATTCCTTGTTGGAAACAATGGGGACCAGAAGAAAGTTTTCTTTGTGACAACCTATAATGTTATAACTGAGGAAATGGTTAAAAAAGCACATAGTTTGTGGACCATGTTTCTAAGGGATAAAATTTTGAACTCTATTATCTGACTTTGTGAGTATTGCATATAAAAGAGCTCGGAATGTGGCTGATATTCTAGTACATATCCAGTTTTGTTTACCAGATGTTAATGTTAGTCAGAATTTAAGCACAAATATGGGCACTGTTCCATGTGATGGCTGTTCCATCGGTCATCATGTAGTGAGTTCTTTTCCCTATATTAATGGTATTAAATTTACAGCTAGGTATGAACACAGTTGTAATACTGAGGGGCTTGTGTATGTGCTGAGATGTGGATGCAATAAGTTCTACATAGGGGAAACTTATAGGAGTTTTAGGGTTTGGTTACAGGAACATAAAAAATAAAAAACTAGAGTCCCCTTGGGAGCCATTTCATGACAGCACATAATTCTGATCCTCTTAAGGGTTGTGTTCTGGAAAAATTGCAAATTGGTACAGGTGAATGCGTGTCCTTAAAAAATAAACTTTTAAAAAAAAAAATCCTCTTGATTTTAAAGTATGATACTTTGGAGCCTCAGGAACTAAACAAGGAATGTAACTGGAAGTATGTGATTTAAACTGTATGCTTAATTGATTAATTGCCTTGTGCAATATGCTATATTTAAGTAAAGAACGTTTTGTAGTGTTTTCACTCTTGGAAGGCTGTGCAAGCCGAGGTGCTAAGTGTTTCATTAAAATTGCTTACTTCTTGGATCGGTGGTCTTGGTGGTATTTTAAAATTTTATTTTCTGTTTTTTTAAAGTTGTATTCACTGCATGAAAGGAACCTGTATCTACAATCATCTCCATTTGAGAGTGGTCAAATCATGAGTCAGAGTTGCTGCTCATTCCGTAACACTGCTTGTGAACTCCATGAAAACTGTGAGGATTTGGTCTTCTGGGTAAGCACAATTGTTGTGAGCCAGCAGGACAGATATGAAAACTCCCAAAGGAGTTTTGTTGAGGCAGAATGTTCTGTTGGACATAGGTTCATAGGTAGGTACTAGGCTATCGGCCCAAGGGCCTACGTAAGCCTAGCCAGCAAGGTTCCATAGCTTACGCCTCCCAAGAAAGTTATTTTCCTGTGCCACTGTCGTGCAGAGACACAGAAGTGATCCCCGGGGTGTATTTCCCATTTCCCATCCACTCATCAAGATTTTTCTTGAAGAGTGCCAATGAAGAACTTTGCTTGACATAGATGGGTAGCTTGTTCCAGAGTATAGGAAGTCTCTGGGACAGGAATCTATCCCTCCAGTGTGTCCTGTTTATTGTGGTGACAAGGTTTAGGTCCCTAGAGCATGTAGCTCGGAGGAATTGGGATTTCTTTAGGTATAGCATGTCCAACAGCTCTGGGTATGACATAGCTTTATATGTTGGGCAGAGATCACCTCGGAGTAGGCGATATGCTACGGAGTACAGCTGGAGTTTTTTGAGGCGGTCAGTGTAGGGCATTTGTTTGAGGCCAGTAATCCTCGTTGTGAGGTACTTCTTTGGCCTTTCCAGCTGCTGCAGATGTCTTGTGAGGTACATTCCAAAAGGAGCATTGTACTCTATAATGGGTCTAATGAGTGACGAGTAGAGGGTAACAATTACCTCTTTTTTCCTGGATGAGAACCCTTTTATGATTCGGTGTGCCACGTAGAAGGACTTCCTGACTACTGTGGGGATGTGACTATTAAAGGAGAGACTACTGTCCACCTGGGTCCCAAGGTCTCATCACGCATTCGGTGTTAAGTAGATTGCTGCCTATGTGGTAGTTCATGGGTACAGAGTTTTTACCAAAGGGGATGACAGTGAACTTTTTGGCACTGAGCTTGAGGCCATTGCTCTGGCACCAGGCATCTGTCTCAGTGAGGCCCTTCTGTGGGATGTCCACATCATTTGGGGACTTGACTATGGCTCCTAGTTTGCAGTCATCTGCAAACTTCGTTAGGCAGAGGCCTTCTGTGTTTGGTATCTACTTCTCTGAAGTACAGGCTAACAGGAGAGGTCCCAGGATGGAACCCTGTGGTACTCCACTTGTCACTGCTTTGAGGTCAGATTTGAGTCTGCAACTTTTACAGTGTGGGTTTGGTCAGTGAGCCAGTTGGCAACCCATCTTGTGATGTAGGGATTTATACCTAGTTAAGTGAGTGTAGCTATAATTCCAGAATGGGGGATGGTGTTGAAAACCTTGGCGAGGTCAAGATAGGCTGTGTGAACCACCTTAACCTCATCCACGGCTTTGGTGACTGCCTCAAAGAAGTCGATCAGGTTCAGGAGGCATGATCTGCCTTTCACAAACCCGAACTGGGTGGGATCCAGAGTTTGGAGGTTACCAATGTCTTTGTTTATGAGTTCCATGATGACAGGTTCCATGGCCTTGCAGGCCAGGTTCGCCAGGCTAATAGGTCGATAATTCCCAGGATCAGTGGTGGCTCCCCTTTGTGGAGTGGGATAACTGTTGCGCCATTCAGTGGGCACAAAGCCTGATGCGAGGCTATTATTGAACATAGTGCTCAAATGGGAAGCCAGTTCGTTCTGACGTTCGTGTAAAACGCAGCCTGGGATGTTTGTCTGGTCCCGTGGATGCTGTGTTTTTGGCTTTAGAGAGTGCAGCTTTTACCTGTGTAGTTGTGATTACAGGGACTCTGCATTCTTCATGTATAGATATGGGCCCTTTAGGGGGAGAAAGGGGGGTAAAGTTAGCACTGAACCTATCTGCTAGGATGTTGGCAATATCAGTTGGTTCTGTAGTTTTCGTACGTTTGTGCTGTAACTCAGAGCAGATCTGGGTGTTGTCATCTAGATTCTTGACATACCTACAGAATGCTTTGTGGTTGCCCTTGGATTTAGTGGCCATTTTGTTTTCGTAGCTAGCTTTGGAGGAACTTATAAGGGATCTTAGCTTCTTACTGAGGCTGACCAGGGAGCTCCTCCACTCATGGGATTTTACTCTCTTTTGCAACAGTTTCTTCCTTCTGTTGTACAGCTTGTTTATGGCACGGGACCATCAGATTGGCTTCCTTTTTTTGGAGGATAGCGTCTTGGTTCTGTTTGGGATAGCATGATCCATCCACTCCTGTAAGTGCTTACAGAGTGCATTTGTGTAGGATTCAGTAGTTGTAACTGTATTGTCCATCTGCATGGGTGTCATGAAGTTCACCACTTCTCTCTTAAGAAGCATGAAGCTGACTTTGGAGAAATGTTTTACTGTGGTTTCCTTAATGGGGGGTGGGGGTGGGATGTGGATATCAAGGGTGATAAGCTTATGGTCGGATCGGACCAACGAGGAGTTGACTTCAGGTGTGGAACACTTGTCACTTATGTTGGTAATGACTAGGTCTAGGATATTGTTGCCCCTGGTGGGGGTGTGGATAAGTTGATCTAGGGCAATGGAGTTTATGAATTCCAGAAAGTGTTGAGCTAAGGAGTTGGTACACAGTAGTTTTCACAGTTAACGGTGGGGTAGTTGAAGTCGCCCATTATTAGGGTGTTTGGCTGAACCCCAATATTTTCAAGTACATCAAGAAAACAGGAGTGGGAATCCTGGGGCATGGTGGGGGATCTGTAGCAAGCTACAATTTGGATTATAGTTTTGCCCAGAGTTAGTTGCATTTGGATAACCTCGGATGAATTATGCTAAGCAACTAGCCTGGAGGTGTGGATATCCTTAATGAATATGGACACACCTCCGCCTTTGTTGTTTCGGTCCAGGTTACATAGCCGAAAAGTGTGGTACGAGTTACAGCCTGGTAGTGCAGGGGTGCTCTCTGGAGCCTTGAACCAGATCTCAGTCACTGCACAGATATAGATGTTCTGCAGGAGTGCCTCGAGTGAGTGCATTTTGAGATTTAGACTTCTAACATTGAGTAGCATTACCCTCAGTTTTTGCTTGCCTGTTCCTGTTATGGTGGTGAATTTATTTGAACCCTGCCTAAAAAAGGCACTATAGGGGCAGCAAGAGCCTTAGCCAGTATCTGGAATCCCAGGGGTGACAGGTGCAGGCCATCTGTGGCAAAGCATTGTGGTCTGTCGACCATGTCATCCCAAGCAGACAGATACTGGATCCCCTTAGAATGACACCAGAAGCTTAGCCAATTGCTGAACTCAATCATTTTGTCCTTGTACTGTGGTATCACTCTGGGCGATGGCAGAATGCTACTCAGGGCTAGGGTCATACCTGCCTGGGTTACAAGATCGGAGAACTCTTCATGTAGTCCAGGGAGGTACGTCTCAGGTCATTCACACCAACATGGACAATGACAGAGTCATATTTGTACTTGTTGTGGAGTGACCTGAATGCGTGGGTTATGTGACGGATCCTGGCACCAGACAGGCAGCTGACAGTAACCTTCTCCTTGTTTAGCCTGGTGAGTGGGACATCAGTGTGCCTGACTACAGAGTCACCTATGACTAGTGTGTTGGGTATGTTGTTTTGCCTTACTGGCTGTGGTTGAGTGGCGCACTGAGTCTGTGGCGGTGTCATTTGGGTTGTGTCCAACTATTCAGTGCCCATGTAAAGAAGCTTTGTGGGGGGTAAAACTGTACTCACAACAGCAAAGGTTTAATATTTTTCCTTCAGTGATCTAAGGGGCTCATCAATTTTTAAAGAAAAACAAAGGTACCAGACCTTGCTGCCTGGCCAGACACATATGCACCAAGACATGCAACTTGGACCATGAAGCTGCCAACAGTGGAAGTTGTGAAATCTTGGGCCTTCGTTCCTCCTTTAAAATTGTAAATAGTAATTGCTGCACTTTCTTGAGGAAATTTAGGTCTTGTTAGAAATGCAGCTTAATTCTGACAAAAAAAGAAGAGTAACAACATATGACTTCCCAGTATATCAAGGAGCAGTATATCAGTATATTATAATGGACACTGCTGGAACAATAACATCAAGCTTGCAGATCTCTTCCCTCAGAAAATACTCTTTAGCAGGAGGCAGTACTTTGGTCCACCTTCCCCAGGGGCTATGAGATAGTGTGCGTCTGTGTTCCTTAAGGCAATTAAGGAGATCATGAAAGGTGCCCCACTAAGAGCAAACCCGCAACAAATGTCTTTTCAGCTGATCCACCTGCCTTCTCTAGCCTCTCTTCAGGTGAAATTAATCGAGTCAGTGGATAATTCTCTTCACTCCTCCATCAAACCTTATGATCTATTCAGGCAAGCGGTCATCAAGTGCACTTCCCTCAGCAATATCCTCCAAAATCTGAAGGTCTTTCAGGGGGGTTCTGAAAGCTATCTTCTGGATGAAATTTTTAGATTTAACTGGCAAAAATCTGCAAATAAAAACTACCTGTTAAACTGTTCAAGTGGGATATATTAGAAGACAGAATGTTTAGGTGATCAAACACCGAAATATCGATCTTCTAATATCGAAAGCAAAAAACGGCAAATGGCCGAATTTAACGCAGGGAAAGATTTCCCTTAGCCGTTCGCCAGAGTCTGCTATTTCCCTACTGTTGAGCGATCTCGGAGTTGGTATATTTAGTTAGGGGGGTGTGGGGTGGCACAGCCCCCCATGTTGGGGGTGGGAGTGAAGCCCCCCCCCCACACTTAATTTAGATGTAAAGTAATGTTTTTTGTGTTGTGGCTGAGGGAAGTGTTTCCCTGGGACGTTCGACACTGTGCGGTTCGATATTAGAAGATTGATGTTTAGGTGTTCGATCACCTAAAGTCGGTCTTCTAATATAGACCCATTCAAGTTGGGTAACTTGTGCAGGAGATGAAGGATTACCTTCTATATGCGACAATGAGGAAGGGATGGAGTTAACTGGTGCATGGAGATTGCCAGGAAGGGAGGACTACAGAAGAGGAAAATGGTGGTCTACATGTCAGGATCTGGTGAACAGAAGTGAAATTCCCAAAGGAATAGAAAGGTTACAACATGCACATGGGAAACAGACTGCTACAAAATGACATGCATCTGTGGAAAACATATGTCCAGCAAATCAGCTAGACTGACTAGTGAAACTGTGGCTACTGTGGTTGTATCAGTTGGACATGCATCTGAAAGACATAAGTGGAACAGATCTCTGTATAGAAATGTCAGTTATTAAGAGGTGAAATGCAGGTATAATATTTTAAGTGCATCTACTTAATGGTGTACATGGCTATGCATCCTACGGCCCTTGTGATCACTTGCCTGGTATTGTTAGGTGTATGTCAGTTTATCAATAGCAATTCTGCTGAATGCTGGTAGATTGATGAAAAGCTACTGAAACCAGTTTCACCAACGGTGCAGATGACTCTTTTCTCTTCTGTTGTGTGACACTGGCATTGGAATGAGTGTGTTTTTTTTGGGGGGGGGGGGCATAAGGACTGTTCCCATAAATGGGAGGTGCAGGGGGCTTGCTCTCCTGGCAAAAGAAATTCTTGCCAGGATAGCTGAAAGTTGTAATTTTTGTTTCCGATTTATCACATTCAGTAGATTTGCCACTGATGAATTGGAATGCTCCACATTGTTCCTGTTTTAGGTCCAATGAAGGCCTTTAAATCGGTCTGATCTGCATTTTTTGGTTGATCCTCTACCATCTTTGATGGCTGCCACCAACTTATCGATTTCTGGCACTACTGGGAGAGCTTCCGCCAGATGAGAGGCAGAAACAAGAAAAAGAATAGGCTAAAATGCTGCAGTGGATACAGGCCCTGATGAGAAAAAAAAGGATCTAGTCTGATGGTATAAATAATATCAGTGACGGTAAAAGGAAAAAACAATCTTAGTTTGGCCTTGTATTATGCCTCATATTCCATCAGCTTATGCAGACTGTTATACTGTTGAGCAAATTCAGAATGCCAGCCTATGATGCTACTTAATGAATTGAGTAGTATTCAAGTGCACCTTAGAACTGTGAATTTATCATTTGTTCTTGATTTGAAAACCTACACTGCAAAACAATAGATCCCGCTCTAATCTAGGACATCAAAAAATTCAGGAGACTCTTTTCTCTTGTGATCTTGTTAGTGATACAGCTGAAGTCCCTATAAGCAAAACACCTCTGGTTTTCATGGGAGAAACCAAACACTGTCTGTGGGAGGGGGGGTCTTTTTCATAACAGATCTTATTTTCAGCTAAAATGGGGAAAAGCTCCACAAGATACTGAATGACTAAATGCACTTTAAAATAAATGTTAGCCTGCCCACAAGGCCAGAGTTCAGTTACCATCTTGGGTGCTGGAAGAACTATCCAGGAAGAGAAGAACTATCCAGGAAGAGGGGAATAACAGAAGTGAGCAGCATATAGGTTCATATCCAAGTACTAGGCTAGCTGCCCTTGAGGGTAATTTTAAACCTAGCCAGTTTCCCTTTTTGTGCTCAAATTAACGTATCCCATTTGGTTAGAGATCGGCCTTATCCATCCTATGTTTGATATTTATGCATTACCCCTAATGAGAGTAACTAGAATCATACCACAGATAACTGGAGGGGATTGGTGTACAGGATACAGCATTTAGGAACTGCCTATGTCCATTAGTAGTTTAAAGGGCAGTCCTTGAAATTTTCTGTTTCGCATCCACAGATCCAATTTACATCTGAATATAGCCATGGATAAACTTTGTTTTAAGTGGATGAAGAGTCTGTTCCAGAGCAGCAGTATCCCTCCAAACCATTCTGTTGATGTTGCAGAAGAGGTTTACATCTCTAGACAGAGTATATCTGATGGCATCTGACTTGCTGATGTGCAGTAAACCCATCAATACTGGGTCAGAGGATGCCTTGTATGCCAGAAATAAAAGTCATCTCTTAGCATTCTGTAGGATACACTGTACATCGACAGGGCTTTGAGTCTATCCATGTAGAACATGTTGTTTAGGCCTTGTATCCTTTTAAGGTATCTTTGTGGGCATTCCAGTTGTGTGCGTCTTGAAAAACACACTCCAAAGGGGCATTTTATTCAATGACTGGCCTAATGAGGACTGAGTAAAAGGGAACAATTACATCCCTAGAATTAGATACAACCCCTTTGTTTATAAACTCTGCAATATAGAATACCTTTCTTACAACAATGGACACATTTTTTCTAAAGTTAGGCCACTGTCCACATAAGTTCCCAAATCCTGAACAGCTAGGTCAGGTCTTAGGGGAGTATTGTTAATGTGGCAGTTCCCTGGGATAGACAACTTCCCAACGGATACAACAATACATTTTTTGGCATTTAGTTTTAGTCTATAATTTTGGCATTAGTTACTCGGGACAAACCTTCCTGCAGGATGGCCAAGTCATTTGAGGATTCATTGATTGCTCATAGTTTGCAATCATCTGCAAACTTTGCCAGCCAGAGCCCCTTGGTCTTGTCTTTTACTTCAGAAAAGTAGATAACCAAACAAGAGGGGTCTTGGCACAAATCCCTGACAGACTCAGGATGTAGGAAATCAAAATAGGGGCAACTGCTATCTGTGAGCCATATGGCAATCCAGTGGATCACATGGGGGTTTATTCCCAGTTCATTTAGCTTTACCGGTATGCCTGGGCAGGAAACTGTTTCAAATGCTTTGGCCAGGTTGACGTACGCAATCTGTATTGTTCTGCCTTCATTCATTGCTTTGGTGACCTTTTCAAAAAATCCACCAAGTAAGCATGACCTGCTCTTGACAAACCCAAACCGATACGTGTCCAGTGTTTGGAGGTTCCCCATGTCCTGACCGATTAGATCCATGATGCGTCTTTCCATGGCTTTGCATACGAGACTGGTCAGACTTATGGGTCTGTAATTGCCTGGGCCTGTTGCAGGTCCTCCCCTACGCAGATGAATGACTGTAGCTCTTCTTCATTCACTCGGTACAAAACCTGTACAGACGCTGAGATTGAGCAGCACTGTTGAGGGCATGGCTAAATAGTGATTCATGCAATTTAAGACGCATCAGGTGACACTGTCAGGACCCATCGATACAGTACATTTTTTTAGCTTCTGAAAGCACTTTCAGGACTAAGGCTTTATGTGATACCTGGTGACAAGACAGTGTCAGATGTACCCTGAGTGACAGACTGGGGAGGAGGGTAAAGTCAAGGGGATAAACCAGGCTTACCTGACAGATGACACAGGAACCCCAATGCCAGTTTGAGCTAGAAGGGTTTAAGTCTCTTATGAGTCTAGGAAGTAAGCCAGACTCACTTAGCTGTAATGAAGGGTACTCACCTCCATGGCAGGCAAACAAATGGTCAGCGCACAGAATGAGGCACAAAAGCACTCTCATATGGCTGTTAAAATGACAGCTCCTTCTGGACAGCTACCAAGGTGAAATTCCTGTACAAGGGAATTAATCAGCAGTGTTTGACTGGAGGCAGACTTGATGATTGGCATTCATGGCCACAAAAAATACGTGTCAAAAGATATGACCAACTCCATGCACTTCCCCAAGATGTGCAAGATCAATGGAATATCATAAGGGCGTCAAAAAAGCAACTAAGGTAGGTAAAAATTTACCTAAACAAAGTTCTGTTAGCTCTGTGGTGCGTAGAGAGGAATTCCTGATTCTGACCCAGACAAAGTGGATGTGATGACTAGCAGCCCAGCTGCTGAATGACCAGACAATGGCAGAAACAGAATGATAAGGCAATGCCTGCTCACCTTTTCTGGTGTAAGTGTATTGGGATATACGCAAGAGTCACACACTCGGGACACACAATAGCTCCAGCAGTGATATGGGTGCTTAACAGGGAAGCACTGCAATTTTATGAAATGGACAGGAAAATGGAGTAGTGGCATTTCGCATATGTATGTTGATCCCTTGTGCCACCATGGCACACCATGCAATTATACAAGCCAGAATATCAGCAGAGGAGTGCAGCTTAGAAGAAAAAAAAAACTAAATGCAGTACATGTCAACACCTGCATTCCTGTTCTGCCCTCTGTCTACAAAGGGCTTTCATAGCCCCATGCTTGAGAGGCCTTTCCATTCAGGAAGACAAGGCCCAGCTGGCAAAGGGGTGCATGTGTTATATGTATGCAATGTGCAGTTAATCCCAGGGAGAGAGGAGAAAGGGCGGGATTGCTAAACACATGAAGTCCATGTTAGTTGGACACTTGTTTAACAGAAAAAATAGAATATTCTCTCAAAACAGTACACTATGAAGGGGTGTGGACCACATAAAGCAGCCTCTGAAAGATGCACTTGCAGTGTAGTCAATTACTTGACATGTCAGCCCTGCCTGATCTGCACAAGTCATAATACCTTGACATGTCAGCCCTGCCTGACCTGCACCTACATCTCTACAATATCAGAAACAATGCATATACAAGCAAGTTACTGTGGAATGAAATGCAATGTCCATACTAAAACAATGAAGTTAAAGCAATTAAACAGGCAGAATGTAAATAAAAAAACAGGATCCATACAACAAGTTAAAATATGAACACCTTACCTAGTCTTGCTAAACAAGTAGAGGCAATCAAGCACTTGCCCAGGGACTCTTCTCGCTTGTATGGGATAGACCAGTGATCTGTAAATACTCGACTCTCCAGCTCATAAAGGTTGGTAGTGGGGAATTCTATGTTACCACCTGGACAGTTTCCATTTTCATCACTCCTCTAAAAATAAAATAACCCGAGGTTAAATGTGAGCAGTGTTTTTTTCCTACTATACAGACACTGCATGCAGAACAAATAAGAACTGTAAAACAGCATAACACAACACTGCACTAACAAAAAAGGAAGAACATCAGCCAATAACTTGTAAAACAAAAAAAAGATGTGGAAAAGGTCCCCTTGCTAGTTTACTGATACAGTTTAGTGCTTTTGTCCGGGTAAAATGGACTTCACCAGAATGTCATGCCAAATAACATTGAAACATTTATAGCATCCCAACCTCACCTGACCCAATCATGATCCTAAAACAATCACCCTTACTTATTTAAAAATACAGACCCATGTACACAAAAAATAAAAAGTAAAACCATATTGTTTAGTACACACAACACTTAAATCACAATCCTGGTATTAAAAAAAAAACTACAAAGAAAATGTATTTGTTTAAAATACTGGTTCCCCACCATTTAAACGGCATATGCTGCTTTTAATTTAAGAACTCTACTAAAAGAGACGGTTTCATTTAGCCCTTGGGAAAACAGAAGCATTGCATTTCGACTGCCATTTAAACTCCTTGAATTCTAAAAAAATCATCAGATGGACCACCCTTTCCCCCAAATTAACATGATCAATTTCAAAGAATTTAAATGTGTGACCACAGTGAGCTCCAAGGTGTTTCCATAAAGCATTCCTTTCATCAGTCTTTTGGATATCATAATAATGCTGACAAGCGGACATTAAGACAGTGTATTTTTGTCAATACAGAAACAAACACATAACTGGCACTCTGCCAGATATAAAACACCTTTACTATCACAATGGTATTTGTGATCTAACTTTATCCTACCATAACCTTCCAGATGAAACTTGACCTTTCAAAATGTACTGACACTGTGAACATTGCCCACACCTGACCATCCCACCATTTCCTCCAAGAATGTCAGATCGTTCAAGTAGGGTTTTAAAACAAGCATATTTTTTGTAAACAATATGGGATCTACTCTGATATATTCCTGCTCAATACCAGAGATGCTCCAGTTCTTCTGTATTATTGTTTTTATTTTATAAAAAAGTGTGTGTTGAAAGGTAAAATAAGTGCCCTCTGAAATTCACCTTGGGCCTTGCCAGTGTCACTTAATACATTACTGGACTGAACAGGATTCCTTTAGCCAAGTAATGGAGAAACATGGCCTGAAAGTCATTTCATTTTGACTTCATTAAAAATGTCCCTGAGAAAGGACTCTAGATACCCCCCTCCTCTTAAACATATTCCCAAGTTTGTCACACTCCACACGAAATGTAAAGTCACTGGACACTATCTACGACAGTCTACCCCATTGTCCTTTTACCAAGGACTTTTTTGATGGATGGGGTGCCAACTTTTAAAATGCAATAAAGAGTTGGAACGTGTAGGTTTTCTATATATTGTGGATTCAAATTACTTCTGGGTTTTGTTTTTAGTAATGGAGACATCCAAGTAATTCACCCGATCAAAGTGTACTTCCATAATAAACTTTGAGAAGTGTGTAGTGATGTGCAAATATTTAAAAAAAATCTTCCAACCTTGCCTCAGTACCTGCCCAGAATATAATAATGTCATCAAGAAAGCAGCCATAGAATGACCAATATTTCCTACATTCTGATGTAAAAATAACCCCACAGTTCTCCTCCTAGTAAGTGAGAACAATGTTGGCAAAGATGGGGACGCAGGCTGTGCACACTGCTACACCCCTGTTCTGTCTGAACAGTTGGTTCTCAAAGGTTATAGAACTTTAACGGAGACAGTACTCAAAAACATTTTAAGTGAGATGGTTTTACTATGGCCAAAGTCGGTGTTGAAGCAAAGGTACTCGTAGAACCACTCCAAGCCAACATCATGGGGGATGACTAAAATCAGATCCCGGATGTCAATAGTCACAAAAACGAACTGATTGAAATATAACTCATTGGAGACCTAAAGTCCCATAAATCCTTAGAGAGATGCACGATATCATTAAGGACCCCCTTAGCTTTGTAATCAATGTACTTAGCTAAAGGGAATGTCTTAGTGGCTTTTGCATACACAATGGGGTGTAAGGGGGTTGTCTATCACACTTATAGATCTTCGGGATAGCAAAGACAGTGGGAAGCTTGGAGTGTGGAACCCACAGGAACCCATGATCTGTGCAGTGATCTGATTGTTGACCAGTAATTTCTCTAATAATAACCAGATGAATATATCGTACAACAGAATTGGTTTAATAGAGGTTGCCTCATATTTGTCTATTTTGTTAATGTAGTCATTGTATCCATAATGACTAAACCTCCGCCCTTATTAGGTTTTAGCACCCTCACCCATCTGTTGTTAATAATATATTTTAATTTAACCCTGACAGAGTGGGAGCTTTTAAAAGTTGGATGTTTATCAGTGCAATTAACCAACATTACCTCCTAATGTCGAATTCACGCATCTTTTCAAAAATGGTCACCATCGGGTGCAATGGGCGGTTAAACGTACTTGGTCTCCTACGTTCATTTTCCAAATCACCATTGTTGCCATTTTCATTGTTAAAATAATAAAAAAACAAAACTGAGCTTTCTTGAAAACAGTTTTAAATCGACAAAAACCTCTTAAATTCTAGCAGGGTCAAAAGTCAGGCCCTTTTCAAAAAAGGTCTGCCCACAAACTGGTAACTTGTACTTCACTACAGTTATACATTCTAAAATCACCACCACTGTTAAAAATGGCACTGCAAGCAGCTATTACTGAGTCTGTCTGTAACTGCTCCACCCCCTCCAGTGTGTGAAGTCTTGGAAATATCTTGTCGACCCAGTTTGTGGTCCAGTGTTCCGGCCCCTCTGGTTCCTTAACCTCTTGGACCTTTCTAGGGGCAGAAAATGTACAGAGTCAACCTTAGCTGTTCCCTCACAACCTTTGACATGATCACCATAAGCACCCCCATTTGTGTCATTATCAACCTCATGGTTATAAATATTAGATGAACGGGTGCTGTATATTGGGGGAAGTGCCTGGATAAGCTCTCCCTGCATTGTAGTCAAGCTTGTCCCTTAATTTTTTCATTTTTTTTGCCCTTGGATCCCAAATGATTTGGTCAACCTTTACAAAATAATCCCTACACCTAGAAATACAATTTGTGAGAGATGCAATTACATTAGGAACCTACAGTCCAAGCTCTCTCCGCCTCAAGCCAGTATATCTGGCACCGAAAAGGTTGTCAACACAATCACTACACCTCAAACACAACCCCGACCTACACAACACACAGTTACATATACGGAGGTCCTGAACATAAACATACCCAAAAAAAAGGAGACCTCAGAGGCAAAAACACATGCGATCTCCACAGCCTTCCACACCACATACCATGCATAGTCTGCACACCT
The DNA here is from genome assembly GCF_019279795.1 of Protopterus annectens. NCBI lineage: Eukaryota > Metazoa > Chordata > Ceratodontiformes > Protopteridae > Protopterus > Protopterus annectens. The sequence goes on from NC_056744.1 coordinate 658,228,399, forward strand.
GTGCCTCACAGTCACTAAGGCTTCACCATAAACCCAACACATTAGTCATAGGAGACTCCATTGTGAGACACAAAGATGCAACTCTCACCAGGCTGGATAATGAGAAAGTCAGGGTTAGTTGTCGATCAGGTGCCAGAATCGGTCATATCACATACGCACTCAAGTCTCTTAACAGGTACTGTTACGACTCTGTCATAGTCCAGGTTGGCGTGAATGACTTGAGACGTACCTCTCTGGACTACATGAATAGAGACATGATTGAGCTCACTGACCGTGTCCCAGGCAGGTATGTTCCTAGCCTTAAGAAGCATTCTGCCGTCACCCAGAATGATGCCTCAATATAAACAGAAAATTATTGACTAACAACTAGCTTAGTTTTTGGCGTGATTCCAGGGGGATCCATTACCTGACAGCTGGGAAGATATGATCAGACCACAGTGCTTTGCCAGAGATGTCCTGCATCTGTCTCACCTGGCCTTCAGGCTTCTGGCAAAGGCTCTCGTCTCCCCTATAGTGCCTTTTTTTGGAAAAGTGATGAGGTTAAAACTACCAACCTAAAAATTTCAACAAAACACAAATTAAAAGTCATGCTGCTAAACGCTAGGAGTCTAAACATGAAACTGCACTCATTGGAAGCATTCTTAACCCTGGAAAATGCTTACATCTGTGCAGTCAAAGAAACATGGTTCAAAGCTGCAGAGAGCACCCAAGCCTTACCTAGTTACTCATCCTATCATGCATTCAGACCCCAAACTATGGGCAAGTAAAGCCAAGGGAGGTGGAGTTTCAATATATATTACAGACATTCACATCTCCAGGCTGGTCAAACAGTATGACGCACAGGAGACACTCCAGGTGCAGTTAACCATCAACAAGACCCCTATTCAAATCACAGCTAGCTACCGGCCTCCAAATCTGACTCAACATGCCCAATCCACCTATTTGGACCTTTTCAAATCTACCAAAATTCAACCCTTTACCCTGACCCTGGGTGACCACTTCCCAAACATACACTGGAAGAACTACTCATGCCAGAACACAAATGCCCATAGATTCCTTGATTTTGTCAATGCAAATGCCTTGGAACAGCTAGTCGATACACCCACAACATTGGTATTAACCAACATGAGTAACCACTGCAGCATCCCTATAGTATCATCCTCCCTGCTAAGATCCGACCATAAAGCAGTCACTTTCAAAGTCACCATCTCTGCCAACCCCCCCTCTAGGTAGTATCAGACATAAAAACTTCTCCAAAGCCGATTACAACCTCCTGAGGGATGGTATAAAACAGATTCACAGCTGCCTCCCCCTCTGTAGAAACTGGCACCAATATCCAAAACTACACCAAAAGGACCAAATCATCCTCCGCAAGGAAGAGTAAACCTGTCTGGTGGACATCTGCAATAAATAAAAGTATATAACAAAAGGAAAAAAAATGCTGTCCAAGACCAAAAAGGAGCAGGTGCTCAATTGGAAGCAATGTCTCCTTAGCCTGAACAAGCAAATAAGAGCACTAGTGCAATCTAGTGAAATCCTCCAAAGCAAACAAAAAAGTCCAAACTGGCCATATCTACTAGAGACCATCATAAGGCCTTCTTCACATATGTCTGCAACCACAAAGAAAGCACCCCGATCTGTTCAGAACTGGTGGTCAAGGACGCAATATACAAATGGCGCAGATATAGAAACTTGCTGGCTGACAGATTCAGTGAAAACTTTACCCCTCTGTCCCCCCCATCAATATAATCAGGACATCTCTAGTACCTGACCCCTTCCCCTTCTATCTACAAAACAGGTCATCACTGCTCTCTCAAAGACAAAAAAATACAGCCTCCATGGGACCCAATAACATCCCAGGATGCATCCTATGTGAACTCAGGCAGGAACCTGCAGCATCATTAGGCACCCTACTCAACCAAACCCAGAGTACTGGCTTTGTCCCAGCTGAGTGGAGGACAGCCACTGTCATCCCTGTACACAAAGGTGGAGCATCCACCGATCCAGGAAATTATAGATCATTCAGCCTAACTAGCTTGATCTGCAAGGCCATGGAATGGATTATCATGGACCTCATTAACAAGGACTTTGGCAACCTCCAAACACGTGATCCCACGCAGGTTTGGCTTTGTCAAGGGGAGGTCATGTCTGCTACATTTTGTCGACTTCTTTGAGACAGTCACCAAAGCCATGGACGAGTGGAAGACTGTGCACATCGCCTTCCTTGACCTGGCCAAAGCCTTTGACACTATTCCCCACTCGGGAATAATAGATAAAACTCTCTCAACTAGGCATCAATCCATGTTGGGTAGCAAACTGGCTCATGGACAGAACCCACCTAGTCAAAATAAGGGAAGCCACCCAAGCAGTAGATCCGTAACAAGTGGCGTACCCAGGGTTCAGTCTTGGGGCCTCTGTTATTTGGGATATACTTTTCTAAGGTGCAAGCCAAAACCAGTGGGCTATGGCTGACCAAGTTTGCAGATGACTGCAAGCTGGTTGCTGTCATCAATTCCCCTAGTGATGTGGACAGCCTCCAAGAGGTTTTCACTCAGACAAATGACTGGTGGCAGAAACATGGCCTCAAGCTGAATACCACAAAATGCATAATCATCCCCTTGGGGGAAGAGTGATGTCCTCACATTTTATCACATTAATAATGTCCTAAGCACGCAATCAGTTGTGAAGGATTTGGTCACCCAGGTTGATAGCAACCTTACTTTTGACCACCATGTTGCTTCCATCGTACAGAAAGCCTTCTACATGGCCCACCTCACAAGTAAAGGTATCTCATCCAGGGACAGGGAGGTCATAACATCCCTGTATTCTTCCCTTACAAGGCCCATTATTGAGTACAACATCCTTTTCATCATGTACCTCACTAAGCAGATGCAGCAGCTGGAGAGACCACAGAGTTTCCTCACCATGAGAATCCAGAGCCTTAAACATCTACAATGCACAGATAGGCTAAGAGCCCTATCCCTCTACTCCGTTTCATGCAGACTCCTCAGAGGTGACCTCTATCTGGCATACAAGGTTATCATGGACTCCACCTTGATGGGACTGCTGCATATCTGCAAGTCAAGCTCAATCGAGTAACCCACACGAGAGGCCTTAACCTGGTCTGTGACATCAACAAGACTATCTATGGAACAGACTCCCTCTCCAGATCAAGCAGAGTACCTCTTTACCCCTTTTTAAGCGCAACCTGGATAACTAGCTGGGAAACAGAAAATATACTCCTGGGATTCCACCCATGTTCTTGCTAGACAGGGGCATTGGGTGCTGATTTGTCTAAACATGGGCTAAGCTCTTGGCTAGGCTTATAAGGGCCTCAGGACCAACAGCCTAGTAACCTCCTATGATCCTATATTCATGCTTTTTACTGTTAAACAGTAAATCAGTTAGACTAATTTCATCAACTTTAGAAATAGTCTAATATAACAGTCATTTATTTGTCGCTGCCCTTAGTAATGACTTGCAACAGTTCACAACCGTGTCTATTAAGTTAAGCAAGTAACTCATGGTGCATTTCGGAGTCCTTCACCAACCTCTTAAGATGTTTCCAGGAGCGTAAGTCCTTGGGAACACTTTCAACATTTAAACATTCCTGTAAATAGCTAATTTAGAGTTGTAGTTTTCTGTACTTTAAAGTTAACTATTGTAAAAATTTTAAGATGTTCATCCACTGTTGCTTTATTTAAAAGACATGGTTGCAAACTGTCCTTATTAAGGACAATTACAAACAAGTGACTGATCTATATGAGACTTTCTAAATTTGGAAAAAATCTGCTTTTTTTTTTTTTTTTTAACACAGGTTGTTCCTTCTTACTTTCACAAGAACAAAACTGATTAGAATGTCTGAAAGATCTGCAAAGACATTACCCAAGTTGGCTACGGGCATCCAAAGTAGGAAATATCTTTTCTCCTTCATTTTTAGGTTCTGGAAAGAAGACAGGGAGATGGATCACTTGGCTTAAAATAAACCTGGATACCACTTAGGCATATAAAAGGATCAGTTCTCAACAGAAACCCCATCTCTTTGGAATTAAATTAAGGTCGACTATCATGAAAGCTTACAACTCGTATACGCTTCTCTTGTGGAAAAAAAAAGAGAGGCACACCAAGGAGTAAAACTGTTTTCAATGTTAAAAACCACAACTCAACCTGATGGGCTGGATGAAATGGAGCAATATTAGTTTTCTAACACAGAATTAAGATCCTAAGGTGGTGCTACTGGTTTTCTGGGTGGCACCTTGAGAAGAACCCCTTCCAAAACTATTTTGACACAAGACTGCATCAAAAGAGAAAGGATCCATGGGCATACATGACAAAAACAACAGAGAGAATAATCTCAGAGGAGTAAGACAGGCCACAGGATAGTAACTCAAATATAGTGTAGTACCAGAAAAACCTTAGCCCTGCATAGGTGCTGGTTCTTTTGCTACACCAACTAGAAAACATTTTCCATTTACCAGTACATAATTTCCTACTACAAGCTTTCTTGCCTCTGTTAAAACCTGCTGCATGCCCTCAAACAAAAAAAGTACTTAAAAAGTATTAAACCACCATCATCCAGACAATCAAATGCAGTTACTTGAAGCAGTTACTTGGGGTTGTTAACTACCAATACCCGCCTTCTGTGTTGAGTCTGCATGTCCTCCCCGCGGTCAAGTGGCGTTCGAAAGACATGCGTGAATGGGCGTGCCTTTGTTGAAGGTTGGTCATCGGGCTGGTACCTTTGCACCATAAAAAAAATCAACTGCCAATCATTAGCGGACCGGAGTTCCGCTGTGGCAACCCCTAACCGGGAAAAGCCGAAAGAAAAACAACAACAACCTTTGATCTTGTGTGACTAAACATAGTCTGTGAATAATCTTGTGTTAAGTTTACGAATCTTGTGGCAACCGCCCTGATCAATTCCTAATGAATGGGAGGACAACTGTTCCCTGGGCCAGAAGGGAGTAAACTACAATAATCTTTGGGGAACCCATCTGAATCTTCAGAAGTACACTGCAAAATCAATGGAAAGGGTAGAAAAGCATACACGAACATTTCTTTCCAAGGAAAAGAAAAGGCATCCATCTTCCAGACTTTCTTGCACAGGGTCCTGAACAGAATTTTGTCAGGTGACTGTCTGGAGAGGAAGCAGAAAGACCTACTTCAGGCATTTCCTACTGAGGTATCAAAATCCTGAAGACCCCCTGATTCAGTTTCCATTTGTGAAGGTCTGCCCTGGTCCTACTCAGCTCGATTCCAAATAATTTTGCTCCAACAAGATGAAAAATACCCTGTACAGTGAGACTGTGCTACAATGCTACACCTTATGCTGGCATAGCTAATCTGCACCGGGTGTAAGATTTGGCTTCCCCTTGCTTATATATGTAGGACACCATGGTGCTGTTTGTAAACGCAAGTAGAGGTCCTGGGGACCACAGATGATGCAGAGTTGAAAAGATTTACAAGAGCATCTTTTTTTGTTTGTGTTTTGGTCAGTCTTTTTTGTCCCAAAGCCCTGCACTTATGCCTATTGATACTGCTTCCTAAACAAAGTTTGAGGCATCTGTTGTGACATCGGAGCAGGACAGGAGAACGGGAGACCTGGATTCTGAGAAATTTGATGTCTCCACCACGTCCTCTCTTTTTACAAGTTCTTCTTTGGAACCAGAAAGTCTGGAGTAAATGTCTTGGGCCATTTGTTCTGCGGGAACATGATTTAAGACCTGTGCTTCTAAAATGTGTTGGAGTACTTGGAAAAACAACTTTGTTTGAATTGGAGGGTGGGGAGGGATCCCCCTAAAAGGAGGAGGGATTTTCTATCCTTTGCCAACTGAAACTCAGCTGGAGCACCTTCAAAACACATTTGTCTGAGAATCACTTGTCACAGATGAGCAGTGAAGACCAGATTCTGAGAAAGGGAAAGAGCTGTTTGGTAAGAGACTAAGGAAAGGTGACAGTTTCAGGAAAAACCATTCTAGGGCTGGTAAATTTCCATTTTTAGGCAAGTTTTTTGGGAGTTATTGGTCCCTCTGCTATTTCTTCTTCAGGGTCTACCAGTTTACAAGTTTCATCGGACGCTTGTTTAGGCTTTTAAAGGTGTAGAGGATTTGGATGGAAAGAAAACTGGGAACCTACAAAAATTCTAGAAACTCCCTGCATTATTTTCCCTCTCATCCCATTATTTTAGAAACTGTGCAACAGAAAGCCTGAAAAAAAAAAAACACTCCTTGTCAGGGGAGTATTCAAAGCCTCTAACTTTAAATCATCTGAAAACTTCTGATTACATACCCAGACAAACCATCTTAAAAAAAAAACCCTAGAAAAAACTCTAGCCAAAGCAGAAGCCCTAGAAGCAGCATGTTTAGATGCCTAGGAGAGATGTGTAATCTGATTCAAATAAGACCTACCTTCAGGAGGCTGGGAAGTAGAAAACTCTCTCAAACTATCTGCACACTTCAGCATAAATTTCCACTTATAGCCTTAATAATGGAATACTCTAAATGGCTAAAGTAGAGGGGGAAAAAATGTCTCTTGCTGGTTCAATTAGTGCCCTTGGACAGTGTTATAAACCAGCACCCCATTGTAATAAGCTGTAAGAGATCTGATAAAGCATTCCCATCACTGAGAGTGGAGGAATAAGGTAGAGGAGGCGGCACTGGGTACCCAGTATTGACAGTCTACAACAAATACCTGGTCAAGATACGGGCATCAGTTTTACAAACCCATACAGTTTCTCTGTTATCACAATGATTTACTTTGCTTCTTTTTTCTCCTCAAGAAAATCCTCGGATGAAGCCTGACTAGGGAAAGACATCACATTTTGAGCAAGTCTCTTTCCCTGGCCACCCAAAAAGATTGTACTGGAGTATCTCCCTTACCTAAAAGGTTGGTTCTCCCTTGTATGCATCGGACACTGAAACTGGTGGAAAGGACAACTGAATCCTGATCCATAGTGGCCCTCAAATCAACATCAGAAGGATTCGAAGAAATCAGCAAGTCGTCTGAGGAAACTACTGGCCACTGCAGTCTCCCATCATCAGCTGAAGCATGGACTGAACCCATGCTGAAGGTAAGGGATCATGCTTTAACGTTTTTTTCTTTTTAGGTACATTGTGAGAAGGACCAGCAACAGCTTACGAAGTATCTGTGCTGCAGCTGAAGAAGTCGTCCAACTGCCGGTAAGCTGTACCGGAGTCAGTCAAAAGAAAAGTGGTCACTTTGTGCACACAAGCAGCAAACACTCAAAAAGCCCCAAAGTTCCAACAACCAATGGAGTGCACACGTAGCACACAAATTCCCTGTAAGAAACAGACACACCTTCCTCAAAGAAAACTGCTAAATAAAAAGTCTTGTCAGTTAAGTTGCCACGAAGTGTATACAAGAGAGTCAAAAAAGTTTCTGCCCCTAAAATATACTTCCTGACTTTCCAAATGAATTATTGTAAAATTTGATTAACAATTTTATTAAACAGAACCAGAATAATGGTCTTTCAATGAACAAGTTCTGACATTAGTGAAACTAGTCTGGCAGTTGGTGCAGAGGGTTTAGGCTGTGAACTGTAGTTCCTGTGGCACACACTCAGATTCCCTCAGTCCTCAATGGATTAGTGTGTGACCTTGCTACCTTCGGCTGAGTGTCCAGTGGGCCTACCTGGTTAACAAGTGGGTACCATGCTTAGTATTATCAAGCTGATACCAATTAAAGATACATACCACACTTCTGTCAAATAGATAAACGTGTCCAATAAAAATAAGAGTTAAGCCCCCTTTAAGGAGCACTTTCACACTTATCTGTCAGGCCTTAGGTATACTGCTGTGCCTGTCAGTCCTCAGAACTGCATCTGCATGAAGCAATAAGAAAACTTCTTAAGATTTTCAGTTACTCTGGCTGCTTGTATGGTTCCCTGTAAAAGGGCTTAGCCTATAAGCAACCAGACTCGCAGTATGGGGGGGGTGATCACTTTAAAAAAAAAAAACAGCCTGTTGTATATTTAGCAGGATAAACCCACAGGCTACTGAAGCAGTGATAGTGATGAAGATCACTGGCCGTCAACTTACCACAGCATTCATAATAAGCAATAATGAAACAAAGGAAAAATATGGAGGTTACACACACTTCATTTTAACACTTATTTCAACTTAAGCTGGCAATTAAAGAGACCCTCATTTATGCCTAAATTTCAGTTACAGTGTTCTTGAGATCCAGTTTAGGAACATACCTTCTGCCAAATTACACAATGCTCTTAAAAAGCCTACAACACAAAACATATGCATCAATTCTTTTTCTCAAGGGCTCTGTCAATTAAGGGATAGTAAGCAATGCTCACTTCAGATAATTACTGAAGCACTTGTCCTACGTTTTGAGCATGCTGTGCAGAGTATTTTTAGGTGTGTGAATGCATGCATAAGTTTGATTTTCTGAAATCAGTATGATACCTGCTACAGAAGTTTATTTTGTCCCCCCCCCCCTAAGAATATGTGAAGGCGGAAGACAGATACCTCACTCAGTGTGGCTTCCTGCACTTCTTGTTCCTGTACAGACACCAACCACAAAAACTACAACCTGTCACACAGGCACATTAATGCAACTTTCCTTAATTTGTGGAAATAAAGTATGTGCTTTTGCCAAGGGTATGTTAACAGACTACTAGCAAGTAGCTTACTAGTACTAGTCTGAATTTATTAGTATTTCGCCAGCTATCAGGCCTCCCTTTTAAGTGTGCAAGATCCAAGAATACGGCCACTAGAACCAGCTTCAAAAATGAATGTGCACATGTAATAGGCACTAGTGTTTTCCCTAGTCAAATGTTGTTGATATTACATGTCTCTCTTTTCAGTTGATATGCTATTACGAAGCATACAAAACTTAGCTCACCCACAGCTGCCCTGGATGACTGCCTCAATACACTCAGTGCTCAACTCTTACCACCAATCACCATAAGCAGTATATACATAAACAAGCAAATCTCCCATCCTCTACCCAACAGAATGAAGTGGGGTGTAAAAGAGGAAAGAATGGGGCAATACATACTACAACAGAGGGAGCTGATGGTTAGCAGGCAGGTGGGGGAGACCTAGAAGGAAAGTGGTGCCAACCTCTAGGTTCATAGCATTTATATCTAAAACCAAATGCAAACACAATTGAAATGCTTACAATTTTCAGCAATTCCAGCCAATCTTAAACAAACTACAGAGAGAGACCAATATGGCCAACTAATCCAACATTCAGATCAGTTACTATAAGATACTAAACCCTCCCCTCCCCCCATCATTCACCCTACGGGTGATGCATGGATCACTCAGACTCTTGCTGACTTCTGGGAATCCTTGCCTTTGGGACTTCAGCCCTGCTGGAAGTTAGCCTGGCTAACCCTAGCAGATCCCATAAGCCTCTTGTGACTTATGCTGTTCAAGACCATCAGACACTGGATCTACAGATTTCAAGAAAAAGACAGTTGCAGGTAGTGGAACTTGACAATCAGAACAGTCAGGATTTTGACCTACTTCATCATAATTCTAAAGGAGTGGGCGAATTTCCACCCAGAACTCTGGACAAAAGTAAAGTCTAAACATTTCAAAGTGTCCACAGTGAAAACTATAAGCTGGAACTAAGTACATTAGCAGATGGTAGTACCAGACCCCACAGCGGACAGTGTTCTCCAATACACTGTGCACAATGGGGACTATGCTAATGTTCATATTTGAGATGGTCAAGGCCTATATGTTAGCCACCTTTTCCTTTAAAGGATCCTCTCTCAATCTTTTCAGCATGTGGTGCATTTAACTGACCAAGCCACATAAAAAAAAAGTATACACCACACGCATGGCAGAGTGAAGTACCTGCAGAGGTAAAGTAGATAACACAAACATACCAAGTCTGTCCATAGTTTACCCCCAAACTCTATGCCAGAATGGACTGTAGTGTGACCATGGAAAACACTAGACCATGCATAAGTAGCTGTCAATATGGCAGACAGCATTATAAAACATATTCCATTTTTATCCACTAAAAGGTTAGAAAAAAGGTTAGAAAAGCAACAACAGGGTTTGTTTCATCAACATGCATTTTCGGAACATTATAAAGTATGAAATGCTAATGCCCATCATGCATGGACTGAAATTATCACTAACTTACCACAAAATCAAAAACCTACAAGGGACATGGCAAATGAAAGGCAAAAATTTACAGGGGACATGGCAAATATGAGGCAAAATCAGGGATGATAAATGTTAATAGAAAAGGTTTTGCTTCCACAAGCATTTTCTGAATGATAAAAACAGTATACGACTTACAAAAGAAATGGCAAAAACTATGAGACAGCATCAGGATCCCCAGTGGTTTACCAGGGAACCCAAAATTTTACAACTAATATGGAAAAATCAGGGGTGTAAATTAGACAGATGTAGAAATATTTTACATTAGCAATAAAGGCAATAAATTGTTCAGGAGTAGGATAGTGATTTTCTTTTTTAAATTTTGCTTGGGTTTTGTCCGATACTACTTTTTCATAAAGCACTGCTCGTGATCAGGTTTAGAATGTTAGGAAGCAGCACGCAACTGTCAAAGTATGCTACTGATGTAACATTCTAAGCAGTACGCAAACATTTTATTCCGGTCAAGTGTTCTCCATTATTGCCAGGACGTAGCAGCCTTTTTCACATTCTCAGCAGATATTACAAGTTCTGGCTTTGTTGTCTCCTCCAAATTAAGGGTCTACAGAACACAAATTTAACGTTCTTGGATACAGGAGTCACACACATCCATGTTCTACCAAGTGATCTTGATGGTATCTTTAGGAAGTCCACAGGGAGCCCATGAAAACAAAACAAAAGCAGGAGAACCTGCAGGATATCTGCAGTCAGTACTGAAATGACAGAATGAGATGAGCCCCTCATTGTTGTAATAACTGAAAAAGCAGCCCACATGTGGGGTTTTCTGGGAATCGGCAGAACAGTCTCTAATTAACCATCTGTGGTTCAAGTCAGATCATCATGCTGTAGGTTTTACATGTAGAACTCAGCCCACACCTGTCCTGATGAGGGAATATTCAAAAAGGCCTAAAATGCAATAATATTTACTTATTTACTTACTTTAGTTGCCTGTTTACCAGGGAAGGGCACTGATCAACAGCAAATTTTAGACACAACCCAGGATGTATTAATACAAGTACTGAAACAACAATACATTAAGCACTATATGTCTGGGGGAGGGGTTACGATTACAAGTATTTACATACAATACATCACTTTTAAATGTACAAACACATGGGTCTGCTGTTTGACTGCATGCTCATTTGACTGAATCACTAAACACAACTAACTGAAAACTCATTGGAGTGAATCACAACTGACAAAACATTCTAAATAACAAATATATAAAAAAATGTTTTTGGCAGGGTGTGCTACACCCCTCCTCCCCCGCCTTAATTATATAAATTAACTCCATAGTTGCACATCCAAGGAGAAACCACCACACACAGTGAACCAGTGATGTAGCACAAACATCTACAGATCTGGGGTTACAATACAATAGTCACTGCCAATCTAAACATACACTTCTAGACTTGCTTCCTTAAAGTCTCCTATAATCAGAAATGACACCATCACATACTTTCTATAAATGTCTGCAATTTTCTACAATAATTCAGTAAAATGAACTTGACCATTTGTGAATCAAATGAGCATTCAAATGACAGATCTATACACACATTTTATATATACATACACACACATTTATATATATATATATATATATATATATATATATATATATATATATATATATATATATACACACACACACTTACATACATATATATATATGTATATATACATATATATGTATATATACACACACACATACTAAGAAATGAACTTCGTGACAATAACAGCATTCAAAAAATAGTAAATCACACCAACAACTCTTGTAGTACTTTAGCGCTTTCGTCTTATTTATTATCAAGCCTTCTTCAGAAAGACATAGCGTTATGAAACATGTCTTTCTGAAGAAGTCTTGATAATAAATAAGACAGAAGCGCTAAAGTACTACAAGAGATGTTGGTGTGATTTACTATTTTTTGAATGCTGTTATTGTCACGAAGTTCATTTCTTAGTTAAAATTTCTTCTCTTCGTTCATTTTTTTTTTAGTGCGGTTAATTTTAGATATACACACACACACACACATACAATCTGCATGTACAACATATGGATGAAACTCAATAACAGAATGTACACTTGGTAGAATGATATGGGGGGGGGAATGAATGCACAAATGAACGAGTCACATATAGATGAATTTAGTTTTATATAATGGAGTAATGGAGGTTAGAAGATAAAGAAAAATAATCTGGTTCCACACAGCAGTGAAAATCAATATGTCCTTTACTGTAGTAGGTAAACGCTTTCTCGGAATAACATCCGCTTCATCAGACCAACAAAGATAGAATAGCAGTTACATTTTTAAACACTAAAACATCCAATCAAAAACCAGATAAAATGTGCATCATAGCTAAAAGCCATGTGATAAAATACATCTGTAGAATATATAGATAGTTAAAAAATTGAAATAAAACAGACATGAACAATATGTACTTAAAACCAGATAAAATGTGCATCATAGCTAAAAGCCATGTGATAAAATACATCTGTAGAATATTTAGATAGTTAAAAAATTGAATAAAACTGACATGAACAATATGTACTTAAAACTGGTAAATACAATAGTAAAAAATAATAAAAAATGGACTACTGAAATATACATGATAAAATATTAAAAGAGAGATCAATGCTTTAATGGCCGTGCTTTAAGGAAGGGTTTCAGGGAAACTCTGTTGTTTAAACCAGGAGGTATATCAGCTTGAAAGCGCAAAATCCATTTCTGTTCACTAGATTCTGTTCTATTATTTATGCCACCTCCTCTCCTGGTACTATGCAAAATCTCTAGTACCATAAAGCTAAATGTATGTTCTTTACCCTCTTTAGCTACATGTAGTGATAGTGCGCTGGTTTCTTTAACATTCCTGATATCCCTAAGGTGTTCAAGTATTCTATCCTTAAACACCCTGTTCGTTTTCCCTATGTAAAATGAGAAGCAGGTAGTACAATAGCAAAAATAGACAACATTTTTTGTTCGACAATCTGCATAAAAAGCAGTATCTATCTTAAAACCCAAAGTGGGATGTGTGAAATGATTACCAATATGTATATGTGTACAGGCCATACAATTCCTACACATATATGTACCAAGTCTATCAGATATTATAGTTGATTTAGTATTAAAGGATCGATAACAGAGCTGACTCTTAAGTGATCTATTATTTCTAAAAGCAAAATCTGGCTGTGTGCCAATGACCCCATTCAACTCATGTACAGTAGACAGAATATCCCAGTTCTTTTTAATATCATCACATGCTACATGCACATTACTGGCAAAGGTCAATGGCATCCTTAGTTTATTCCTAGAGGTATCAGTGGAAGCATCACTTGAGAAAGTATTGTCAATATTATCCCTGTTGGTAATACTAGTGGAGAGGGGAGAAAAGTATGGCTGGCACTTACCTGATCTATGCTGCCATCCTTCTGCTATTTGAGAATCAATATGTTTACTACTATAGCCTCTTTCTAAAAATTCTTAAGTGTTTGTAATGCAACAATGAGACTATCATCATCATTAAAAAGACTCATAGTTCGAAATATCTGTCCTTTCAACACACTGAATTTCGTATGATTCGGATGCATACTGCCATAGTGTAGAACATTATTCTAACAGTTTTCTTATACAAAGTAGTAGACACAGTGGATAAATTATTTTTAGTAACTTTAACATCCAAAAACTCTACTTCTTTAAAAGAATATTCATAGGTAAATCTCAAAAAAGTATTCAACTGATTTAAGTATAAAATAAACTCTTGTAGCCGTTGCTCTGAGCCATGCCACAACAAAAAAATATCATCCACAAAACGTTTATACCATTTGATGTTAACCTGGTATTATTCAAAAGTACACGTTTAGCTTCCCAATTATCTAGGGATACGTTGGTGTAGCTATTAGCACAAGCTGTGCCCATAGCTACGCCAACTTTTTGTGCATAATAAACACATTGTTTTCTAGGATGTTTTCCAAGAGTGTGCAAATAAGTTTCATCTTGGTATCAGGGGTGCTTCTCTCTCACAGTAATTCTCTGACATTTTCAATTCCCCATTCATTGGGTATAACAGTGAACAATGATTCAATATCCAGAGTTACAAATAAACATTGTCCTAAGATAAATTTCAATTTTGTTTAGATAGCTCATTTAAAAAACTCTTGGTATCCTTTAAAACAGTAAGTATAGTAGAAAGCACAAACCAAGAAACGAAAAAACGGATCGTAGCAGTAATAATAGAATTTTCTTTTGCCAAGAGCAGAGAGAAGAGGTCTATCTTAGTTCCCCGTCTTTTTTTTTTTTAAAAGAACCTGACTGGGAGTAGAACCCTGATCCGATCTGGTGGGGGGACGGGGCTGGATGGCTCTTTTCTAGCAGATGTCCAATTTCTGCTAAAAGCGCCTCCTTGGGTACTACTGTAAATAATAAAAAAAAAAAACAGTCAATACACAACAAACTCTACACAACTTTCACAAAAAAGTAAAAAAAAAAAAAATTTCAATTTTTTAGAAAAATAATACTTAGCTGAGAGCTAAAGAAACCACATCCAGTTACCACCAGCTGCAAACAAGATCTGAGGTCATGAGGGTTTGCAGACAAATGAATATCCTACTTCAGATCTCTTGGTATCCTTTAAAACAGTGCTACAATTAGCCAAGGCAGCATGCAAAGTCTTTTCTACGAAAATAAAAAGTGGCTCAGTTACCCAACCTCGGCCTGCAACTATAGGGCGCATAGGTGGAGTTAAGGGATTCTTATGTATTTTGGGTAGACCATATATTAAAGGGACTGTTGGATGTTCTACCTTGAAATACTCAAACAGTTGCTCAGATATCATGCCTGTTATTAATAAATCAAAGATCAAAAACTGTACTTTTTCTATGACACAGGTAAAAATGGCATATGTATCAACGTCACTGAGATGATTTAACATAGATTCTATATATTTGTCCTTGTCGATAACAACACCACCTCCTTTATCAGCTGGACGTATTTCTATACTATTTAGTTCTTTCAATTCAACTAGAGCTTGTAACTCTGCAGCTGATAAACAAATCTAGAGACTTCTCTCTAAGTTGTTTTTCACAAAGGTCAATGAAGAGATCTATAGTAGAATTACTAGGTGGTATGTATCTATATATATCCGGCTCAAAGAATGGACATAACTGAGGTAATTAAAGATCTACACCTTTTTGGCAGAACTCTTACACTTAAAGCTATGTTTGGTAATTCTAATAGTGCTGATTGTATATTTAGAAATAATAGATCACTTAAGAGTCAGCTCTGTTATCGATCCTTTAATACTAAATCAACTATAATAATCGGATAGACTTGGTACATATATGTGTAGGAATTGTATGGCCTGTACACATATACATATTGGTAATGATTTCACACATCCCACTTTGGGTTTTAAGATAGATACTGCTTTTTATGCAGATTGTCGAACAAAAAAAGTTGTCTATTTGTGCTATTGTACTACCTGCTTCTCATTTTACATAGGGAAAACGAACAGGGTGTTTAAGGATAGAATACTTGAACACCTTAGGGATATCAGGAATGTTAAAGAAACCAGCGCACTATCACTACATGTAGCTAAAGAAGGTAAAGAACATACATTTAGCTTTATGGTACTAGAGATTCTGCATAGTACCAAGAGAGGAGGCGACATAAATAATAGAACAGAATCTAGTTAACAGAAATGGATTTTGCGCTTTCAAGCTGATAAACCTCCTGGTTTAAACAGAGTTTCCCTGAAACCTTTCCTTAAAGCATGGCCATTAAAGCATTGGTCTCTCTCTTAATATTTTATCATGTATATTTCATTTCAATAGTCCATCTTTATTATTTTTTACTATTGTATTTACCAGTTTTAAGTACATATTGTTCATTTAGTCTGTTTTATTCAATTTTTTAATGATCTATATATTCTACAGATGTATTTTATCACATGGCTTTTAGCTATGATGTACACTTTATCTGATTTTTGACTGGATGTTTTAGTGTTTAAAAATGTAACTGCTATTCTATCTTTGTTGGTCTGATGAAGCGGATGTTATTCTGAGAAAGCGCTTACCTACTACAATAAAGGACATATTGATTTTCACTGTTGTGTGGAACCAGATTATTTTTCTTTATCTTGTATTCTCTGGTTTTTGCATCTGATTCCTTATTTGGTTCAAGGACCGTTTTCGTTTGGTAATGGAGGTTAGCAGGAGTGTTCAGGAAAATTAAAGTTTGAATGAAACAGTGGTTGTGAAAGTTTGCAAGACTGTTACAGCAGCAGTTGTGAATGCAGGTGTTCACAGGTTGGAGTTTTGAGTAGGTGTTCGGTGAGGGGAAACAGTCATGGTTATGCACGGTGTGTTTTTTGTGTCTTGTGTCTGTAACTGGTGATGGTGCATCCATTTTTCTCCGAGACTAGAGTATTTACAGGCCTGCATGTTTAAAAACAAACCTCAAACTCTTTCACATCCTGGTAACTGCAAAAAAGATCCTTCACCACATCCTGGCCAGCTATAAAACTGCTGCCATGACACCCACTAAGAATATCTAAAAGCTGGATTCCCCCACAACTGAATCAAACACCATCACTGAGGATTTAATTTTCTATCTATAAACTGGAGCTCTTACAGTGCTGTAAACAGATATGATAAACATGTCATAGCTTTCATCAGTGTAAATTCATTAGACCAGACTGCACATTTCCCCTCAAGAGGATCAAAATGTCTTGTATTTGGTCATAAACACAGCCTAGAACCCCTCTCCACCCCACCACCCCCACTGATGCCTCAAGTCTATAATTACACAATCTCTGGTTTGGTCACACCATCATGCTATAGGTTTTACATGTAGAACTCAGCCCACATACTTCACTAACCTTACCATCTTCAGAGATTTCGCAAGGGCAAACTTGCCATCATCCAGTTGAAGTTCTGGAGACCCTCTCCACTTCAGGACCCAACAACACACAGATGCATTCTCAGACCACTTCTATTCTCACCTTAATATTTAAATTAACCATATACACCTGATACAAAATTATTGTACCAAGTTTACAAATAAACCTCTTAGGTGAAACCTCAACATAAAAAAATTGCATAATTAAAAGAAAAACACTCTCCATTAGGAAAAAATTAAAAATGTTACACCTCATTACCTACCTCCCTGCTTAAAATGCAATGAAATCTTACAAAGGTAAGAATGAGCTAAAAATCCCTATGTCTGTCAAAATGCAACCACCAAGACTTCAGCCATGTCAGGAAGCTTCATTGACGAAACAATATCCATCACTGCTCAGAATTGATAAACACCCTACTAATCCTCTGAAAATTTGGCTGGAAATTAGCACATAAATTAGTTTAAATTTCCCCCCCATTTCTTCGCCTCATCTCCATACCCATAACTCCATGATGGCCCATTCCTCCAAAAATCTCCCCTGAGCAATTTACCTCTCTCAGAGGTGACAAACACTAGCTCCATGGGAACATGCACCAGGGTGCTTCCTTGCCAGTACGCAACACAGACTCTCTGATCCATTTCACAATCTACTTAACCTCACCCTCTCATCTGGCTTCAAGACTGAGAAATGGAGAACAGCTGTGGTCACCCCCCTTCATAATTAATGTCTTACCACTGAACTTTATAGCTAGATCCATACACCTCATCTGCTAAACATCAGAATGCATGACTATTAACCTCATACACAGGCATTCACTGGTAGCATTAACATCCCTTGACCCAAATCAGTTTAGGTTTTTAAAGTGTAGGTCTTGCCTGCTTACCTTAGTTGACTTCTTTGAACACATCCAAGGAGGCCTTGGAAAAGGGTAAATCAGTATACACTCATAAAAAAGGGACTCAAACTAGATGTAAACTGACTTACTGACAGAAAACAGCAAATTAATATTGGGGATATGCAGTTTCCTTGAAGGCCAGTTACCAGCAGTGTCCAACGGTCAATTACTAGGGCAATGCCCATTTAGTACGCATTTCCTGGATGCCACAACTGCTCTCAAGGGTCTTTGGTTAGTAAAGTTTGTGAATGGCTAAAAGAAATGGTTCTAGCAAACTCCCAGGCAGAGTCCTAGGCTCTATATGACGGACTTGCATGTACAAACAAATGGTGGAAAGACCATGGCCTTAAGCTAAATCCCAAACAGTACAGTCTAGTCTTGTCCAGAAAATAGGATTACCTTTTCTCCTACCACATTTATCTCCTCAAAACTGAGGGTTAGAGACCAGGGCACATTCATAGACAATGAGCTCTCCTTAGACCATCATACATCCATGGCCATTAGAAAATGCTTCCACCTAGCTCAGATGATTACTAAGGGCATGTCTTTCAGGTCTGAGGATATCATCATCCAGCTCTACACCTCCCTCTTTACGCCCATAAGAATGCCACATTCTGAATGTACCTGTCTAAACACATGCTTCAGTTTAAAAGTCCCCACAACATTTTCATAAACAGAATCAAGCTAAGTTTGGTTGCCTATGCTGAACATCTTAAGGTACCATCAGTCTTCTCAGTCTTATACAAACTCCTTACAGGGTATGCGGTCTACCCTACAAGACCACAAGTGACACCGTCTCTCGTGACCTCCCTCATGTTTGCAAAGCCAAAACACCACAAGTATCCAAACTAGACCTCAAACTTCACTAAAACAAACAGAACCTGCTGGCATGACAACTAACTCATGAGAAAGCACTGGCTAGACAGAGGGATAGAAGCAAGCCAAGACAGAGCAAAGGCAGGGTTAAATAGGGCTGAATGAAACGCATACTTTAGATGATCGATCTTTTCACCTCTGTAGCTCTTCCTCATTACTCACTACTCATAGCATTCCCAGTGGTGTGCAGGAACCATATTTCACTTTTTTTTTTTTGTAGACAACCAGTACCAAGGTTATCAGACCTGACAAGTTCAACAGAACAAACAAGCTTTAACAACCTTCAGCTGAAGCCTTTTACACCCTTCCCTTAAGAGACTTGTTTGGCTCTGCATCACATCAACCATTATACTGTATGTTAAGGTCTTAAAAATATTTCCTGCTAAATACCTGCATGTCTTAGGCTGTTCGTACAACACCACCGAGCCATATTCCTGCTCTACACTCCATCTATTTCTATCCCACCTCAACCTACTATACAAATCCTGCCTTCCACAGTTAGGTCTATTTGCATGACTACTAACTACCTCTCCTAAATAGAGTTCTCTACCTTGCCCCTCCTTCCCTGTAATACATTAGTGACCGTTTCTGCTGTCTTCCACAATCTCGGGATCAAATTATTTCCTCTACGTGGTTTTAAGAGTTTTACTTTCCTTTTTCACTACCATAATACCTTGCAGCATTTAAAAATTTCCTTCTGGCATCTTGCATAATCATTTTGCCTCTGTAGCTCTTCCTCATTACCCATAGGAGTCCCAGTAGTGTGCAGGAGCCATACTTCACTTTTTTTGTTGCAATTTTGTGGACCACCAGTACTAAGGGTATTTAAAACTGTATTATCTTAACTCCATTATTTCAACTCAATTCTAAACTATTTCCTGTCATGCACCGAAGCTACATATAGAAGATTAACTTAACCATAACTAGTTAGATAAAAACAATCTTCTATATGCAGCTTCGATGCATGACCTGAAATAAGTTTAGAACTGAAATGAAATAGTGGGATTGAGATAATGATATAAGATCCAGTACTACAGCACTCAAACTGAACAACTAATTAGGTAAAAAACAGACTGCGGTAGTACAAAGACCCTGTATGCTATATTCTGCTTTATATCAAGTTCTGTTTGCATCTCTAGCTACTGCAAGAGCCCTTGTGACTTCATTTTTGATCAAATACTGCATACTCTACACTACCTTATTTAACAGGTAGATGTAATTTAGCATTGAAGCTTGCCTTACAACTGTATTAAAACACTGCAATATCTGTTTGGTTCACCCAAGCTGTACTTTATTTCTACTCGATTCCGGGGTGACACTACATGTCTGCTTTACGAACAACTACATAGGAGTTGCGTTTACATATCTAGCCTCTACTTAAATACTGCATAGCCAATCTTGCTAAACACAGAGTTACTTTGTAACCATGAAACCAGCCGTTTAACAGTTTTTAATGTAGAGCAATATTAGCTTGGCACAGCCCTGCTGTACTTCACCTTATATTTGATTATTGCTTGCTTATATTCGGCCGTTTTTATGGAACAGCTGGAGTAGAATGTAAACTGCTAGTATGCATTATCTGTTTTAACAGGCAATTCTTCACGCTAGAATTGGTTATAGCTCTTGGTAGGGTCATATTATTGCTATGTTTTACTTACATAATGGTGAACATACCAACTTGCTGCCAATTGTGTACAGCTGCTTATATTATATTGTCATGGTTTAATTGTCTACAGTATTTACATCATCGCAACTTTCTGCTTAATCTGTACTGCTTTACACTGTATTGTCAAATTACTTATATACTTTGAACATACTGAATGTACATATTGTTTTGTGTACTCAACATCTCAACTTTCTTCTAAAGGTGTACTACTGTTTACACTGCATATTGTTATTTGTTAGGATACTAAGCTAGCTCTTAACTTTCCCATTCAAGTCTTTCCTAATGCATACTATTCGGAGAGCTGTTCTCCTTCTGTTCTAGCAATAGGTGTCTCTCTCTCTACTCAGACACCTTAACCCTAATGGTTTTCTTCTCTCACTGTGTAACCTTATGTTGCTTCCATCCTAGGTGATCTCTCATCTAACCTTCTCTCCTTTTTCCCCTGCTTCTAGATTATCAGATCTGACAAGTTCAACAGAACAAAAAAACAAGCTTTACCAACACTCAGCTGAAGCCTTCTGCACCCTTCCCTAAACAGACTCATTTGGCTTTACATCACATCAACCATTATACTGTACGTTAAGGCTCTGCATCATGCCAACCATTATATTGTATATTAGGGTAAACCAAAGGTAAGGTCAAAACCCGAATACTGGAGCACTTAGCAGACATTAGAAATGGAAAGATGGATAGTCCAGTTGCTCATCACTTTCATAGTATGCATTCGGGTGATGGGGAGTCTCTTTTTTTAGTGTTCTGACACAACCCGTGGCGGAGGGGGGGGGGATTTTTGAAGTAAATTAAACCAACTGGAAACTACTTTTATATTTAAATTATGGTACTCTTTCCCTAGGGATCTCAATCAAGAGGTTTTGTTGAATTTTTGCATATGATACTTTGACAATTGTACTTTTGCTAACTGTGTGTGTGTGGGAGGGGTTGTTGGTCTCTGTGTTTTGCACTCTCTTTGTATTAATGTAATGTTTCTTTAATACTGGTGGGAGTTTTGTTTAATGAAATAATGGAAGGCAATTAATTCAGTTGTTATGCAATTTAAAGAGCTGGGTTTTGTATTAAGTATCCCTTGAAGGATAAAGGCTGTGGTACCAGGAGAATAAAGTGGTTTATATCTGGCTTTGCTGGTTGTTTTTTTTCCTTTCTTTTAAATTTTGTATTTTAGTATTCTGTTTATATTATTGCCTGCTAAACACTTGTATGTCTTAGGCTGCTCTTACACCACCGAGCTGTACTCTTGCTCTACACTCCCACCACTCCATCTATTTTTAACCCACCTCAAGCTACTATATGAATCCTGCCTTCCAGAGTTAGGTCTATTTGTGTGTCTACTGGCTACCTCTCCTACACAGATGTCTCTACCTTCCCCTTCCTGTAATACATTAGTGACTTTGCTTTAAATTTTACTGCAACTGTACAGCCCTACGTTTACCTGCCAGTACTCCCAGCTTCACTGACTGTTTCTGCCGTCTTCCATGATCTCAGGTTCTGCCTGCTCCATTTGGGCTCACTCCACTCCCCTACCTCCATTTCCCACCCACCCCCACTACACATACCTTTATTTCTACCGAACCACTCCCCCAAATCTTCCAACAACCAACCAGTTGCAACCTAATTATTCTCAACCTTGCATACCACATTTATCCAATCTATATAGCCTATATCCAATCACTATATTCACAAAGTCCCACAAAAAACAATCATACATATCATAAACACCTCAACCAAACTTGCACAACTCCCAACACAAGACTACAACACTGAACACACCCATACCTAAACCGTGATACAAGTAACGCCTTTCAATCCCTCTATACTACATTCATCCCATTATTCATCCTGCTCACCTATAGCTTCACCAGAGTAGGCTATCTTTTCACATTACTACTCTTACTTCTCACATTAGCTATACAATTGACTTCCTACCATAATGAACTGAACATTCCCGTATCCCACACATCCCCAATCCCTAACACATCACAATAAAAACCCACTACTCTCACAAGACCAATATATAAAACAGTACAAATACTGATCTAGCCACATTTATTGTACTCCCTAAGCAATCTAATCCTCACATTTCCCCGAAATACAGTATGTTTCCATCTAAATACCTAAAAGCGACAGTACAAATAACATCACAATTAATTCTTAGAGGCAGCATACACCCTAACCCAGGCCCCAAAACCATTCCAGCCCAACTTAATCTCTAACCCGCCACTCCACACCAAAACTCATTAAACTTTACCAGAAAACAAACCAACTTACCAATTCTAAACATAAAATTTTAGACGCACACTTAAAATACAAGAGGTGCATGCAACCCTTTCACTAAACATTACCCTAATTGCTGAAACCTGGCTAAAACCAGAAATCATTAGCAACAAAATAATATCCCCTGGTTATAAAATATATAGGCATGACAGAAAGGGCAAAAAGAGAACTATACACCTTGCCACCCCAGACTTTAGTGCTGAAATACTAAAAACTAACTCCAAGAAGCACATAAATATAATAGGAACCTACATCCCACCAGGAAATAATCTTCACACATTAGAACACATCCTACACTGGACAACAAAATCCCCCCCCTCAGGAAACAATTATAATGAGGGACTTCGGTACTCCTGTAATTCACTCACTCCTACTAAACATATTTACCTCCACGGCTTCACACAAATAATTCAAACTTCAACTAAAGTTGACAAAACATCAAAAAAGGAGTCACTCCTCGAATGGATCCTGACAAACAGACCCACTCTAATATTACACTTTGGCTGTCTCCCAGATAGCTTAAGTGACCACCTACCTACCTATATATTCCGCTAACTTAAAATTACAATAAAAACTCACCACTTATCACCAAATCAGAAATACGATTTTAATCCCCAACACTTCATATCCACACTCAAAAACTTTGCAATTGGGCACCACTGTTAAATGTACTTTCAGAATGTAAACTCAGCCATTCAGTACTAGCATTGTTCCAGGACTACCTAACTGGACGCCAACAAGTAGTAAAATGGCAAAATAGTCCATCTCCTCTATTGTCTGCTTTGGGTGTTCCGCAGGGTTCTATCCTTGGACCTCTTCTTTTCACTATATTTACTAACAATCTTCCCAATGCCACCCTTCATGCAACCCTGGTCCAGTAGGCAGATAATTCAACCCTGACATGTGCTGCTCCCATCACTTCACCAAATAACACAACACAACAATTCTTCACTACAGTGGAAACTTGGCTTTCCAATGCACAGCTTATACTCAATCCTAATATAACAAAGGTCATGATGTTTCATTCCACAAGAGCCAGAGACCCCCACCCACCTTTCAAAATCTCTTCTTCAAACAACACCAGTATTACTCCAGTATCCCAAACCAAACTCCTTAGAGCGGTTATAGATCACAACATGAAATTTGACATACACATAGCCCAAGCAATAAAAAAAGTACATAAAACTTGATACGCTATACAGGAGTAAACATTTCCTAACTAAAAACACCAAGGCTGCCATTTCAAGAACTCGCCTCATCTCCATCCTTCTGTATGCATCTCCCATTCTCACTAACCCAAAGAAGTCTGACCTTGGTAAACTTGACACTTGTCATAAAAAAATTGCAAAGTTTGCTACGGAATCTACTTAAAGACCCAATCATTGCCTGGCCCTTAAACAGCTCTCATGGCTAGAATTCCCAAATCTAAGTGACCTACAACCAACTAACTACAGCCCATCAAATAATTAATCAACCAGAAAACTAGAGCTGTACAAAACCTTCTTAATCACTACTCAAATAACCAGGTATTACACTCCGGTAACAAATCATTAAGCATAAGCAAAATGCTGCCGGTGAATCCCTTTACTCAGACTGTACATCCAAAATCTGGAAATTCCTTACCTCTAGACACAAGATCCACTACTACCTCATCAAACTTTTAAAAAATTACCCAAAGCCCACTTATCAAACACATGGATCTGCTCTTGCATTGATCCTGGTTAGTAAGCAGGTTATAACTTCATTGCCTGTTCTGTGTAAGCCATCTCCTTTTCTTTGACTGAGCTATGCTGATGAAATTTAATCTGTTTACACTAAATTTTAATCTCATTACAGGCCATTTAATTCTGTAATATATGTACTGTTTTTCTTTTGGTATTAAGACATGTAACTGTGTTATACAGGTACTATTACTCTAGTTTTATATTATGCAAAGATTTTGTACTATTTCTCTTTCTGTATTTAGACATGTAACTTTGTTATGCATCTACTATTACTCTTATTTTGTATTTTGTGGAGCTTTTCTCCCCAGGCCTCATCTGAAAACAGACAAGTTGTCCAGTTGGACTTTCCCGGTAAACAAATGTAAAATAAATAAATGAAGCATGACAGTATCATTAAAGAACTGTGGTAGGGAAGTCACTTGCACCATCACACGTAATGAATCAAAATAAAATATCAGAGGACATACATGAGAAGACACCGATTTCTGTAACATAGGTGCCTGGGTGGAAGATTACATATATCCTACTGATACCAAGGAGGACAGACATATGCCAATAAAGCTCAGCAGCACAGACAACAGCAGCTGATGGACAAGCACAAAGAGGGCAAGCAATGATTGAACGGATGCCTACAGAGCAGCCCACGTACAAAAAACAGCACTAGCCTGACATGGATGGATTCTGAAACCAATGGTAGGCTTACAATACTAGGATCGACAGCCATCTCTATCTAGCTGGTCATTTCCCAGGCAAACATTGGTATAGATCTGATACAGCTCCTCTCAGTACAATCACTGACCATACCACAAACTTTTCAGGGTAATGAAAGGGACTTAAACAATTAAGGCACTTTAGGTGGCCATTTTCAGGCAGAATTTACTTGCTACTAGGGACACTTGTCAAACAAGCCATCTTAAGAAAGCCCAAGCCTTACACAAGACAAGAAAATGTAATAAAGAAATACAAATCTGAAAAAAAAATTCAAAAGAAAGACCGAATTGGAGCTGCTAAAACAAAGATTTAGATCAATTTTGAAATTCACTCAAAATGGTATTACCTTAAGGAAAAAAGTTATACTCACACAAAACACATTGTATATATATATATATATATATATATATATATATATATATATATATATACACACACACACACACACACACACATACATACATGCATGCATGCACACACATACACACAGTATGGAGCCACTGTGTGTACTTATCTTTCAAAAGCCAGATAGAACTGAAGTGTTGTAGAATGAAAAATGAATGCTTGTTGAATAATTACTGGACCCCAAATTCTGCCCAGTTTTATGATTGCTGTCTACAACTGGTAAGAGTGCTTTACATTTCAGATTACCTCCAATGCAGCCAGAACACAGATCACATTCACACAGATACGTGGGTACCCTGTCCTGAAAACGCAAAACGGCTAGATACAGGTAATTAATGATGGAAGAGGACATAAAGCAATCTTAGAAATCAGTATACAGAATATGCACATTAGCTTCAAGGGTAGTTTACTCAATGAAAAAGTCACTCAGCATTCAGGTTAGATTTATGTGGTTGTTGGCTGCAGTTGCATGGTTTTACAGCCCCATTTCTACACAACCTCCAAACTTACCAAATACAATTGTAGGAACTACTCATCGCAAAATTAGAGCTTTGGGGGGAGGGGGGGGTCATCACACAAGCAGTTCAGTTTAGCTTCTACTCACGTCACTTATTGTCCAGCATGTGTCTTATCACAAAATTCAAAGTTGTCTTGAGCGTGACACTAATGAAAAAATAAAAAAATAATGCCTGCTTCATGCTGCTGTCCTTCTGGAGACATTTGACATATACCACTTAAGAGAAGCATCACTCCCAGACAATAGATGCTTACAGCAGCTGAAAGACAGTGCAATAACTCAAATTTAGCACAGCACTGTACAAACATACACCCCTTTCCAAAGTCCACAAAAGAAGCTAAAACTCTGGCACAATAGCCTGGCCCTTGCCTGGAAGGTAAAAGGTAAAAGTAACACAAAAAATAGCACGAGATAATATCAAAACAATTTCTAAAATGGTCATCTTCTACAGAGGTAAGGAACAGACAGTCGTTCTTTTAGTCTTGTCACTAATGGTATCTGCTTTGCCTCATTAGAGCTACAAAGTGCCATCAAAAACTCAACTCCTAAAACGGAACAACTCAAATACTTGTGTTGCTACAATTTCATTCAGCTACTATGGCAGCTACTTTACAAAAGTACACCGTCTTAGTTCAAATAGAACGGTAGACTGTAAAGACAATATTCCCTTGCAGCACTGCCCTACTAAAATATTCAATTTCAAGACTGGGAACCTAAGCTTCAAGGTATTGTGAAAGCTGTGGATGGCTGAAACAAGTACAAATATGGGTTCTTGGGGGGGAGGGGGTGTAAGTCAAGATCTCTGGTACCTTAATTTCAGCATTTGGACATTTCAATAGTGTCAGAATACTGAATATACATAGACTCATGAACTAGACACCCACACTGTCCACTTTCCTGATGACCTACGATCTTCAAACAGAAAATTAGACTATTAAACTGTAATTGCTGCACAACAATCCTCAGTTAGCAACGTTTCCTGACCAGATATGCAGCAGATCATTAGGGCAGTCATTTATGTACATTGTTAATGCCTTGCTTTGTTGGCTTTATTTATTTGGTCAAGTTTGTTTGCACCCAGTTAATACTACAGGATCACATTTACACTGACAAGGGATTGTTTCCTTACTCTATATGAAGATGATGTCCCTTTTGGTGCGTAAAAGAAAAAGAACGAATACTGCAAATGTACTTCAGGGGAAATACAATGCATTGTGCTGGAACACCTGAAATTACTATACAAGTGGCTATGGTTGACAAGTTATATTAGTGGTGTACCAGACTTTAAAACTGTAAGGAAGGGCTTTTCCATAGAAGATACAGAAATAATTTCAAACATTCTCATAATACTTGATGCAATATTTGTGTTCAGTTTTCATCATAAATTATATCAACTAAATAGGCATCCTGTAAAAATGCATCTGGCTATGCCACATCTTTTACTGCTATGACGAGTACATCAGAAGATCCTTGCAAACAATTTATTTCTACACTGTACTCGATATATTTCTAAACAGTCAACCCTTCCGCAGTGCTGTAGGACTAGCATGGATCTTTTATTCTGCAGCATAATGACCTTTTTTTCTGTGTAAGTAATTGGATGCACATATAGAAGTGCTGCAGAATAATTGCTGTCACCACGAGGTCTGAAGTAGAAAGGTTTTTAAGAGTGCAATATTGAACTTAATCTCATTACAGAACTTGGGTATAAATCTAAGGAGTAACTATTTATGGTTATATTTAGCTTTCATCTTTCATGTATCTTGCTTCTAAAAAGGTCATATTGCCCAAATTAATCGGTCTTTAAATTTACTTCACTTCAATATAGTCTAGATATGGTATATATTACAAGTTCAATATTGTCTAGAAGTAGACTAGCACAGCAGATTTTTTTTTAAACTATAACTGTTGTGTGTATAGACTCTGCTACCATTTTTACATTGGTATTGAATATATTTGGTCGATGTTACAACTAGTAAGCAACAACTTGACAATAAGACTTGAAATGAGAACAGAAGCTAGAACGGCAATTCCCTGAATCCCTGAAACTTGTCTGTAGTGCAGGGATCATGCAAAACTTACTGGAAAAAAATATTCAATGCCTGGGTATTACCTGGTGCAATAGATGAGTGCCAAACACATTAGACCACTGTTGCAGTAGTTTTCTGCTCAGTACGAGAGAAACTGCAAGTTCAGACATTTTTATGT
The DNA here is from genome assembly GCF_019279795.1 of Protopterus annectens. Taxonomy (NCBI): domain Eukaryota; kingdom Metazoa; phylum Chordata; order Ceratodontiformes; family Protopteridae; genus Protopterus; species Protopterus annectens. Next base: position 658,256,735 of record NC_056744.1, read on the forward strand.
ACTTTCTTGGCTGTGGAACAAGTAGTGTGAAGCTGCCATCTATGGGATTATGTCTGAATGCCTCCAACTCCAACCACCCTCAAGGTCAGTAAAGTGTGTCGCTAGTCACTGGGTCAGAGCACAGACAGAAGTGGACTACCTCTCTCCAGCAGTGCACCTCACATTCATGGAGAATTGGGTGCTAAATCATTCGTGGACTACCTGATCCTGGGTCAGAGTTCTGTACGCAGCACAGCAGGCAAAATGTTGAAATCCATTGAAAAGATCTGTCAGTTGGTGCAGAGGGTTAGGGCTGTGAGCTGTAGTTTCTATGGTACAAGGTTTGATTCTCTCTGCCCTTTTGCCTACTGTGTGACCTTGAGCAATAGTCACTTAACCAGACAGTACCCTAGTGCAAATGAAAATTTGGGTTAGGCTCCTTAGTGGTCCCCTGGACTGCAAGCCTAATAACTTCCTAAGAATCTATCGAGCATTCACACTCACTCTGTTCAAAATCTCAGTACAAGGGGGTTGTTCCTGTTCTTATGTTTCCCAAATGCCTGGAGTATCCTCCCTCCCTTCAGGACTTGTTTTAATATGAATCATCCATCTTTTTTGCTTCTGCTTGATGGTCACCACGCCTCCCCTAGTGGACTTGAGTCCACTCTTTCCCTTGTGCTTGAGGAAGTACCCTCTTAGGATGTAGGAGGCTGACAATGTCCAATTAGGCCATCATACAGGCAGCACAGGATACCACTGTTGTGGAACAAACTCCCCATGCACATTAAAAAAGCTCATCCTTATCCACAAACACAACTTAGATCTATGGATGGGAAACAAAAAGTACCCCAGTACTGCCCCCGTACTACTAATGGACAGAGATAACTCCTAAATGCTTTATTCCATGCATGGATTTCCCTCAAATTATCGATAGTGTGCGTTCAGTTATTCTTATTAGGGGTAACATATAACAATCTATTTTTTTTTTTGTTCTAAAACATCAAAATAAACTGGCTAGGCTTAAAATGGCCCACAAGAGCAGCTAGCCAAGTACTTATCCATGAACCTATAAAAAACACTAGTGACTTCTGCCAAACTCCAGGATGTCAATCAGGTGGCTTCCTACAGAAAGCACCCAGTCACCCCACCCCCCTCTCCAACAGTTATTCCAGTGAACATTTTAAAAAAAGTCTGCTCCTGCTAGTATGCCAATCAGTTAGCCAGATACATAGCATACCCCCTCCCCACCCCAGCCAATCCGGCCCTATTTCTGATTCCTGACCCCTGTATTTCTTTTAAACTGTAGCAAACTGATTCAGGTTAGACAACACGCAGAGAGCTACAGCCATCAGGTTTGACCATAAATGCAAGCTGGTATGTTTTAAAGAGTGAGCAGGACTGGCCAAGCATGCTCCAACACTTTGCGCAGTGGGCAGCTCTGCCCGCTTCACCCTATCCCAGCCTTAGCTATGCTACTGCATGTATGTTATTAGCTATTTTGAGTTCAGCACTGTAAACTTTCAACATTTTAGATTTCTACATTTTTTACTATTACTTTTAGTATACCAGTATTCAATAAAGGTGCAATGTACCCAGTTTATAAAACAACAAATGCAAATAAAAACAATTGAGTGGAAAACTGAGGCACCACAACAGATGATCTGGGAGCACAACTCCAGTTGGTGCATAAAAGTCTGCTTTGGCCAGGAAAGTTACTGACAACACGGATCTGTGAGAACAGCTCAAGCTACAGAAACAGACCTTAAGCCACATGCATTAAACAAGCAATAGTGCCAGACAAGGTGGATGTTACTGAGAAAATAACAGACCATCCAGGGATATTATGAGACCTTACTTGACTGATGCAGTCCCCACCCACCCTGGGAGGTCCATTATCTCCCCTACAATGTCTATACAGGAGGGCATTATTGTGCTTAGAAAATGAGCTGTTAAATTGTTTTGTATTAATGACTATATATATTTTTGATGTAAAATAATTTCTCTACCTAATGTTTCATACTTAACTGCTGGAGGAAATAATTTTACCTCCAAAACGTACGTCCATCTATGTTTTTTACATATATAAATACATACACACATTATAGATTATATATATGTGTGTGTGTGTGTATATGTATGTGTGTGTATATATATATATATATATATATATATATATATATATATATATATATATATATATATATATATATATATATATATATATATATATATATATATATATATATATATATATATATATATATATATATATATATATATATATATATATATATACACACACACACACACACACACATATATACATACATACATACATACATACATACACACACACACACACACACACACACACACACACACACACACACACACACATACAGCCTTAGGTTTTTATAGACACTGTCACACACATGCTTCCCACTCAATGCGTACAGCATAAAGATGACTTATGGACATACATACCTCAGAACTGAAAAGACACAGGAGTAACAACAGTCCAGGAATGTAGTAGGATCATGTGCATCCAGAAGGAGAACACGGGGGAAAACAGTAGAACAGAACGGGAAAGAGGGAGGGAGCAAATACTGTAACAGTGAAGAGAAGGACATCTACTGGTATGGTTAAGATTTTACACAACTGTACTATGTCCTTCCATACCACTGTTGGCAGTATTCATTGCTAAAGGGAGAGTACAAAATTTCAGGAGGAAACTTGGGAGGAGGAAGACCCAGAACAACCCCCAAGAAAAGCCTGCAGGACTGCTCTGGCAAAGCCAGCTCTTGCTCTGTAAACATCTAATTCGTAATGTTTAGTAAAGGAATGGACAGAGGTCCAAGTAGCAGCCTCAAGGATAGATTAGTATCCAATACTTGGGGAAAAAAATCCTCAAAAGAAACAGCCCTAGAAGAATGAGACTTTACAGAAGCAGAAAGGGTTTTCCCACGAAAGGAAACCGTCTTGGGAGATCCATGAAGAAACAGTTTGCTTAGAAACAGCTAAGCCTACAGATCTGGGATGAAGAGAAACAAAATCTGCTCAAGAGTTGCAAATGACCTTAGTCTTATCCAAATAACATCCGAGCTGCCTATGCAAATCCATGGTATGAAGAACCTTCTAACTAGCAAACTGCAGAAAAGGAAAAAAAGGACTAAACTAACCAAGAGACCATTCATTAACCACCTTGGGCATAAAACCAAGGATTAGTATGAAGAGAGACGCTGTCCCTATGAAAAACAAACAAAAAACAGGAACATCTATACACTCTCTTTGCTGAAGTAAGGGCCAAAAGAAAAACAAAACAGTCTTCCATGTACAATGCTGTAAGGAAACTGTAGCTGCAGGCTCAAAAGGAGCCTGGGTCAAAATTTCAAGAAAATTAAGGTCCCAGGAAGGTAAAATAGGCATCCTGGGAGGTCCGATATGAAAAACGCCTCTAATAAATTGTTTTACCTCAAACATACAAGCCAGGAGGAGGAGTTAGCTGCAGACAAGCAGAAATAGCTGAAAGGTGAGCTTTAACTGAAGAATATGCCAACCCAGCATAGAGCAATTCATATGTATAAAAAAAGAACCTGAGGGATCTGCACAGAAAGTGGATCCTGGTTACAAGTAAGGCACCAAACAAAAGATCTCTTCCATATAGGATTTCCTGGTAGTGGGTTCCCTGACCTCCTGCAGAACTCAAAGCACATTCTCAAAAAAAGGTGCCTAAAATGGATCAAAACCCTATCACCCATAATGTCAGTTAAGAGTAGGCAAGTGACGACGGATGACAGACCCCTTTGCCTTGTGTGAGAAGGTTCACCTTGTGAGATAACTTGTGGTGCCCTTGTCTAGATGCAGATGAAGGGGGAATCAGTGCTGCTGAGGCCAAAAGGGAGTCACTGACAAAATCTGGGAGAGTCTCGCTCCATCTTTAGCAGGACCCTAGGAATAAGAGAAAGGGGAGAGAAGGTGTACAGAAACATCCCCTTCCAGGAAAATAAAAAATAGGGCAACCACCTTCTAGGCCAGAGGACATGGGATTCTGGTGCAAAGAAGAGGAAGTTGTCTGCTCAAAACGGCTGGCAAAAAGATCCCAGGAGTATCCCACTGATGGGCAATGTCTAGAAACACATCTTTGTGAAGCATCCATTGAAGAGCCTGCATTACGGACCTTCTCAGTCTGCTACTATGTTCTGCACTGAAGGAATAGATACAGAATGAAACGCCACTTGATAATTTGACATCTAGGTCCCAAACCTGAAGAGCTTGCCTGCAATGAAAGCAGGACAGTGTTCCCCCCTTGTTTGATATACCACATTGCTAGGGTATTGTCTGTAAAGATTTTGAGAGGCCATGGAAGTAAGAGAATGACAGGCCTGAAGGGCGAGAAGCTGAGCTCTCATCTCCATGACATTGATGTGGTCTGACCTCTGATAAGGGAGCTAGAGGAAGTCCCTGGTTGAGCGACAGCTGAAGAATCCACCACTGAAGCTAGAGTTTGAGGCATGGAAGGAGAGGACTGGAAAATCTAGAGAAGATGACCATACTGAAGCCATACTGACTTTAGCCAGGCTCCATATAAGAGAACAGTGGTTCCTAGAAGTACCATAGGAACAGTGCAGACCATGAATCCTAGAGCCCTGAGAAACTCCATGGCCATAACTGAAACCAAAGGAAGGAGTGACTGAAAAAAGACAAACCAGATAAAGAGCCTTTGGAGGAAGCAGGGAAGACAGTATAGGAATAGTCTGCAGCCTACATCCAAGAAATGCACGATCCTGAGAATGAACCGGGGCTGATTTCTGGAAGTTTATTGTAAACCCTTTGGAAGAGACAAACAGCATACTGAAGGTGTTGAAGCAAAGTAGTAGGGGAAGAACCCTGAATGAGGCAGTCATCCAGATAAGGAAAGACTTGAACTCCTCTCATTCTGCAATCACGGGAGCGAGGCATCTGGTGAAAACCTATGGGACAGTAGAAAGCCATAGGTTAAAGCAGAGAACTGAAAATGCAAAGGAAGAAACAGAAATGCAAAACCTTCCTGAAAAGGGGATGAATACGATGTGAAAGTAAGCATTCTTGAGATCGTCAGAGTCCAGGAACGCCTGGGAAAGAAGAGAAAATGGGGCCTGAAGGGATAACATCTAGAAGGTGGGGATCTTCAGAAAGCTGTTAAGTTGAGAGGTCCAGAGTGGGTCTCCAGGTGCCTTCCTTCCTGGGAACCAGACACATTCTGGAATAAAACCCCTTCCCCACCTAGAACAGCGTGAATGGTGCCTTGAGCTAGAAGGCCATGAAGTAGTTCTGGAAAAAAAGGAAGCTGCCCCTGAGGAGGTTGAGAGATGCTCAGAAAGGAAAGAAGGGATTTTCCACACCATGAAGTATCCCTGACATGTGATGGACAAAACCTAACCGTGTCTTGAGTGATCCTTAAAACAATTAAGAGAAAGGAACCTGAATGATGAAGGGGGGGGGGGAATCAGATGGAATCTGGTTTGTCTTGAAAAGGAGGTTTTGGAGAAGTGAGAGTCTGAATAAATTTACCAAGAGGAACTCGTCTAGTACCCTTTTAATGTTTGGGGGAGGCTGTCTATGAACAAATGCAGATTTAGAGGGATAACTTCTTTGAAACTTGGGAAGAGGTGAGACAAAAATATAGTCCGATTTCTGTAAGGCCTTCCACTTATCCTGCAGAGACTTAAAAAGCTCAACAGCTGCAGAACCAAATAGGTGCTTATCATCAAGAGCAGCATCCAACACTTTAGCCTTAATGTCATCAAACAAAGGCTGGAGGCATAGCCAAGAGGAGACTCTCAAAACAGAATTAGAAGCAGCGGCTCAAGTACAGGCATCAACTGCATCATAACTACATTCAATAGAGTGGTGGGCTACATGAGAAGTGGAGCCCAGTAAATAAAGGGCAGAGGTATTCTCTTCAGAATCAAGAAGGTCAGAGACAGCATGGGAATCCTGAGGAAGAAAGGGCTAAAATATACCTGGTCATATGGGTCTGGTAATTAATAGCCAGAAAGGCAAAGGTGGGAGCAGTATAAACCTTCTTGCCCAGCCATTCAATGGCCATACTGTCCTTGTCTGAAGGAAGCAGTTTAGTAGAAGGCAAAAGCTTAGAGAGTTTGTCAGAAGAGAGACACCAGAGAGGGGTCATCAGAACATCATTTGCAGAGAAACTTACAGTTATCAGGCACCTTGCAAAACCTATCAGGTTAGCAGCTGGAGGCTGACAGTCTAGGCCAATAGCAGCTGCAGAAAATGTATCTAAAAGGGCAGGCAAGACAGGGCATACAGCAGAGGGATTAGGAAATTCCATCTGGAGGAGTTCATAATAACTCTTCTGAGGTATCAAAACCCTGACAGCAATCCTATTTAAAAGTACTCCATCATACAAGAAACAGTATCCCCAAAAAAAGAGTTTTGAAGTCTGGGTTAATATAGTCTTCCTCTTCACAGCCATAATCCAAAAGAAGAATGGATCTTAAAAGGACAATGCCAAAGACTCTTCCCCAGAATCTATGTCTTCAGAGTAGTCTTGCTCTCTGGGATGTTTAAACAGGGTACAGGACCAAGAGGAAGCAAGTACAGAAATTCTTTAGTGCACCGATTACACTGAATCCTCCCCAAACAACCCCTGTGTAAAATCCTGTCATTCACACTAGGTATCTTTAGCAGCAGGGAAATTAGATTTTTTTTTTTGTTTTTTCTTTTGAGGGATGTCTACCCTAAACACCCTAGGAGGTTTAGACCTTTTCCTATATTCAGTTAATGCAGTAAGAATCTCCTTCCAAACAAGTATCTGCAGAATCCCCCTCAGGCTTTTTGGAATGATCAGCTGAAGTTCCCCCTCAACATTTGGAACGGATGTCTGCAGAGCCTCTGAGGACATGCAAGAAGTCAGATCCATGTCGGCCTCCAAGACAGCTGTGGCAGATGAATCTGAAGTAACAACTGGGCAATCCTTTAGGCCTTCACCAGCCTTGAGAAACATATCTGGGGGAGGTGGGACAGCAGCCCAATCAGACCTAACTCTTTTGGCCTTTTTCTTGGCAGGCAGCTGGCTGTTGAGATGCGGGAAGGATTCTGCCATTGCACACTGCACCAACAATTTAAGACATTGGTTCTTCAGGTAGATGGACAAGGAGGAGAGACTACTATCTTGGGGACAACAACGTGGTGGCTAGAACACTAAGCATGGTCATGAGAAGCACCCAAAAGAAAGACACTGCTAATGATAATCCTTATGAGGAATCTGCCTCCCACACTGACATTTTCCCTTTCTGGAGGACATGTAAACCCAGAACACTGAAGATAAGAAATCCCAATGGGGCACTTATCAGAAACACAGCTCGGTAATCAGCACAGAAGAAGCATGCAGACTGATGATCAATGATGGCATTCAGACTGGTAGCAAAGTAGTTCTGAGGTATGTACATCACCTTTATGCCCTAAGCCTTGAGCTGGGAGCATGTGTGTGACATACAACATCTCTATAAACCTAAGACTTTGGGCTACGCCTGGCAGGGAATCCCTTTAGTAATGAATACTGCAACAGTAACATGGAAGTCTCTCGATATATACACACACATATACAGACACTACATGTAAAAAGGTTCCCTATTAAGTAAGCGAACACTTAATATAGTGAGTGGTACTTGGACAGCTAAATGTCGAAATGGCAAAATTCCAAAGACACAGAACAGCGATTTCCCTGGGGGGGGAATTGCTGTTCCGTTTGTTTGGAATTTTGTGTTTTCTTTTTTTGGGGTCGTTTATACAGCATTCGCTATTTTAAGCGTTTGGTGTTATAATATAGACCCATGTTAAAAGGCACACAAACAAAATGCAAAAGTAGATGGTCTCTCACATACATGTAGAAAATCTGTCACACTCACCTGCCCACCAATTACAAGTTTGATAGTCTATACCTCAGATGGCTCATTGTGACATGAATGGAAAATTGCGTGTAAAAAATGTTTACCTTCTCCCCCATACCTTTTAACTATCACTGAATTTGCACAATGTCCCCGATTTTGCCTCACGTTTATGTCCCTTAAAAATATTAAGATTAACATTTTCTTGTAAATCTAAGACCTACAATTAGTCAACAAACCCAGCCTTTTGAGTTTCATACTTCTTATTGTTCAGAAAAAAAAGTTAATGCAAAACCTCTACTTTTATTAAATTTTAAGTGAATTAGGATACTATGTAAACATTTTCCTGATCTTGTGTCTATATCATCTTAAGCTTATTCTTCAAATGTGTTGACTGGGTTAGTCCCACTAGTCTAGTAGCCTCTTTTCATGGGAGACCTGAGGTGGTATTTATACTACAAGGGGGAAATTTGACCAGGGCATCAAGGAACTTCCTTTACTGGGAGACTGCTTGTTATATTCCCAATGCAGTGGTGGCTGGGAGAACAGCACTAAGAGCCGAGATGGCAAATAGCACACAGGTAAATCCCAGTGCAGTGTTGGAAGCCCAATAAGATTCTGAGAAGTTGTTCCATATGTAACTGGTTTGTTTTATTGGAAGCAACCATTCAAAACAATAATGTACGTGTTATTACGACCCTTCAGTTGGGAGGGTTGCAGAGTGATATTTGGGGTGAATCGTTGTTGCAGAGTGAGCCAGAGGATGGAAAAAATGCTTCACGGGGTGAAATTATGAACAAAATTCAACTGGAGGAATCAGAAGCCATTTTGAAGTAAGACTGACAGACAAATCATATGCCAAGACTGTTAAATTGCGAGGGAAGGCGAGGACAGATGTACAAAGGAAAGGAAATATTAAAGGAAATTTATGTTGAGAATGCAGAACAAAAAAATAAATAAATAAAACAGACAGGTATGACATTTGGGATAATTCGGTCCCATTGGGAGTGAAGGCTCAAGGGGTAGCAGCTTTTATTCTTATTCATAAAGAAACAGTTTCTGACATTATTTTTGAGACTGGTTCTGTTACAGAAAGGTTTTGGGGGGGAGCATTTCACAGAGAAACAAAAAAAGAAAATACATGTTAACCTTTGAAATGAAACAGACTTCAGAGTAGACTTTGTAAAGAAATTATGGACATTAGCAAAGTCTATGACAACAAAGAATCCAGGTGAAGAAGCTGAATTGGACCCACTCACAAGTTCACTCAAGTTGCAGATTAAAAACTCGATTGAGATGTGCCAAAGTCCACTTTATTAAATCCAATAAAACAAATCCACAGAAGATAAGCTAGACTTCATCAGATAACTTGCCACAAATGGGTACTTCCTTTAATAATAGCTCAGCACGAAGTGACACCAATAATTAAGACAATTAATTAAATAAACATCAGTGCAAGCACAATGTAAACAGTCCTAAAAGTAAATGTATGCTGATAATATCTTTTTAGATAACACACACACACCACAAATAAATACAGAGTAAATATATGTCATGAAATATAATAAAATATAAAAATACAAGTTTGTAAAAAATGTTAAATATAAATATACACAATATAAAACATAACTTTAAAACTATATAAATATATAAAATTACTATATTTCTTAATAAATACTAAGGAGGTTGAGTTACTGAAATTAAGTAAGGGGCTAACAGAAATATATTCATTTAGACCTGGCCAGTTCCCTGCATTTAAACTTAACTGCCAATATAGTTCTCTTTTTTCCAACAATAATGACCAAGCCCCTCCTCATATCAATGCTAATACGGTCTAGAATAAAGAACTGAAATTTGATGCGTTTTCCATAATGTCCTTACTTAAAGCATTGGTCTCTTTTTTATTTTTAATGTCATATAGGCGTTCATACATGCATTTTTTTTTTTTTTTTACTTCCGGTCAGTCTTGCCAATATAATAAGAAGAACAAACATAGCACAATATATAACCTTCGCTGAACAACAATCATATTTCTGATGGATCCTAATTTCCATGTTAATGCAAAATGAGTTACCCTCTTATGTGTTTGCAGTAGTTACATCTACAACATTTATTTACGGAACCAGGCTTATGGTTAAAGATACATATTTCTAGTCCCAAAAATGCTTTTTAGATTCTTTCCTTTTCTATAGACTATAGTAGGTTGCAGGCCTATCAAAGACATAATGTTCTTCTCGTGTCCAAGGATGTACCAATTTTTTTACTGAAATATCCCTTAATATAAAGCTGTCTTGCGTAAAAACAGTAATAAAAGAAGTTTTAAAATTCTACTTTCCTCAATAACAGTATCATTATTATTAATAGATGGGACAGTAATAGTTACTTCCCCTGAAAGTAGGAGTAGGTAAAAACCTTGCTCCCTCTTATTCACAACCTCAATCATAATATCACTAATGAATTTAAAAGGATAAGCTCTTTTAAAAGCATATGTTTTAGATTATCACATTTGTTCAAAAATTCATCCATGACAGACACCATTCGTGCTGCACACACAAATTGTCCCTTTACAAAGGCCTTCTTTTGTTTCACAGGGTGGGTACTAGAGAAATGCAATAAAGAATTAGAATACATACTTTTTCTAAAGATTTTTGAAACAAACTTTTCATTATGATAATCCTTTAACAAAAGAATATCTAAAAAAGAAATCATGTCGAGGTCACTGGTGGGTGTAAACTTTAAAAAAACTTATGGTAGTTTCAATATAAACAATAAAATCATTAATAACTTCATTAGGTCCATCCCACAGAATAAACATATTATAAAAGGAAGTACCCATTTGTGGCAAATTATCTGATGAAGTCTAGATTATCTAGACGAAAGCGCTCATCTTCTGTGGATTTGTTTTATTGGATTTAATAAAGTGGACTTTGGCACATCTCAATCAAGTTTTTAATCTTCAACTTGAGTGAACTTGTGAGTGGGTCTAATCCAGCTTCTTCACCTGGATTCTTTGTTCTCTGGTTTGGTTTGTGTTTTATTTCACTTTTTGCTTGTTTGACAAAGTCTATGACAACAGAGGATTAAAGACTGTGGATGGGACCATCGTATCGTACTGAAAATGGAAAAATAAAAATTGTTAATATCCACAGAATGATAAATATAGATGGCAACAGAGGTGTTGTAAAATATTGGGGACAACCAAAAACCATGTTTTTGCTGTGGAAAAGATTATTTGACAAGTAAAGGTGATAAGAGAAAATGTTACATTTGTGAGGAAACAGGTTAGTATGCAAGACTATGAAATTAAAAGTTACAAATGGGCATTTATGGATGGATTGTAATCTATATAAAAAGGACGAAGAAGAAAGCAAAAGTGAGGACACTATACGAACAGAAGAAACACAGTCCCTATAAAAGAAAGAGAGGAAGTAGGGAAGCAAGATCAGAGTAAAACTAAAGATAATGACAGAGGAAAAATAAAACAAGGAAATATAGAAGGTTCTGAAATAAGCAATGAGGAAGATATAAATTGGAAAATAGTCAAAGGTAAAAAGAACTATATTGGCAAAACAGTAGGAGACAGAAAAAGTTTAAAGGAATATGTGTAAAACAGAAAAAAAGAAAGAAAATGGATAATGCAAATGAGATAAATACTTCAAAATTTATACAATTTCTGGTAAGCTACAACAGAGCCAAAGACAACTTTAGAGTGCTTTCAGTAAATGCAAACAGCATCAAAAATATAAGAAGAACAAGCATCCTAAACTGGTGCAGTAAGTGTGATACTGACATAATAACAGAAGGTGTAAGATTTCTGACATGAGATATTACAAAGAAACTTTGGGGAGAAGATACAATATGGAACCTAGAAAAGGCAGTATGTTCAGGCATACTAATACTCTGTAGAAAGTCAGGGAAAATAATGAACATGACATTGGCAATGATGGGAAGATTAACTACTGTGGATCTCAGTTGACAATCAGTTGTACAGAATTACAGTACTGTACTTCTTGACAGGGAAAGCCCAACTAGGACAGAGCCTATTTTCAGCAGGGGCCCAGGGAGAAACACTCCAGATGCATGTCTTTAGAATGTGGGTGGATACCGGAGTACCAGAAGGAAACCCATGCAAAAGCAGGGAGAACATGCAAACTCCGCACAGAAGGCACCCCAGCAGAGAATCGAACCAGAGAACCTCGTGTGTGAGGCGACAACGTTAACCACTGCACCACTCTGCCACCCATGCCTATGTTACAAGTAAAGAAAGGTAAAATTTATTTCATAAACTTCTGGATTATGTAGTAATTAATATGAATACAACATTAATGGGAGATTGTAACTGATTTGAGAGGGGAAAAGGAAGAAAACGATGTTATGAAAATTTCTGAAGTTATAAAATGTGGCAATTTAAAGAGTTGGAATAACTTGTGGACATACAGTTGAAAGACGGAAGTAGATCATTTTATTAAACCACAAAGTTTAAATACAGCTAAGGGAGAGTCACTTGTAACAAGCTTTCCAGATCACTCAGCCACATAGCTGAAACTGCAGGAAAATAAGGAGTGTATCCCAATGTAAGAACGGATAAAAAGAAATGAGAAATTATGGGATGAAAATGGGAAAAAATAAGTGTGCATTTATTGAACGGTCATATTTCTACTAGAGTGCATTATAAAAACTGTTCCGAGTGGTTGTTAGCTTTGAAAGAAAAATATATATATATTTTTTTTGGAATAGCAAAAGATGTGTAAGGTTGCTTTAAAGGATCTGGAAAGGAATAGAGAACAGTATGTGATACAAAAGAATTTATGAAAAGAATAAAGAGAAAATGAAATTACTTAAACAAAGACATTATTTACAAGGTAAAAAAGGGGTATCAGCTTATTGGAGTAGCAGTTAAAGAGAATATTTGTATAATGAAAGAAATGAAAGATGACAGAAGCAGTAAGATAATCTCTGGAGAGCTATGAATATTGTAATAAATTATGTAAAGAAAATGTTTCAAGATAAAGTGCAAAAAAAGGACTGCCATTAAAAAAATTTTAAACAGAAGAAAATAAGGAATTTAAAAATTAGACTTCCTTACATAATCATGTAAGGTACTTAGACAAGTTAATTTACTATCCGTTCCAGGATCAGATGGAATAGGATACCAACTGTATAAGAATTTTACAGATTGGCAGAAAAAAATAAGTCTTAAAAAGTTAATGAGTGGTTAAAGGAAGGTTTTATGAATAAAGACATATGCAGTGGTATACTTAAATTTCTATGGAAAAGGGAAGATAAAAATAAAATTGAAAATTGGAAACCTGTAGTACTTTTATAAAAAAAAAAATTCAGAAGAGAATGGAAAGTAAAATGACAAGTATTATTGAAGATAGCATAGTTAAGGAAATTGTGGACGATATTGTAAACAGGACTAATGAGACCAAGATCATGATAGGAGATTTAAATAAAGCTTTTACTATAGTAAAGCGTGAACTTTTGTGGGAAATTATGGAAGAGTACAACATTATTAAGAAAATTAAGAATGTATGCTGTTCTGCATATAATACAGAATTTTAGTGACTGGATGGTTAAGCAAAGAAATACATATAAAAATGGCATACATCAGGGATGTTCTACGAGTAGTACATTATTTGCATTGGTTATGAATGTATCAGAAATGTAAAATTTGCACGAGAGTTGCTAAAGGAACTTTGTTGTTTTTGGAAAACATACAAGCTATTTAATAAAATGAATTAAATCAAGCAAATCTGTTACACTGGGGAAAGGCTGCATATTTGGCTAGTTATGTATGTTGCCAATAATCTATGAAAAAGAAATGATATTAATAAACCCAATTGTTTATGCCACTTCTTTGAATTTGTATAAAGTTTTGGATAAATGATACAAATAAAATATTTTGTATAAAGTTTTGGATAAATGATACAAATAAAATATTTAGTAAAATATACTAAAGTAAAAACATAAGCGGCACTGGGATAAGTTAAAAATTTAAAAAGGGGAAAAGTATGTTTTAATGTTAAAAAGAATGTATGGGAAATAACTGATGAAATAGAAAATGATAGGAAAGAGGGATATAAAAAAAGTCACGATAAAATGTTAATCCTGGGGCTGAGTTAACGAATGATAAAGTTAAGCTACAAAAGCATAAAAAGCAAGTAGAATGTTAAGATTTATGAATACTAGTGATTAATAAATTACTGGTAAAGGGGAATATGCCATTTAAAAAGTGAGTCTGTATATATTGTGGTGAAGAAACTACAGAACATGTTCTCCTACAATGTATAAGGGTTGAAAATTGTGTAAAGAAAATTTATTTGAAAACAAAGAAGGAACATGGAATAAATATGGGTATTATTACATATGAATATTATAGCCATGAATATAAGGAATAGGTTAGTTATTTTATGCTCTGTGGACCATTTGGAATGAAAGGTTAAATGAAATCATGTTTTCATGGTAAATGGGGACTAACAGTAATTTTAAGAAAAATGAGATGGTGATGGAGCAAACAGGAGTGAGGGGGTCAAACAAGATGACAGAATAACATAATAATGAAAAGTAAGCTATGACTTTCTGACAATGGAAAAGAATGGAAACTTGTACACTGTATAAAATTGTAAACAGTACTGTACATAACATTTTTAAATAAAACCTCTTTTCAGTAGGTGCAGTGGGATATCTTACAGCCATCTGAGCTACCACCAACTCAAGCAGATGGGACCACAGTTTAAGTCTCATTCAAAGGACAGCACATTCAGGAGTGCAGCATCCTCCTTATGCTGCACTATAGTATCAGCATTCGATCTACCTGGTGTGATACCTGTTGCCCTATTGGTCCTGCTAGGACTTATTACAATGTTTACTGATTTTGTTAATTTACTGTATTTATCAAAATAAGATTAAATTGCTTGTTGGATCATCATAGGTTCCAAGTTATTTTTTCAGTGTTGTAATACTCCATGGAGAGCTCAGTGTTAACTGAAAGCGAAAGGAAAACTCCGACCCTTGTGAGGGGACTAAACCAAGCCCCCCCCACTCTGTGCACTTGCTGCTGACACTAAACAAGAACGTTGGTACCTTGTCCCACACCGCCCGCCTCTGAACAGTTGTTCTACCTTTCAACTTGGAAGCCACTACAATGGTGACTTTTGAAAATGCATGCATGCATCCAGTGCAAGAGAAACCATTAGCCTAGTACATACACCAATTCTAGCAATACAAGATTATTGCTACAGCAAATGCACATGCTTTTATTTGAAGTTAGAGAAAAGCTTATATATGCAAGATTCTTAGCCACGTTATCTACATTGCGGAATACTACCACCATATTTAAAATGGGTGCCATTTTCACACAAACCTCTCTCTCGCCTACATCACATCTTTCAATACCCCTCCACAATGCTACGCAATCATCAAACCACTCTTTCCTTGACTGGTACTGATATTACAAGAGATCTACATCAACTCCCATAAGCACAAATCCAAAAGGTCACCTTAATCCATGCTGCACCTAGTCACTGCCCATTCTATGAATTTTTCCATTTTCATCTTACACCCACCCCGGGGGGGGGGGGGGGGTTACACTGAAATAGTTTTTCTTCATAATGTTTTTATCAGACCACTGCACACTTCCATGAAAAGTAATAAGTGCTCTGCTTCATGTAATTCATAATTTCAGAAACTGAAAGTTACTTGTTTGATCTATCACTTTTTCCTTAAGAAACACTTTACTTTATGTTCTTTACGTAACGAATGCAAAGTGTTTTTTTTTTAAATGTTTTCATAGTCTTTTGGAACTTTTCTCTACATGCATCCTCTAAAACACACACACACACACACACACACACACACACACACACACACACACACACACACACACACACACACACACACACACACACACACACACACACACACCTCTTCGCTTATTTGTCAGCTAGTGATAATGGTAAATAAAACATCTAATAGCTTCAAGAAAATGACCCAGTCAGCAGAGGACATTAAGCTCCATCAGACTGCAAGGCAATGTCAGAAAGAGACAGTAAGATGATGTTCATAAAGATCTGCTCATCAGCCCACAGAACATCACAAGCAGGTAAAATAATACTTTAACTTCTGAATAAAGAAAACCCCCAGAATATGTACAATGAAAAAGAAAAGAAAACAATTATGCCAACTCCAAACCATAAGTTAAAGTGCTTACCTCATATAGGGTTTGATCATCAGTAAAGGAAACTGGACAGGCCTAAAAGGGTCCACAACCACAGCCAGCCTAGTACTTACTTATGAACCGTAGGGATAGTACAAAGTGCACTTAAAAAAAAAAGAAAATTATGACAGGGAAAGTAACAGGCTCAGAGAAGCCATGCCAGATATAGTCAGGGAAACTAACAGGCTCAGAAGTCATGGCAGATGTGATCAACATGTTGAGTGCAGTAGGGGAAAAATTGCTCCTGAAAGTACTCTCCGCAGTATGTGAGTGCAGTAGGGGAAAAATGGCTCCTGAAAGTACTCTCCACAGTATGGAGATAAACATTCGAGTGCCTGTGTGCAACAACACCATGGACAATCACAACTGCAGCCAGTGCAGTGATATCAAATTTCTCTCACTATTTCTGAGGAAAGAGTCCAACTCAACAATCCTACACTTAGAGGAAATGTATGACAAGGTCTCAAGAAAGCAGAGTTGGGCAGCGCTGTGATCACCTGAAGTCCAGGAAACATTTTTAGAATTAAGTATAGCCACGTACAAGGACCCAGTGAACCAAATACAAAAAAAAAGTGCGTTGCTTTTCCAGTGGGAATGGATATACATCAAGGTTAGCTCCAAGCCCACTCCTGTTCATACTGGTGTTAGACTATACCAACAAACAAACTGAAGGAAACAGATCAACAAAGCTTCTATATGCAAACAATTTGACACTACAAGCAGATTCTGAACAATGTCAGCAAACAATAGGGGACAGGCATGCATGACTGAAGCATGTGAGCTGAACCAGAGTAAGAACAAGACAGTGGTCATGGTGGCAAATGGTGGGGGAACTAGAAGCTAATAACTAAGAAAGACAAGAAAATAGTGAAACAGATTCACAACCTTCAACCATAACCAATCTAGCTCCAAGAAAGGTAACCTTACTTCCTTAACCTGGCCTATTTCTTTCAAAATAAAATGGATGTCATGAACAAAGGGTCATAGTCCACAATACCTATCTGAACCTCATTAAAGTCTTCAAAACGGATCACCATGCTAACAGTATCAATAAACTCGCAAAACTAAACCTAAACCCTGCATACCCAAGTGAACTGCAAATGGGCTCTCCAATGGAATACACACAGTAACAGTTGATGATGCCTTATCTAAAAAGCACTTCATTAGTGGTGTCCCTCACCACTCTGTTCTGGGTCCACTCCTCTCAGGCATTTTCTTCTTGGATATGAAAACAGGCATCAGAAGTCTATGGCCAACCATGTTTGCTAATGACTGAACTGGGGAAAATTTAGTCACTTCCCCAAGGATACTCATATATTCCAAGAAGAACTTGCCCAAGCCAACCTTTGGTGTACCAACCCTGGTCTTAAGCTTACTGCCAAAAAATTTAAACTAGCTTCCTTTTAGAAACAAGTCTATACAACTGATAATGTGGTCTTACTCAAGATTTACATAGTCATCATTACATATTTAGATAAATAAAGAAAAGTACCTTCCATTATCACATATCAGTTATAGCTAAGAAATCCTTCTACTTTATACAACTAGTTAACAACTGTATATCCTCAATGTCAAAAAATGCCATAATCATCTTCTATTCCTGCTAGGCCAATCAAGAATACACTGCACCATTTGTCGTGTACCTCTCTATACACCTTGCCCTGCTGGAAAGACTGCAATATTTAAGCTTATTTGAGGGGGAAAAAAACAAATTAAATGTCCCTTAGCTATCTAGACAAACTAAAACCCTCTGTCTTTCCTCTGTCTCTTAAATGGAAACCTCTTCCTTATCTTCCAGGTTATGAAAGATCCTGTCCTACCAAACCCTCTCCATCTCAAAAATACTGGTAATAAAAACAACAATTTCAAAGACCACAACTTTTATCATAATAAGACCTCATCACAGACAGGCTGTTCATCCAAGAATTCCCTTCCGCAAACCATTTAAAACACAATGGCCTACAAGTTCTGCCCTGGCAACTAGATGGGTACCCAGAAATGTACTCCTACAGTAAGAACTGCAGCATTCATAGAGTGCAGTGACACACCCACACAGAAAACTGTGTTGCTTAGTAATGCTCTAGATAGTTGCCCAGACTGGCTAACAATTAAAAAAAGTCTGTTTTCAAAAGCATAAGCTTAAAACTTGGTAACTCCACTCCCTATACACCCTTCTCACCATGGAAGACATTGGCATCTGTGTAGTGACTGAAACCTGGCTTAAAATAGAGGACAGCACATTACCTGGGCAGGGCTATATCGCCTTCCCCCACATTTGGACCAGCTACTGTGCAGCAAGGGAAAAAGGTACAGCTGTCTCAATCTACATACAGAAAAACTCACATCAAGCCTGGTAAAGCAGCACGATGCACTACAGCTTCTTCTCGTGCAAATAACCATCATAAAGGTCCAACACCATATAATAGCTAGCTATAAAACTCCATCTGACAAAAGAAAGATAATACCTATCAACAAGAACTAGAATCACTCGCTATTAAAACCAATACTATTTTCCTATGTGAGCTAAACTATCCAACTATAGATTGAGAAACCTACACCACTACTTGCTGCATAAGCACAGAGATTCCTGGACTTTGTCAACACAAATGCCATGGAACAATAAGTCAGAGTACCAATTAAGGGATCAACATCTTGGATCTTGTCATTACTAATATGGGATCATCTTGCACCATCCCTTGCTTACTTTCATCACTTCTTAGGTCTGCCACAAAGCGGTCTCCTCCACGATAAAAACTGAAACAAGAGATCCTCCCTCCAAGGTAGCTTCAAATCACCACCAAACCCCGTTAACTCTAATGAATACACAGAAATGTACCATACTACACCAGCATGTAAACAGCTGCATAGATGGAACAAGTGGAGGGCAAACCACAGACGCAAACCCACATGGTGGAACTAATATCAACAAGTTTTATAATAAAATAAAACAAGAGTGAGAAGGTCACACAGAAAAAACAATCAGTAAAAACTAAATGAAAACTCCAGCCAAGCTAGAACTTCCACTGAGTGACCTCTCAAACCTTGTGTATCAGAGGCACATGGGATATATGCAAATGACTTATGAACATCAGGTGCTTCAGCTATATACCTACATGCTTCTATTGCCCTTCTATAATGCACAGATTATAAACAAAGGAATTATGCCTGCATCTAGGAATGTCACCATCTCCCTTTACTCGGCCCTCTTTAGGCCAGTCATAAAATATAATGCTCCCTTCTGCATGCATCTTTCCGGAACGCCTAAAGAGATACCTTATTAAAAAGATACAAAGCCTAAACAACATGTCTTACATAGACAGACTTAAAGCCCTGTCACTATACTCTGTATCCTACAGACTGCTAACAGATGACCCTGTCAGATGCCTGGCATCCAAAGCATCCTCCAACCCATTACTGATGGATTTACTGCACAGGAGAAAGTCAAGTGGCATCAGAAATAAATCAGTCTAGGGATCTAAACATCTTCTGCAACATCAACAGAATGGTTTGGAGGGAAAGGTATTTTACTTACAAAGGCAGTCTGACTAGGTAGGAGCCCATTTTTGCTGAGGCCCAGGAAGAAAAGCTCCAAAGTATTACAAAATATTTTAAGAATAATAATTTTACAGTCTGTAAAAATAATACAAAAACGGAAACAAATACAATTTAAATAATTATACCAAATTAAACATAATATGAAAACAGAGGTTAAGAGCAAATACAAGTCACGCAACAATGATTTGAAGGTAAAGAAATTTTAGCTAGTTTAGAGAGAAATTAAAGTTAAGTTAGTAAATACATACACATCTCACACAGGATACCACTTCTTTCAGCTTTTCCCGGTTAGGGGTCACCACAGCAGGATCACCTGTCCGCTCATGACTGGCAGTGGAATTTTATGGTGTCGAGTTGCCAGCCCGGCGCCCAACCTTCCACAGAAGGCAAACACATGCACGCACTCACACCTAGGGCCAATTTAGAGTGTCCAATCCACCTACAGCATGTCTTTGGGATGTGGGAGGAAACCGGAGCACCCCTGAGGAAACCCACGCGACCACAGGGAGGACATGCAGACTCTGCAAAGAAGGCACCCCAGCCGAGGATCGAACCAGAGAACCTCTTGCTGTGAGGCAGCAACGCTAACTGCTGCACCACCGCAGCCACCCTTCACAGAGGATACCACTGATGTGGAACAAAAGCTCCATCCACACAAAACAAAGTTCATCCCGGTCCATATTCAAGTAAATCTTAGATGTATGGATGGGAAACAGAAAGTTTACCCCAGGACTGCACCCTGTACTACTAATGGATGCAGGCAGCTCCTAAATGCTTTATCCCATGCACGGGTCCCCTCTACGGTATGATCATAGTTACTCTCATTAAAGGTAATATAGAATTATTGACCACAGGATGTGTAAGACCAATGAGATAGGTTATTTCGAGCACAGAAAGGGATAACTGGCTAGGTTATTTCGAGCACAGAAAGGGAAAACTGGCTAGGTTATTTAGAGCACAAAAAGGGAAAACTGGCTAGTCTTAAAATGACCCGCAAGGGAAGCTAGTCTAGTACTTACCTATGAACCTATATTTTAACAAAATGGATACAACTCTATAGAGCTATACAAAATGTTAGCCTCTATATACAACATTTCCAAGAGATGCTCAAAAAAGACCTAGTCAAATGCGTCAAGTACACCTGGCTATGACTTGACCACTACATCAAAACTATCACTGTTTTGTGATGCTTAATCAGATGCCCCAACTTTCTAGTGACACCCATATTCTGCACATAATGCACAGGATGTCACACCTATAAACTTACAAGATTTAAGCATCACATTAACTAATTAAAATCGCCTTCCCAAAAATGTAAGAATCAGCTAAACTTTTGAGGAGATTATTGCTGCTTGCTATGTCTGGGCAGATGCAGTTACATATAAGGTGCATCAACCCAGGAGCTTCAGCAGACTCAAAAATAAAAGTTTACAACATCCAACACCAGCCTTCAAAAGAATCATTAATGGAGTGGCTTCACTGAATATTGACAGTTAGAAGCCTTCTAAATAAAAATGTTTAACTACCAGGCTTTCAGAGAGAGTACACATTTCACTGCCACCACTTTTCCCAATACAAGACGAATTTCAATTAAAAAGGGGCATAATAATGCGACTGGGTGTCATTATTACTTTAAATCAATGTTAAAATGAAAACTAAATTACCAAACATACGGTACAGCTGTACAAATAATATTATGGATTCCAAGAAGTGGGCTGCAACTACAAGAATACAAACTAAAGTGGGAAATGCACAACTTTAAATGACTTCCTCAATGTCATATAGCCAGTTCCAAGCTGTCAGAATGCAAAAAGTTCCCATATGTTTGCTAACAATCCCTTAGCCCATATATTATACAAATGTGACTATAACCACCAGTGTAAACTGCAGGGGGGGAAAAACTTGCTATAAATAAATGCATGCATTCCAGGGCGGTGCTATCTTACTATAACGTTAATGACACATAGCCCAAGACTAAGCCACTCCTGCCACCATGTAACGGAAACCTTCTCTCTAGTTAACTAGAAGGAAAAATATCTAAGCAGCTGTATCACTCAGGATTTCAAAAACAATTAAATCATGCCACTTTCACTTCATTCAGATTAAAAATATATACCGAGGTACATTAAACTGAACTTGTGCTTCACGATTAAAATGCTATTTTTGGACAGCAGACATTGGAAACAAGACCCATTTCTCTTTCGCCAGTTCTTTAACCAAACTATGATCCAGTAAACTGTTCATCTGCTGAAAGCATACCTCAGAGTCCACCACCTCGTGATAAGCAGGGGGTGGATCGATCCCACCACCACTACGAATGCTACTGCTGTCTCCATCGCCTCTATGTCCCAAACCGCTATCCAGCGACTCGAACCCATACTCCAGACCAGGCCTCTCGTTGGTCAGCAAAGCCACTGCCTCATTAATGTCATTTTTTGCCAAGCGAAGAGCCCTGCGGATAGCAGACGGATCTGAAAAGCCCATACATAGAAGTGTAGTCATGTGCTGCTCTTCCTCAGACTCCATGGTTAAGGTGTTTCAGAATAAAATTCCGTAGTACTACTCAAACTACTGCTTTACCTTCCATCCTAAGTACGCGCGCCACCATGTTTACACACTTCTACTTCCCTCTTCCACTTGCAGGTGCCGCCCCCGGAAGCCAACCTTCCACGAGAAGCATTAGGAAAAGACGCACCTCCTAACTGACAGCAGTTTTTGTCAGTAGTTGTGTTAGTCACGTAAGTGTATTTATCAGTATAACAATGCATTCCGGTGGTTGTCACATCGCAAACATTTAATGCATCAATGAAAATGGAACAAATTATCTTGCAAAAAGTTGAAAAGCAGTTTAGAAGAAAGGACTATCCAACTTCAAATTCCGCACAAAGGAGAAATGAGGTACACGCGGTGTCCGGTACATCGTGAATACATTAAATCTGTTTTTTTTTTTTTTACACGGTAAGGAAGTCTATGTAATCAGTAGTTGAGAAAACGGTATAAACCGCCAAATGTCTGATTTTTCCTATGTTTGCATTTGCTGTATTGTTTTCACCGCTGGAGAGAGAGAGATGGGTAACTAAATCAACCAGATGGATGTGAGGCGCAGTCTCACAACGGATACCCAAGCAGAAGAGCAAGGTTCAGAAAACCCTGAAATACAAATACAAAATGTTCATATATCATCACAAATGATTTATTCTTTAATGGAACCACCACTCGCATGTTGTCAACGAATCGGAGACAAATCTCAATATAAAAAGACAAAGCTAACAACACTCACGGTGAAGCCCAATTCTCAAATCAAATAGCCAAATTATGGAACTCTCTACCGCACACCCTCCAAAACACACGTGAATCTACCAGTTTTAAACTACTATTTGAACATCTATCCAAGAACTGGCATTGCTCCTTTGCCAAACCTGAATGACGAGATAATATCTATAACTCTCTCTCAACACACAGTCCACTCCTTATCTCATTTTCTCCCTCTCCTCAGTGCTACTTAAAAATAAACATGTATAAAGGAAATCTCATTTGGTTATAACTATTATTTAATATGTACACACTACTGACTTTATTTTTTCTCACAGTGATCTTCACTGAAATGCTTGTGTTTTTTCTTTTTGAAGGTGTATCTACTAGAAAACTATTGAATACTACTTTGTATAGACTAACTAGACGATATGTATTCTGCTTCTTACTATATGTATGCTATTGTACTATCTGATTATTGTATATTGCATGTATTTCTGTGGAGCTTTTCTCCCGGGGCCGTCGCTGAAAATGGGCTTCTGGCCCAGTCGGATTTTCCCGGTAAACAAATGTAAATAAATAAATAGATAAATAAATAATCCGGACCAGGACAAATCTAGAAGTAACCAGGGCAGGGACACTTAAAATAGTAGCATTATTTCAGATGTTGACAGACCAAGAGCATGTGAATTAATATACATGTTTTAAAGTAAAAAAAAAATCCGATAACACTAATTATTGTCATTTATCAAGTGAAATTCGCCACAATTTCTCCCAAAGTCAGCCATTTTAGGAGAGATTAAGAGGGTCTAGAGCTAAAATTTGAATCAAAACCAGTAACATTCCTGAAAATCAGGGATAGTTGAGAGATATAAATATGGTCATTATTTTTTTAGGTGTAATTCACTACCTTTTTTTCCAAAAGTCAGCAATTTTAGGAGTGATTAAGAGGGACAGAGCTAAAATGTCAGTCAAAACCCATGACATCCATGAAAATCAGGGAAAAGTTGAGAGGTGGTGCAGCGGTTAGCGATGTTGCCTCACAGTAAGAGGTTTTCCGCTTCAATTCTCGGCTGGGGTGCCTTCTGTGAGGAGTCAGCATGTCCTTCCTGTGGTCACGTGGGTTTCCTCCGTGAGGCTCTGGTTTCCTCCCATATTCCAAAGATATGCAGTAGGTGTATTGGAGACTCTAAATTGTCTGTAGTTGAGATTGTGTTCCAGTGATTGGTACAAATGAACTACCGCGGTACGGCTAGCCACTGGGCGGTGTAAACCTTGGCAACCACCCCATCTGCAAAATGGGAAAAGGGGTTGAGGATGGATGGATGCTCAAGTGTAAAAACTAAGACCGTCCTCAGTGTATAAGCATACGTCTGAAGTCACCACTAAAGTAATGCCTAAACAACATGTTCAAAAACTCTACCATAATGGAAATATCCACAAGTAACAATCAATTATCACTCTTTTCAGAAAAAAAAGAGCATAATAAAAATGGTACTTGAAAAGTGCTACGCAAAGCCAACTTTTTAAGATATGTGTGTAATCTCTTTGGGATGATTGAAACCAAAAACTGAACTAGCAAAAGGTTGCTCTGGAATATTCTGAAGTTGGCCATGCAGGTAAACTTTTTATACGATGGTGTGCTGGATATTTTGTGCTTGGTTTTCATAACTTACACCATGGTATGATACACACTACATAACATTATTCATGCTTATGCAACAGTGCATTGCATCAGAATTGTTGCTTATTGCTCTTGTTTGCTATATTTGAGAAGAGTTGAAGAATAACAGTATACAGTTGTTTGTTTGCTTTGTCATTGCCTTCATTTCAAGGAGTATTTACTCATTTGATTTCCAAGACCCATCAGGCTAACTAGTCTAATCTGCAAGTCCATGGAGTCCATGTCATATTTCATAAAATATAAAGAATCTCATGCACCTAGTGCTTCAACAGTTTGGTTTTGTCAAAGGGAGGTCATGTCTACTTAATTTAGCAAACTTTTTCAAGAAAGACTTAGAAACAGTGGATAGTGTTCATTTGGTTCACACCCTATTGAATCTAACCAAGGCATTTGACACCCTACCCATACTGGTTTTGTAAATAAGTTAAGGGACTTAAATGCAGACGTTTATGCAGTAAGGTAAATAGCAAGTTGGCAGAAAGATAAAACCCACAGAGTTAAAGGGCCTTCTCAGAAAGCAAGAAAGTAACTAGCAGTGTGCCTCAGGAATCAGTGCTGCAGCGCTCCTTTTTTTGGCATATAATTCTCCAACCTCCAAACCATGAACGCAGTCCTATGGCTAATGAAGTTTACCAATAGCAGAAGGTTAAGTACTATTGTTTATTCACCCCTTGATAAGGTATCACTACAGCAAACATTCATCCTTTTAAACCAGTGCTGTACTTAAAAAGGACAAGTTAAATGCAAAAAAGGGGAGTATTTTCACACTTGGTTAAAAAAATTCTCATCTTTAACTTACACCATAGCCAGAACCCAACTCTGAACAGTAGTCATGGATCTTGTCACCTTGGTTGACAATGCCCTCTCCTTTGACTACTATGCAGTATCCATAGTAAGGAAATACTCCTACTTGGCACAACCAGTATGTAAACGTATCTCATCTAGGATGAAAAAAGTTACCATTGTTTGTATTCTTTTCTAATTAGACCATTTATAGAGCAAAATGCCCCATTTATTCTGTAGCTCTCCAGAGACATCACACAGCTTGAAACCCCAGCAGTTTTTAAATAAATAAAAGGTCTAAAATCCCTTGACTACCACAACAGGCTTGAAGCCTATCTCTGTACTCAGTCTCTTATAGACTCTTAAATGGATGTCTACGTCTTACATTCTGCATCTTTCAGAACATATCTCTCCTTATCTGTTATACCTACACAGGAACAATATCTCATCCATCACTTGAACTAAGGATATGAATCTCTAGTAACATATAATAATATGTGCTGGAGGGATATGGAACAAAGGATAATTTGTTGTTAAATAAAGTCTTAGTGGAGAATTGTAAAAAAAAGGGAAGAATCTAAGTATGGCATGGATTGACTACAAAACATTTTGATAGTATCCCACATTCATGGATAAAAGAGTGCTTAGAAATGTATAAGATACACCCTACACTAATCAACTACATTACAGTGAACATGAAACGGTGGCAGACCACTTTGCATTTATGCCATGATAAAGGACAAATTATTATCCCAGGGATAAAAATTCAAAGGAGGATATTCCAGGGTGACTTTCTGTCTCCGCTCCTATTCTGCCTTGCCCTTAACCCATTAAGCTGTCTACTTAACAGCTTAGGCCATGGCTATAATTTGGCTCCTAGAAAACAACAAAGTGTAAATAGTTCTCATCTTCTCTTTGTTGATGATTTAAAACTCTATAGCTAATCAGATGAGGAACTGAAAGCACAATTGCAAGTTGTCAAAACGTTTTCATATGATATAAGAATGTCATTTGGTCTTGATAAATGTGCAAACACAACCTTTAAAGCAGGAAAACTGCAGCACTAGGAAAACATCAGTCTGGGACAAGAATGTGATATAAAAGAACTTGAGCAAGAGAGAGTGTATAAATATTTGGGAATTGATGAAGTATCAACAGTAAAACATGAACACATGCAAATAAAACTTAGAAAAGAATATTTTAGAAGACTTAAATTAATCCTGAAAACAGCATTGACCTCTAGGAATAAAATCCAATCTATAAACTAGTTTGCTCTTCCTGTCCTAACTTACAATTTTGGAGTGATTGACTGGCCCCAAAATGTGTTGGATAGATTACATAGGAAAACAAGAAGTATGCTTCATGCTCACCAAATGATTTATAAAAATCAGTGCATACCAAGATTATATATTCCCTGTTCCGAAGGAGGGATGAGCCTCATTGAAATTGATTACATGTATAGATCTGCTATCATGGGACTCCACACATATCTGCTGACCTCACAAGACCCAAACGTGGTGAAAGTTTTGAAACATGAGGAGAATAAATCTAAGACGACTTCTCTGCTTAATCTAGCAGAAGCATATTGGCATCAAGCAGGAATGGAAATCAAACAAGAAGTAGATAAAAATAAGGCAGCAACTGAATGTGCCAAAAAGACAAAAGAAAGAATATAAGGTGAAGGACCAGATGAGAAGGCAAGAAATGTGGAAATGTATAAATACAGTTGCAAGTATAGAAAACTTCTGGAAGAACCTCATGTTGATCAGGAATGAATGCAGGAATGGTTAAAGAGAGGCATATTCAAACCAAGGGATGAAAGGTTAATATTGGCAGCCCAAGATAGTGGGCTGCATACACATTGGTTTACAAAGTCCAATGAACATGTGGGAGAAACAGACAAATGTAGGTTTTGTAAAACAGAATTGGAAACAGTTGCACACCTAGTTGCTGGTTGCAACATACTAATGGCAGAAGGACTGTCTACTGAAAGGCATAATAATGTGGCAAGACTGTTCCAGTGGGGATTGTGCACGCATTATGGTATTGAAGTGGCTGAAAAACACTGGAAACATGAGTCACAAAGCATCATAGAAAATGATGGTCTACATCACATGGGATCACCCATAACCAACAGTTCAAAAGATAGATGCTAGAAAACTGGATATAGTGGTCCATGAAAAGAAGACAAAAGTAACATTTATCATTGAAATTGCCACACCCAGTGACTACAGTGTCTTGCATACAGAGACACAAAGTCATAAAATATCAGGATTTGCAGGCAGAAACCAGAGCAATGTGGAATAAAGATACCCAGACAGTTCCAATAGTAGTAGAAGCAATTCCAATAGTAGTAGGAGCAATGGTTCTTATAAAGAAGACTCTACAATCATATTTAGATATGTTACCAAGGGTCTATATTAAATATTTGAACACTTAAACGTTCAAATCACTAAAGATCGAACTTTAGTGATCGAACGCTTAAATGTTAGAATATTTTTAAAAATTAAAAAAAAAAAACTAAAGGGTGTAAGCAGGGAGGCAAGCCCCCCTACTACTTAAATATACCAACTCCGAGATCGCGCTACAGTGTAGGAAATGGAAATTTTCCATTTCTGTACTGTAGTGCACTGAAGTGCCATCTCGGAGTTGGTATATTTAAGTAGCGGGGGGGTGTGGGGGGGCTTGTCCCCCCCATTTAACACTTTACTTTTTTTTTCTTTAGTTATTTGAACGTTTAAGTGTTCGAATATTTAATATAGACCCGTTACCAATACATGTATCTCCATACGAATTGCAGAAGGAGTCATTACTTGACACATTGCGGGTGCTGCAAAGAGCACTTCTGGCTGACATCAAAGATTGAAACAATACTAATTTCATGAACTTTAATCATATTTTGAATTAGGAAAGGGGTCCATTCCTGTCATGGTATTAGAAACCCAAAGATTTGGAGAAGTTAAAAAAAGAGTGATAGATTTATTGCTCAGCATTTACCTCATGTCTGGAATAAATTGTCCTTCCATGTTAAATAGAGTGACACCCTTACATCCTTCAAGATAAATCTTGATGACTGGATGGCTCTCCACAAATTCATCTCTGACCTGACTTGCTTTGCTCTTCTAGAAGCAGGACTTATATTATGAGAGTAGCAAGCAGCTATGTACAGATGGTCTCAAAATTTACTCGCCTTGTAATTCCTGTGATCTTATAAAGTTCCCTTTTCCACAGTGAAAGAATTTATCACCAGTTGTGTAATTATAAGGAGACAAAGGGATAGGGATGGGAGAACATGTCCTTCCAAACTCACAGTGTACACCATTTGTCCCTCAAACAGTTTCAAGTTCAAGAGCAAAATCATAACAAGAAAGGATGTGCAATTCCTCCCTTTTGCAACTTTCACTTTGTTCTCTGCTTCCCTGTTTAACTGCACTATTCAAAACAGTGCTGAGTTATGCTTTGTTTATTAAAAAAATATTTTTAATAAACTGTGGTATCACTGCTGATATGGTCTAGGGTGTTTTCCAGTATTGATGCTAGACTATAGCATGGGGGATGGGGATGCCATATTTGAATGTGACAATAAACCAATGTTCCATCTTCCTAAGGTTGTTTGTAGCTCATGTGACTGGAGATGGACCCATGCTACTTATTACAAAAAGAATAGGAATGGTTTTCAGTGAACGGTACGATTTAGCCTAATTACCCTAAAGAATATTCCTTAGGCTAATTAGACTGAATTGCTCCTTCATCAGTAATAACTCATATTTCTTAGGCTAATTAGACTGACTCATGCCTTTCATCAATTGCCTTTTATATCATGGTCATGACTGGCCAGACTTGTTCCCTCACTGATTTGTTCTACTTTTCCCAAGTACTCGCACTCACTATCGTGATGTATAAAAGTAGCAGGAATGGCTTTGAAAGATTAGATCTGAAGAAGTCTAATGACAAAAGCAGTTATACATAATGCTGAATTCCAAAGGGATAAGAGAAAATGAGCCTTTATTTTAAAAGATGTTGGAAAAACCTTTTTAAAAACCTTAACATGTTTGCTTAGATAGTGAGAGAATTCACAAGGTATGAGTTCCAGCATCTACTTTTACAACACGAGGCAAATAAGTTATACACTAAAAGAGCTGACACAAATGTCCAACAGCTGTTATCACAGCATAGCAAATGATTGAGCATCAGAATAGCACATCTGTAAAAAAAAAAAAAAAAAAAAAAATAGAACAGCTGTTATAACAGCTTAGTTTAAATGGATCCTCAACTGAAGGTCTAACAAAGGAGACAAAGGAAAAGAACAGCTGTCTTAGCATATGCATAGCATAAGGCTCCAACAGCTGTTATAATAGCTAAACAGAGTAAAGGTCCAATGAAAGAAACAAACAGCTGTTTAAGTGCTCAAGCCTACCGTAAGAACCTAACATCTGTTATACCAGCTAAAGAAAATAATGGCTCCCTAAAGCTTTACTAACCTCTGCATGGTTTTGTTATTCCAGAAAAGATTCCAACTCAAGAAGCTTAAGGGCATTTGGTACTGGATCCATTTAAGTTTTGATCCTCCAAAAGAGGTCTGAAAGAATTCAAAACCAGAATACAAAGTTATTTTAGACACCTTGGGACAATAGGGATCCACTTACAGAGGAAGAGGCAGGGGAACATGAGAGGGAGAAAATATTGGAAGAATTAATATGGCCACACATACACATCACACTGATCCTTCAGGCATTATGCAGACTCATGGTGGAGTAATGTTAACATATCGGGGATTCAACATTTTTAACTATACAGATTTTAACAGTTATAACTGCGGTGGTGGTGCTGCGGTAGCATTGTCGCCTCATAGCAAGACGTTGTCCCGTTCGATTCTCAGCTAGAGCGTCTTCTGTGTGGAGGCATACGTGAATGGGGTGTGCCTTCATTGAAGGTTGTGTGTCAGGGCTGGTAACCCGGTACGTAAAAATCCACTACCAATCATTAGCAGACCGGAGTTCCGCAACCCCTAACCAGGAAAAGCTGAAAGACACAACCAACTCCAGCACATTTTACTCTTTTAAACAAGAGATTTTAGTTTGTTCCCACCCCCAAACTTAATCTTGTGGATGCTATTATGGAACTTAAGCTTTACACAAACTGAATTTTATGATCACACTGGATAACAAGGTACCTTCTGATGAAATTATTATTCCTGGGGTTTCTAATAATAACAGGAAAAAAAAGTATTTACAACCCTCCATTGAATTCCACCCTGGCAGTTTTTGAAAGAGCATGTGAGAGGGAATTTTATAACTTAAAATACATCTGTACTCCCTACAGTCACAATCAGACTAGAGAAGAAAAAGAAGTTATGTTAGAACTCAGAAACAACCCCCTAATCAGAATTATGAAACCAGATAAGGGGAAAGGTATTGCTGTCTTGGTGTACCATCACAATGTCGCAGCTGCAGTGTGCGACAATGGATAGTCGAAAGTAAGTCTGCATAGGTTTGTATGTGCGAAAAAAAACATGCGGAATGCACAACAGCGAATGGTAGTGTGCGTTCGCTGTTGTGAGTTCGGCATGTTGGATGGAGATTGCACTATAGTGGGGATCTTGAATTGTACCCTTTCCTGCACTGTAGTGTGATCTGGGAGTTTGCATATACAGGTTGCAGGGGGAAAACATCTGTTGTATGCCACCGAATGTGGTGGTATTTTCGAAAAATGTCGACAATTAAATTTTTTCGTTCGTTCTTTTTCCCGGTCGCTATTATAACGTTGTCATAACTTTCGACCATATTTTTTGAGTACATAAGTACTCGCAAGAAATATGTTCGAACTTATGAAAGTAAACCATTATCGCAAACAAGGTTGAATACACATGTACTATATACAACATGTTACAAGACACTGAGACCTACAATGTGGTCTCTAGGAATGAGGTATCTATTACATATAAAAAGATAGACGTCTTTTTGGAAGATCCCTTAACGCAGGGTGCTAGTGATACTGACACACACAGATTTTTACTCGACAAATTCATATATATCCCTACTGTGTTTGGTATCCCTAACACACATAATAATATTCCCTGTCCTCCATACAGACTTATTATGGTGGCTAACAACACAAAGGCATACCCTTTAGCAGTATACATTGATCGTATACTTACAGAATCTATTAAACTAATCCATCATATATTAAAAAGACTCTGGGAACTTTCTTGGTAAGATTAATACACAAGTTTTTGTTCCTTCAGTGAGTTTTTCTACTACTGATGTGGTGGATTTGTTTTCTTCCATTCCTCACTCTGCTGGTTTGGATTTGTTCCATGAAGCCATTACTGAACTTAATGGCTCTACTATTAATTTTATCACTGATTTAATGGAACTAGTTTTGACCAATGATTTTGTTGTATTTGAGGGTGAATATTATAGACAAACTAAAGGTGATGCCATGGGTGCATGTTGTGCCCCAATATATGCAAATCTCGTGTTATACAGCTTGGAAAAGAAATTTGTTTTGTCCAGCTCTTTCTCTTCCAGATGCCGCACTTACCTGATGTACGTGGATGACATTTTTATTCTATGGAGGAATGGTGACACCAATACTCACATTTATTTTATCATCTTTTTGGAAGAATTTTCCTCCTTTCTGTCATTCACTGGGCACTTTGGTTATTATTCTGTTGATTACCTAGATGTAACTATTTCCAAGGATTATGCTAGTAACACTTTTCCGTCTGTAATATTTCGCAAACCTACTTTTTTGAATAGTTACTTTGATTACCACAGTTGTCACCCTCAACACATTAAATGCAACATTTTTAAAGGTCAACTGATGAGAGCTGCTTAGATGTGTTCCACTGGAGATTTCTTTAACGTAGAAGTTGATACTTTGCGAAACATGTTTTTGGAAAGGGGGTACCCTAGAGATTTTCTCAATCATATTGTCACTGATGTCACCCATCTTTGGGGTAAAAGATATTTGCCACTGTTGGAAACACTTACACAGGTTGGAACTTGGACATGCACTAGTGGTGACATACAGTAATTATGAGAAAAACATTCAGGGCATTGTTAAAAGGAACTGGAGCATTTTTAAGATGGATGAAGTTATTTTCAAAACTTTAGGTACTAAATCCTCATTTGTGTTCAAAATGGGATATAACTTGAAATATATTTTTGAACACCCATACCTTGCCCCCCATCCCATCATAATGACAATAAAGGTACTTGTGTAGAAAATCTTTCATGTGTACTAATATTTATTTTGCAATGTTATTTATTTGATATATAATACCACTATTTGCATGGCTTAGTGCAAACCCGGGAAATGGATAAATACAATAAATGTCATGTAATATACTACTGTGATAAATAATACATAAACTATGCCTATGAATCACGTGTGTGTAGCACATCTGCTAAACACGGTAATCCACATGGTATATAGTGTCAGTAGATCATGGTTCAAGTCGCACATGTGTCTTTTAAGGATGAAACCTAATAAACACTGCTCACAAAGATAAAACAAGGTGAATTTTGCTTGTCACGTTTATGCATTGCTTACCTTTGAGCAAACCTGGACTAATGGCCCATGCACAAAGCAGACAGAACACCTGCAGACAGGATGCAGACATTCTTGATTTCAAAAAGTCTACATTTTTGCATCTTCTGATTTCCATCTCGCAAACCTACTAAGCGGCATTGCAAGGTGGTAAGCAAACATCCCCAACACCTGCAAGTCTAGAAATCCTGCAGACAGGAAGCTGACAATTTAAAAACAGGTACAATGTATCCTCTATTTTTTGCCACTTTACAAACACGTTAAGTGGTGTTGCCTGGCAGTTAACATACATACTTAATAATGAATATGAAAATCCACAGCTGTTTCTTAATTGTTCCTGTGGTAGCAGGTGTAAGTGTAGGACTGCAATACAGGTGATCCTGTGTGATAATCTAGCATACTTCTGATTAATGCTTGTCCACTCAGATTGAAAAAAAAAACAAATTCAAAAATTCAAACAGGATTATAAATAACAATAAGTATATATAGCAGTGCAGTCCATATGAAATATATGTGAGACAGAGAGTATAGTAAATATTATCCTTCTGTAATTATAATACTCTTCTGTGTCTCTGGATGGCCTTCAGACCTCAAAAATACTCAGACATGAAAGTATAAACCAGGACCTTGTAAGGTCACACACATACCTGGTTAACCCCTCAGTCTGTCATGTGTACATAGTTTCAAAACTTCGAACTTCATATGGTCGAGATCATAAGATCGAAGTTTTGAAACTTCAAACAGTTTAAATGGAGATTGCTGCACAGCACAGAACAGGATATTTACCGTTCTCTTCACTATAGTGCAATCTCGGAGTTGGTATATATAATTAGGGAGTGTGGAGGTGCAGGGGGGCTTGTCCTACTGCAGAAATGTAAAAAAATATTTTTTTTGTTGAAGTTTCAAACTTTCAAAATTTCAGTGTTATGATCTCAACCACATGAAGTTTGAAGTGTTGAAAGTTTGAGCTTCCAAAGTAGATTCATAATATATATATATATATATATATATATATATATATATATATATATACACATATATATGTGTGTGCGTATATTGCTACTTAATGCCTTGTAATAATCCTGTAACATTGCTGTTTAATGCTAATTTATAATGAAAATTGTATAATATGTTGGGAGCTTTTCTCCCCAGGCCTCCACTGAAAAAGGGCTGTTCAGCTCAGTCGGACAATCCCGGTCAACAAATGTAAACTAAAATAAAAATAAATATATATATATATATATATATATATATATATATATATATATATATATATATATCTATATAGATACATATATATATATATATATATATATATATATATATACATACATACATATATGTGTGTAAATGTTCAGCAAGCACTTCTTCTGTGGCAAGGGTGAGAAATCACCTTTGGAAGAATATGCTTTGTTTCTAATGCATAGGTTTGAATCCCACCTTGTACAAGTTAATTTTATCAGTATGTAAAGCCACACCAAAAATGTGTCAGATTATATCATTTATACCCCCAATGTATGTCTGCAAAGTTAAATCAAGTAATAGGTACGGCAGCATTGAAACCAAAAAATAATGGCAATTGTCACATTACCCTTTTTAGTTCATAAACTGCTTTCCTCTTTGTTTAGCACTGTTGTTCTCTGCTTAACATCCTGCAGACTCAGTTGGCATGGTTGTTCGGGGTTGCGCACTAGTAGAAAATACGATAACATGCATTGGCAGGAAATCATTCTTAACTATTGCTGTTTTCCCTGGCTGAACATGTCTGGTGGTAGAAGAGAAGGTGCCTAATTTAGGGAGCAGAGGTGGGGTGTTGAGGAGTCCAGAATCTTCATTGGACTGCTTGTAAATTGTCCCAGCCAAAGGCTCTTGCAGGAGGACTATAACGGCTCCCAGTATAAGTCTGAGGCATGGAATAGTCTGGCCAAAGCTGTCAACAGTGCAACTGGCGTTACACGCACTGGACAACAGTGTAGGCATCACTATAATGATTTCAGAAGGTACAAGCAGGATGCGCTCAACCAGTGGCTGGATGAATTTACGACGCTGACATCCCGCAGTTGTGTAATATACAGATACAGCGAATTAAAACTAGATAGGAAGCTGCATATATGTAAGAATGGTATGCTTAATGCTCTTCTGTTGTTCTCTTCTTTTTATTCCACAGCCAAGCAAGAGATCATGGTGAATAGGGTGGCCCAAGCTGTGCATCTAGAGAGACTAAGGGAAACAAGTGGTATGTATGCAGCACAACATAACTATTATTTTGTAACAAAGTAAGCATGCATATCCTAACTCTAAAAGCAAGCATGCATGCTTCAGTCTGTAGCACAAGCGAAGTGAAAGAGTCAAGTTGAATACTTTAGTCAGACATGGGTTCAAGTACCACAAGAAACAAATATTAATAAAATCCTTTAAAAATATTACATAATTTAATTTCATCAGAACTGGCATAAATGCCCTGCTGTTAACTTAATCTGTATAATTTGGCATATGTGCAATATATGCACATTGCACGGATTAATTTGAGCAATCACTACTTATAGTTTGTAGTTGTTAAGAAGTATACTTAAATGTAAAAGTAGAGATAAATACTTTATTATTGTGATAATACACTGTGTATCACATATGATGGTACTAATTATCTATTTTTTTCAATTACCTCAACCCTTATCTCTCTTTTTTTATTTTTCTATGTGTTGTTAAAATGTTTCCATGTCATCCTTCTCTGACAAATCACAAAATGTTTTACAGCACAGGAAGGTAAGCCAACCCCTGTGGTTCAGCCTGTCCCCACACCACCAGCTCCTGCACCGGCCCCAGCACATCTGGGACCCAACTGGCAGTACTGTCTCCACTGTCCCTGCAGTACTTGGGCCCTCCACACCAGGTAGCACTACCCTGGCAGCTGGGGCTGTGGTACCCTCTGGTATTAGTAGTGGAGGTGGAGATTATATCACCCACCAGGAGTTGCCAGGCTTGGTGCTTAGGGTCATGCACAGCACCATTGGTTCACTTCTACACCAGATGAAGAGGATGCTCTCACATAAGGTCCATAGAAGAAGAGGTCAAGCACTCCAACACCCAGCAGAGTAAGGGGACAGTGATGACAGTCCTTCGGGTAAGGACCACATTCTCATTGTCCCCATGTTTGATGGTTATGGGTATCTTTTGTCCCTTCCCTAACCCAATCATGGTGTCCCTCAACCTGTCATATCCCTCACTGTGCCTGTGTCTTGTTTTGTTTGTCCTCTTCGTTTGCATCTGCTTCCTCACCTACCCTACTTACCTGACCCAGAAATACCTATGTCCCTTACCCAACATTCCTCTTTTACTGAAAAAAAAAAAGGGCACCTGTCCCGCAAAAAACATATGTGTCATACTTGGCTATCCACTTTGCACATGTGTCTTCCTGACACACTTCATTCAGTCCAGCTGGTTATACAAAATGATATCACCCCTCTTTGTTGAGGTGACAGTCCAAATTTAGCTAATATTCTGTATATATTTTCATTTTACACTGCTGAAGACGTGGATAGCTGTGGTTCTTTCCTACCTCCCTCCTGCACATTCCTATATTGTTTTTCCTATTTACTCCATTTTAAAATCTTTAATTTGGTCAAAAAATAGAATCACACACCACACACATAAGCAAACAAAACCCAATGAAGCTCTTCGCTTTTTGTCTTCTTTGTTTGCATGGATTTTGGCATCGCACATCAATGCTGAGCATCAGAGAATGGCTCCTGAGTGTTGTGATTCCTTCCATGCAATCCTGCTTAAACATGCTGTGCTAAGTCAACACACTGTGAAAGTAGAATAAAGAATTAATCTGAAGTAGTTAACTTCATTTGTCAGCAACCTATGGGATCCGGATCCGAGCCGGCAGTTTTCAACAGCTTTAGATCCGAGCTCCAAGCTCCTCCCCCTACCCATAATCCCCTGCCAACCCTGACTGACCTCAGATCTAGTTTGCTGCGGTTATCCAACAGCAGCTTGATCTACAGCTCCAAGCCTTCGAGATTTTTGTGAGGAAAAAATTACCTTTTTTCTCTCCTTTCTTCTGTTTTTTTGGTTGTGTGTGTTACAGGTTCCTTTTTTGTAAAAACCCTCTCTAGTTTAACTATATATTTTTTGTTCTTTTACCTCCCCCTTCCTTTGTTGTTCCGTTAGGGTTGTGTGTGTGTGTGTGTTTGGGGCCTAACGTGTGTGTTTCTCTCTTTTATTTAAAATGGCTGAGGCCCCAAAATTGATCTTTTCTAAGTGCACCGAGTGTGGCCATAAGCTGCCCCCGGCGGATGGCCACACTCGGTGTGTGTTGTGCCTTGGGGTTGAACACCTGTCTTCTGGTTGTTCCATCTGTGCGGCGTTCAACCCCAGGGCCCTCAAGGACCAGAGGTCCAAGCTGATTCTGGCGGGTCTTCTGACCCCGGATTCGGCTTCTACCTCCGGTCCTGCTGCGGAGGCCAGGAAAGAGAAAAGGAGAGAGAAGCACCACAAGCGGCGGGCCGAGGCCTCCGCTTTGCCCCCCTGGCTAAGCGGTCTTCTCCTGCCAGGACTTCTGGGTCTCCTCCGTCTAGGATCCGGTCCCCGTGCTTTTCACTGGGTCCTGAGGAGGAGGAGATCCGATCTCCTTCGAGGTCATCGAGGCGACACTCCGTCCCGCCTCGGTGGCCTCATCGAGATCTACCCAAAGTCTCACGGATGCAGATTTGGACCGGATGATGAGAAGATTCCTCCAGGCCCAACTGCAGATGGGAGTGCTCCTGCCCCCCCCCCCTCCGGGGGGGAGCTCGACCTCTTTTTTTGCCCCGATAGCTCCTTCCCGCTTCCCGGGCTCGGAGTCTTCGGAGCCGGGGGGGTGTCGGCGCCGATAGTCTCGGGTACTTCGGCACCGGCACTTCCCTCGAGTCTGTCGGGTCCATTTTCTTCGGATCTGAGCTCTTGGAGCCGAGGGCTGAGCTTCGGATTCGGCGGTATCGGTATGCCTTTGGCTCCATCCAGGTCGGAGCATACTGGTCCGTCGGATCCGATCGCTTTGGCGCCGGCCCAGATCCGTCCGTCGGATCCGAGGGAGGGTCTGCTTTCGGATCCCAGAGAGAGCAGCTCTCCCTCGGCATTCGACGTGGTGGAGAGGGCCCTGTCGAGAGATTCCAGGCCCCCAGCCCTTGCCACGGCTCCACCCTGCGCTCTTTCTCTGTTGGGCCCGACTTCCATCACCCGGCCCCAGGGACAGCCTGCTCTGACGTCCCAGGTCATTCCTTTGGAACAAGACGTGGCTGGTGAGACCTCCTCGGGGGGGGGGCTGTCCTCACAAGCGAAAGTGCAAAAGGAGGCACCTGGACTCCCCCGAGTCCTTGACTGAGGACACGGATTTGGAGGAGGGGGAAGGCTCCCCAAGATCACCCCCAGAAGATGTCTCATTTGGTGACATCATGGAGATGCTCAGGATAAAGGGGGGGTGGTCTGCCCCAAAGCCTACCTCGGACGAATCCGTGTTCCTGGAGGTGTTTGAAGCAGGCCCGTCTACCTCTTGAAAGTCCCCTCCGGCCGACCCCCTGGTAGATTTGATTACTACCAGGGCATGGAAGGAGCCGGACACTGTGGAGCCAGTCCCCAAGCGCCCGGACAAAATTCTTTGCCCACCCTCTGACAAGTCCCACTGGAGTAAGGGTCTCCCCGTAGATGCCATGTTGGTGGCGGCTGCCACCAAGAGGGAACTAACTCAGGAGAGTCCCTCGGTTCATCCCCCGAGCAAGGAGTCTCGGTCGATGGACCATTTAGGGAAGCGGGTCTTTAGTTCGGCTACCTTCTCTGTGAGGTCGCTGAACTACATGGCACATGTGCTTCAGCTGCAGCGGGACCTTATCAAAGAGTATGCTGCGTCGCCCCCGGAGTCCGTGTCGGTGGAGGACAAACGTTTGCACTCCACCCGGATGGCCACTCTTTGATCCATATCAAACACCTCTATGCGGCTTCTATGCCATGCCACGGAGGGAGCCGCTAGAGCCAGCGGAGCGGGCCTTGTCATGAGGCGTCAGGCCTGGCTCCGGCACTGTGATTTCGCGGAACCCTTCAAGGTGTCTTTCGCTAATGCCCCTTTCGATGGTTCTGCCCTCTTTGGCAAAACTGTTCGTGATACCTTGGTCCAGAGCGAGAAGGATGGGAAGACGTTGTCTGCTGTCGGAGTCCGCTTCTCTGCTCCCCAGAGGTCCTTCTCCAAGAATCAAAAGGGACAGAAGAAGATGTGGTTCCAGAAGTCGCAACAGTCCCGTCCTGCTCCGGACTCCCAGCCCTTCCACGGCAGAGGAGGGCAGGGTGGACGCCACCCTAGAGGCAGAGGGGGCCCGCGCAGTTTTGGATCCAGAGAACCCTTCTCGGACCAACCCACGCAACACCCCTGAGGGGTTGCCTGACTTCTCCACTCTGGAGGCAGTTGGGCGTTTCTCGAAGCACCTAGCAGCTTGGGAGTCCATCACGACAGACCGCTGGGTGCTTCACATTATATCCAGAGGATATCAGATTCCCTTTTCTCTTTACCCACGCAGCCCCAGATACCTCCCCGATGTCCCACACGATCAGAGGGAGGCCGCAGCAACAGAAATCCAACAGTTGCTGGAAAAAAGAGCCATCCAACACGTCCCCCCAGACCAGTGCGGGTCGGGGTTTTACTCCAGGTTCTTTTTGATGCCAAAAACGCCGGGGGACTTAAGACCTATCCTCGACCTCTCCTCCCTTTTCTATGGCCCCTCCCCTAGCCCCGGTGACCACGGACACCTCCCGTCTTGGGTGGGGGGGGCATTGTTCGGGCAGGACAGTCCAAGGCACGTGGGACCCCACGGAGACCTCTCTGCATATCAATGTCCTAGAGATGAGGGCAGTGCTGTTAGCGTTGCAAGCACTTCAGCACCTTCCTGTAGGAGCTATTGCGATTCAGTCAGACAATATGTCTGTTGTCTGGTGCATCAACAAACAGGGGGGAACCAGGTCCTACCCACTCTGTCGAGAGGCCATGAGGGTGTGGGAATGGGTGATCTCCACCAACCGCTTTCTTATAGCAACGCACATTCTGGGGTGGTCCAACATCCTAGCGGACAGACTAAGTCGCACCATCCTGTTACCACATGAGTGGTCTTTGAATCCCAAGATAGTGAATCAAATTTTCGCCGAATGGGGTCAACCCTGTTGCGATCTCTTTGCTTCTCCCTCGAACATAAAATGTTATGACTACTTCGCTCTCATTTCCCCCTCCGGGGAACCTCCGAGAGATGCTCTGGTGCATGCTTGGCCTCCCGGTCTACTTTATGCTTACCCTCCTCTTCCTCTGATGCTGAAGTTTCTGCAGAAAGCCAGCCGGTTGGGGAGCAGGATAATCCTCATTGCCCCATTCTGGCCTCGTCAACCCTGGTTCTCTTACCTTTGGTCTCATCTGGTGAATCCCCCTTGGATTCTGGATCCCCGTCCGGATCTAATATCCCACCCCCTAGATCTCCCAGTCCCGAATCTGGACAATCTCAAGCTCACAGCTTGGCTGCTCCAGTTCCACTTGTAGCTAGGACTCCGGGTATCTCTTCCCCAGTTAAAACTATTCTAGTAGCAGTGCACAAGCCTTCTACTAGAAAGGTGTATAGTAGCAAATGGAAACGTTTCTCCATTTGGGCGGAACGTCGAAATTTGGATCCTTTCACAGCTCCTTTGCCAGCGGTATTAGACTTCCTGTCAGGGCTGTTTCATCAGGGGGCTAGCTCCTCCACAGTCAAGGTTCAACTGGCAGCTATCTCTCATTATCACGTGGGAAATGAACTGGGCCCTTTGATCACCACGAAATTGTGTAAGACCTTTTTGAAGGGCACCTTTCTGCTCAGACCTCCAGTGAAGGATGTAGTCCCTCCTTGGGATTTAACGCTGGTGCTTCAGGCCTTAACAGCTCCCCCGTTTGAGCCTGCAGCATCAGTAGATCTTAAATTCTTGTCATGGAAAACGGCCTTTCTTGTCGCTTTCACCTCAGCTCGAAGGGTCTCTGAACTACAGGCCCTCTGTGCAAAACCCCCATATTTGACTTTTCACAAGGATAGAGTTTACCTCAGGACCAGTCCCTCCTTTCTTCCCAAGATTGCCTCTGAATCGAATATTAACCAGTCCATCAACCTACCAGTCTTCTTCCATAATTACCAAAACAAAAGGGGAATATAAATTACACTCACTGGATGTGCATAGACAACTTTGCTTCTACATCCACAGGATATCTGGTCATAGGCAATCTGACCAGTTGTTCGTCTCCTTTGCCAAATTTAACTTGGGTAAATCTGTGTCTAAAGTCACCCTGTCTAGATGGATCTCGCAGTGTATCCTTTTAGCATATGAAAGTTCTGGCAGGCCCGCACCTCAGGGAGTCCATGCCCACTCTACTCGGTCTATGTCTACCTCTGCAGCTTTTAGAGCTAGAGTCTCTTTGGATGATATTTGTTCAGCAGCCACTTGGGCCTCATCTCTTACCTTT
The DNA here is from genome assembly GCF_019279795.1 of Protopterus annectens. Classification (NCBI taxonomy): domain Eukaryota; kingdom Metazoa; phylum Chordata; order Ceratodontiformes; family Protopteridae; genus Protopterus; species Protopterus annectens. The sequence continues at coordinate 658,298,152 of NC_056744.1, forward strand.
ATCAATCACTATAAATTGGACCTTATCTCCAGAGGGAGAGCATCCTTTGGCTCTGCAGTGCTCCGAAACATCCTTCCATGAAGGCCGCCCAAGGTTCAGGTAGCTGGGGACTCTGTCCCATAGGTTGCTGCACAAATGAAGTTAACTACTTCAGATTAAGAAGTTATGTACTCACCATAATGTTCCATCTGAGTAGGTAAACTTCATTTGTCAGCAACCGTCACTCCCTCCTGCCCCCTCACTTATGAATCTTTTCATACTCAGGTCCATGGGTGTTCCCCACTTATCTTGAAAGTATTAGTCTTCGGGCAGTATCTGCTTTTGGTCAAACTTGATCTGAGGTCAGTCAGGGTTGGCAGGGGATTATGGGTAGGGGGAGGAGCTTGGAGCTCGGATCTAAAGCTGTTGAAAACTGCCGGCTCGGATCCGAGGTCGGATCCGGATCCCATAGGTTGCTGACAAATGACGTTTACCTACTCAGATGGAACGTTATGGTGAGTACATAACTTCTTATTTCATTGTGTTATAAATATGTATTTAAAACTATTAGATACACCAAGATTTGAACCTTGTATTATCTGGGCTCAAAAAGAAATCTCTCATTGCATTTACACCTGCTACATAAGTCAGCTATTAATGTGATTGCGTGGAGGTAAGCAAACCAATTGAACTCTCATAATTTTATCAGTGAGGCAGAGGCTTATGTTTGCTTGCCAATTAACTACACACAAATTGGGAAAGCAGTATAAATGTGTACCTTGCATGCACAAACACTTTGCCATTCATTGTGCAAACCAGCTTCTCTGCGGTGCGCTATGGAAAGTGCTCATTAACATGTATTACTTATGTTTACTGCCCATTTAGTCTTCATCCCATGAAAGTAAATGTAAAAACACAAACAAAGGGAAGACACTTTTTAAGGAAAGAACACATATTTACTCTGTAGTCATGTGTTACCTGGACCCATGCACTTCTCAGTACTTGTTCCCAAATATATCATCTGCACTGCAGAAATAAATAAAAATATGCTATCTTATATACCATGTAGTACATATTTATATTGACAATACACATTCTGATTATTCAGTACTTGTAGAAATTTTGACAGCTCTTTGCATGTAGTTTCTAAAGTTACTTTTTAAGGTGTACCTGCACATTAGAAACTTAACAGCAAATGCTACACTTTGCACAGTCATTAACCTGGTAACATACAGATCTTTAATATCTTGACGGTTGTACATGGCTAGCCATCCATTTCAGACAGGCCTCTCAAAATCTTCTCTCAAACATCCGGTGCTGATGTCATCCACAATAAATTATTCTGCAGCATTATAAAAGTCATACTTGTCCTATGGCGTTTGGGTTAAATACTGAGTTCTCTAGTTGGTGTACTTAGGTAGGGGTTTAATCTCATTGCAGTCAACTGGTGTGTGTGTGTGTGTGTGTGTGTGTGTGTGTGTGTGTGTGTGTGTGTGTGTGTGTGTGTGTGTGTGTGTGTCTAGTCAGAAGAGCATAACTGTGTTTCCTGCGGTCAGTACAATCCCATGGAGTACAAATATTTTGACAGTTCTGCATGCCTACACATCATTTTCTTAAAGACCTCCCAACATTTTCTTTCAAACATCCAGTGCTGCTGGCATGCAGTATGAATTGTCTTGCAGTATTGTAAAAGTCAGACCTGTTCCATGGTGCTTGCATTAAGTACAGTGCTTTGTAAATAGATAGGTAGGGGTTCTTTTCTCACTGCGGTCAATTGGTATGTGTGTGTGTGTGTGTGTGTGTGTGTGTGTGTGTGTGTGTGTGTGTGTGTAAACCTGGTTGACATCTGAGAGAGCATTTTACATCAGCATGTCAGACACTGCTGTTATCATCTTCTTCTCACCAGATACTGCTGATGTCATCAGCTATAAAGTGTTGTTGGTCATTATAAAATCTAGACTTGTGCTGTGGTGTTTGTGTTAAATACTGAATTCTGTAGGCAGTGTACTTTAATAGGGGTTCTGTTCTCACTGCAGTCAACGTGTGTGTGTGTGTGTGTGTGTGTGTGTGTGTGTGTGTGTGTGTGTGTGTGTGTGTTTTTGTATGTATGTGTGTGTTCATTTGGTTGATGTTCAAGAGACCATTTTACACCAGTATGTGGAATACTGCTGTTATCATCATCTTCTCACCAGACACTGCCATTGTCATCAGCTGTAAAGTCTTGCTGGTCACTATAAAAGCCAGACTTGTTCTGTGGCACTTGCGTTAAGTAATGTGTTGTGTAAATAGGTAGGTATAGGGTTCTATTCTCACTGTGGTCACGTGTGTGTGTGTGTGTGTGTGTGTGTGTGTGTGTGTGTGTGTGTGTGTGTTCACTTGGTTGACACTCGAGAGCATTTTACACCAGCATGCCAGACACTGATATTACCATCTTCTTCTCACCAGACACTGCTGATGTTATCAGCTATAAAGTGTTCTCAGACACAATAAAAGTCAGACTTGTGCTTTGGCACTTGCGTTAAATACTGAGTTCTCAAGTCGATGTACTTAGGTAGGGGTTCTATTCTCACTGAGGTCAACTGGTGTGTGTGTGTGTGTGTGTGTGTGTGTGTGTGTGTGTGTGTGTGTGTGTGTGTGTGTGTGTGTGTGTGTGTTTTCAGTTGGTTGACATTCAGGAGACCATTTTACACCAGCATGTGAGACACTGTTATCATCTTCTTCTCACCAGACACTACTGATGTCATCAGCTATAAAATGTTATTAGTCACTATAAAAGTCAGACTTGTTCCGTAACACTTGTGTTAAGTAATGTGCTTTCTAAGTAAGTAGGTAGAGGTTCTGTTCTCACTACAGTCAACACTCACTATGGTGACAATTTTAGAAAGATATGGGAGTCCAATGCTATGTCAAACCCTACTCCGAACATCTGATTGTAGCATACAGTGATAATGTTGTCATCCTGTATAACATGCACTCTGACAGTATTCAAGACAAACCTGTGACAATTTTACACAGGGATGTAATTCCACATCCATACCCTACACACCTTCCAACATGTTCTCCTCAGCTTACAATGATGCTGTCATACTCCATAAAGTGTAACATGACAGTGTTACTGTCAGACATGTGATGTTGCTACTGTGACATTGCATGGCATTTATATTCTATACCTACACAGTTGTAATGTTCAAATCAGGCCCAGTCTACTGTGTGCGTGTGTGTGTGTGTGTGTGTGTGTGTGTGTGTGTGTGTGTGTGTGTGGTTTATGGTACGTTATCACCATTGTATGATCTTTGGAGTCATTCTTTATTGCACTACCACTTGGAAAATCCTTCATGTCGCGACATGCGTCCACCATCCTCCTTTTTCCACTAGCCACATGACATCCTTCCTGCAGAGGAGTGGAGGATGTCCTCATGTAAAATATGCATGCACACAACATGAACCAGAGTCCTTCCATGAGCCTCTTCAAGCCATCTCAAGACCACTGCACGTCTGATTGCTAATTCTGTCATAGTGTGATGCACGTGTCCCATATCGACAGTGGCAGGCTGTAATGCAGTCAAACAAGTATACACATGCGCACAACAGGCTTACTGTCTTCCAAAATATAGTAGATATAGGGATTTTTTTGCAGGGTATAAAAATGGCTAGGATTTTGTGTGATGTTGGCCATTAACCTAATAATGTCCCATAACCTTATGAACAGTTGACATGTCATTATTGCTGTCATTGACATTTGCTACATTTATGTGTGGATGTACATTATGGCTGCAAAAGGGTCTTACAGTCTGTGATGCACACTAACACATTTATGGCCATTGTATGTCTTTGCAGTACATGCTTTTTCTATAACAGCTGTAGTAATATACCTGCTGAGAATTGTTGACATGGTGTGATACACTGTTATGTGTATTGTTGGCATATTAAGACATGTGTTTTTATAGTGGAGCAGATCAGCTTCCTACACAGTTCTCATTCTGCCATCACAGTGACACTTGCATTATGGCACAGGTGTGCAGGGGTCTACATACCATTATTAAATGTTCTGTGACTGCATCAGCATCAATTCATATTGATTACATGGTCATATAAGTCTTGTCTCATGCACATGATTGTTATCCTGTGACATACACATCCAATGTATGACATGTTTTGATACAGTTGCAACCTTGAGAAATTCATTGTATGTGCAGTCATGTCGCTACACCCAAAGATTATCGAGGTGGTCAGCAGCACCATTGTATGGCTATTAGCCTGGTTTTGATAAGTTTTTATAATGCCCACCCCTCCAGTCATGTCTAAAGGTCAGTTCCCTGTGCTTTCTGCTATTAGCCTGGTGAGCTTGGGCATCCTGAGGCAATGTAACAACTGCCTTATGTACACTGACAACTCTGTCCTCTTACCTCCCAACACTCAGACTTGCGAGAGATGCACTTATATATCCAAAATGGAAGCCATGCACTCTGCAGCCAAGACCAGAATAGCTGGTCAAGAGGAGAAGGTCAACACTTGCACCACACCACATGGAACACATAGCCCTCCAGAACACACACCAGCACTGCCTTCACATAAAAACACAAACTACACACCCACCTTCGCAGAGGCTCTTAATATAAATCTACACAAACAACAGAGACCTCCAAGGCAGAAACGCACTCGACCACCACAACACAACACTAATCATGAGACACATAACTCTCCTAAACAGTGTGCCACTCAACCAAAGCCCCTAAGGCAAAACAACATGCCCAACACACTAGTCATAGGTGACTCGATTGTGAGGCACACTGATGTCCTACCCACTAGGTTGAATAAGGAGAAAGTGACAGCCAGCTGCCTGTCAGGTGCCAGGATCTGCCACATAAAAAACTCACTCAGGTCCCGCAACAACAGGTACAAATATGAGTCTGTCATTGTACATGTGGGTGTGAATGACCTGAGATGTACCTCCCTGAACTACATGAAAAGAGACATGGCGAAGCTCGCAGACTATGCAGCCTAGACGGGTATGATCCTAGCCCTTAGCAGCCTCCTACCGCCATCCAGAATGATACCACAGTACAAGCAGAAAATGATTGATTTCAACAATTGGCTAAGTTTCTGGTGTCATTCTAAGCGGATCAAGTATCTGCCTGGGATGACATGACTAACAGACCTAGATACTATGCCAGAGATGGCCTGCATTTGTCACCCCTAGGCTTCCGGATACTGGCCAAGGCTCTTGCCACCTCTTTAGTGCCTTTTTTAGGCGGTGTTCCAAAGACCAAATTACCACCGTAACAGTTACAAACAAATACAGTTTGAGGGCCATGCTGCTCAATGCTAGAAATCTAAATCTCAAAATGCACTTGCTCGAAGCACTCCTTAAAATGGAGAACATCGACATTTGTGCTGTAACAGAGACCTGGTTCAAAGCAGCAGATAGCACCCCTACACTACCAGACTATAACTCATTCCATACCTTTCGGCCTCAGAACTTGGACCAAAGCTCCAAAGGCGGTGGTGTTTCCATATTCATAAAGGATGCGCACACCTCCCGACTGGTAGCACAACATGAAGCATCAGAGATACTTCAGGTGCAGCTAACATTGGGTAAGACAGCGATTAAAGTCATAGTCTGCTGTAGGTCCCCAACCATGACCCAAGACTCACACTCCACATTCCTAAGCACCCTGGAGAATATTAGGGTCCAACCTAACACTCTCATACTGGGCGACTTCAACTACCCCTCCATTAACTGGGAAAACTACTCATGTTCCAATGTTTCCTTGAATTCATTAATTCCAGTGCCCTGGACCAGCTCATTTTTACCCCCAGTAGAGGTAGCAGCATCCTTGACCTGGTCATTACTAACATGGGTAACCATTCCTCTGTACCAATAGTCAACTCCTCCCTGGTTAGATCCGACCACAAACTAATCACCTTAGAAATCCACATTCCCCACCCCACCCCCCGCAAAGGTAACCACCATGAAAAACTTCTCCAAAGCTAACTTTGGGTCCCTAAAAACAGATGTGGCTAACTTCATGGCACCCATGTAATTGGAGAACAGCTGCATGACTGCTGAATCCTACTCTAATGCCCTGTACGGACATGTACACAAATGCATGTATCTCGCCATACCCGATAGAACCAAGACGCTCTCCTCCAAAAAAAGGAAGCTAATCTGGTGGTCCCCTGCCATAAACAAACTCTACAACAGAAGGAGGAAACTGATGAGAAATAAGATGAAGTCCCAAGACTGGAAAAAAACTCCCTTATCAGCCTCAACAAAAAGTTGAGATCCCTCATCAAATCCTCTAAAGCTAGCTATGAAAACAGAATTGCAGCAGATAGTAAAGAGAACCACAAGGCCTTCTATAGTTATGTAAAGAATCTCCATGGCAATACCCAGATTTGCTCGGAGCTGTTGCACAATGGCACCTCCAATACCAAGCCAACAGATACTGCCAATATCCTGGCTGACAGATTCAGTGCCAACTTTACCCCTCTCTCCCCCACCAAAGGACCAATCACAATACCAGTAGATTTCCAGGTACCCAGTATTACTGCTGTACAGGTTAAAGCAGCACTGTCCAAGGCCAAGAATACAGCTTCTATGGGATCTGACAATATCCCTGGTTGTGCTCTACATGAACTACAGAGTGAACTGGCACCTCAACTGTGTGCCCTGTTCATTCACAGCCTCACCTCAGGCTTTGTCCCTACCAAATGGTGCACTGCTACAGTCATCCCTCTCCACAAAGGAGGAGCGACTACAGACCCTGGGAACTATCACCCCATTAGCCTGACAAGTCTAATATGCAAAGCTATGGAACACATCATCATGGACCTAATAAACAAAGATACAGGGAATCTCCAAACTCTGGATCCCACACAGTTTGGTTTTGTGAAGGGTAGATCATGCCTGCTCAACCTGCTCGACTTCTTTGAGTCAGTCACCAGAGCTGTGGATGAAGGCAAGGTGCTTCATACAGCCTACCTTGAGCTGGCCAAGGCCTGTGATACCATTCCCCGCTCAGGAGTCATAGAATAACTCACTAAGCTAGGCATCAACCCCTATATCACTGGGTGGGTTGCAAACTGGCTCACAGATAGAACCCACTGTGTGAAAGTAGCTGATTCCAAGTCAGACTGTTGACCAGTCACGAGTGGAGTCCCACAGGGTTCGGTCTTGGGTCCTCTCCTGTTTGATATCTACTTCTCTGAAGTCCAAGCCAACACGAAGGGACTCTGGCTGACAAAGTTTGCAGACGATTACAAGTTGGGAGCCATAATTAACTCCTCAAGTGATGTTGACATCCTACAGAAAGGCCTCACTGAGACCAACGACTGGTATCAGAATCATGGTCTTAAGCTCAAAGCCAAGAAATGTGTTGTCATCCCCTTTGGGAAAAATCCAGTTCCCATCAATTACCACATCAGCGGTAGTCCATTGAACACAGAGGGCATCATAAGAGATCTGGGAACACAGGTTGACAGCAACCTCTCTTTTGACCACCACATTGCCACTGTGGTCAGAATGTCCTTCTGTGTGGCACATCTCATTACTAAGGGTTTTGCATCCAGGAAGAAAGAAGTAATTGTCTCCCTCTACTCTTCCCTCATTAGGCCAGTCATCGAGTACAATGCCCCATTTGGCATGTACCTCACTAGACACCTACAACAGCTGGAGAGGCCACAAACATACCTCACAAAGAGGATCTTAGGCCTTAAACACTTGTCCTATATGGACAGGCTAAAAAAACTCCAACTATGCTCTGTCTCATATCGCCTACTTAGAGGCGATCTTTGCTTGACTTACAAAGCCATGTCTGACCCAGCTCTGTTAGAAATGCAGCATCTAAAGAAATCCCAATCCCTCCATACTACACGCTCCAGAGACCTCAGCCTCATTACCACAATCACCAGAACAAGCTGGAGGGACAGGTTCATAACCCAGAGACAGCCCATGCTATGGAATAGACTTCCCATACATATCAAGCGGAGTGCCTGACTGGCCCTCTTCAAGAGAAATCTTGATGAGTGGATGTGAAATAGAAAATTCACCCCGGGGATCACTCCATTGACTCTACTTGACAGAGGCACTGGAAACTAAGGTCGGGTGGCATGAAGCCAGGGTAATCCTGTGGGGTAGGTTTGTAAAGGCTCCAGGGCCATTAGCTTAGTACACACCTATGAACCTATGTGGTTAGGTTAGATGCGAGAGGGGGCAATTGGAAAAATAGACTTAAAAAGAAAGAAACTGAATGGCAGTTTAAATTAGCTGCCATGTCCCCCAAGGTCTTAATGATTCGATTTCCATTGCACCTATTTTATATGAAAGAGCAAATGACATATAATGATATTTTAATATTGAATTATTTATGTATATGTTCAGTGGTTAGGTTTGTGCCTTCTGAATGTTTTTTATTATTTTTAAATCAAGGCTGCCTTAAAATTAACATGGTTAATTTACAATTGAAAAATTAGTATTGTGCTTGGTGTATTATTAATTGCTTATAGTATTTAAATGTTTTAGTTTAATTGTGTATGTGTTCTCATGAAGCCTCCTTACTGTAAGACAAAAGTGCTAAATACTACATGTGTTTTAATAAAGCGCAACTCTTGGAGCTGTTTGAGTGGTTTCCTGGGACCTACTGTGTTTTTGTTCTATAGTTTTTTGTCAGTTCCAGGTTGTATGTTAGTTTTTATCTTCGGATTTTGGCCCCAGTCAAACTATGGACTCTTTGGATGATATAGCAATTGCCTGTGTGGAGAATGTGAACAGTGACTTTACACAATTGAAAGAGGAGGTTCTACAGCTGAAGGGTGAGCTTACGAGGCTCATTGAATTATTTTCGCAAAAGGAACAATGTAAAACTACGCCATCTTCCTCTTGCTGTAATTCCAGAGGACTGGCCATTTTTCTTTATGATGATGATGAAGATACTCATAATTGGTTGGACACATGGCAGGTGCTACATTACAGCAGGAAGGTAGTACGTCTTCTAATGGACAGAGGCACATTCAGGAGGTTTCTTCGGTCCAACGTGGTGAAGAGGTAGCGGGGAATACCCAGCATGGTGGCAATTCAATTTTGCAGTGTGGACAATTAATAATGAAGGTACTGTAAATACCGTTAATTGTGATGTTCATTCGTTTTTGGAATGACCGCATTCTAGTTTATAAGCTGGTTCACAGCTTATTGGTAGTTCGACAGTGATAAATCATACCAATCACTGTTTTATGGATTTAATGTCTAAACAATTCATTTTTGCATCCTGTATGATGAGAACTCTCATTCACTATCACATTCGGTACATAATAATGTGAGCAACAGGTTCCATTCATTGAAAGAACTTATTTATTATTTTGAAAAGAGATTTTTTTAAACTAAAGACTTTGGAAATGGGCATTGCTTATCTCAATGAATGTATACGTTTAAAAATTGTGCCGCAAGGCTTATGGCTTTTTAAATTTCCTTTTGGCATCATTTGTGATGATGATATTGTTACTGATTTCTCTGGATTGTTTGATGAAATGGGAATGAATTTGGTTAAAAAAAACAGTCTTTTACTATGAGAAACAGAAGGATGATATAATTAGTGAAGTGGATATGATTGATGTTAAAATAAGGGAGGATTTATTATTTCCTCAATATAAAGAGCTGTATTTTAAAATTCTTGATAAAGCTGAGAGAAGATGTAACAATATTTTTTATGAAAAGAAACAAAAGTTAGAAAGTAATTTAAAACAATTTCAGAATAAGCAAGTATATCCTATAAGAAAAGTTTTAAGTAAGAATACCGGCATTCGGAGGGAAAATGGGATGGGAACATTAAGTTGCAGTGAAGTAGTTAGAAATAGTGATGAATGTGTTGATGACATGGGGATGAACAACAGGATTTTCAAAGGGTGAGGCGCTCAGAAAGACTGGCCAACAGATACACGGAGAAGGGGGAATGCAACAGGTATTATTTCCCCAAGTCTCAGAGGAAGAATAGTTACAGGAGGGTGAACAACCACAGGACCTAAACGATATTAACAACATTGTGTGTAGTAGTGGTGGTTTTGCTATTTATAATTATTCATATAGGGTAATTACGAATGAATATTTTAATTTGCTATCAAAGGGGTGAAATTTATCCCAGAAAATAAAGAAAATTTACTGGATAGTATTATTTCATTACAATTATATGTTATGAACTTAAATTTTGATATTTTGTTTACTAGGCAAGATACTCCAACAACAAGTGATACTATTCCAGTTACAACAAATAGTCATACTGTTTCAGTGAGGAAAAAGAGTATGTATAATCCCCCATTACATCCTTTATTAGACACCTATGAGAAGTTAGTGTTGGAAGATATATATGATATATATTCCAATAATTCTAGGGTACCATGGAATCTCACTAGGGAAGAATACAGTTTATTAATGGATTTAAGAAGCAACAATTCTATTCGTGTAATGACCCCTGATAAGGGTGGGGGTATTGTTTTATATAAATATATAGATTATTCTAATACAATACAGGAACTATTATTTGATGTTTCCACATATGTTGGAGTATCTAAAAACCAGATGAATATACCATATGCTCATATAGATTCATATTTAGAGGAGTATTTGATGAATCAACGTATAGATGTTGAACTTTATAATTTTGTTGTATAAAAAACATCCTATCAGTCCCATTTTTTGGGGGGATACCCAAGGTTCACAAAAATGTGGTTACACCACCGGTTAGACCAGTAGTAGCAGCCAGTGGCTCTAAAACACATCCACTGGCAGTGTTTGTGGATTCATCTGTACAGCATATTTTGGGTAAAATACAACATCTGGTAAAGGATTCTTGGGAATTTTTAGGACTTTTGAAACATGATTTATGGAAGAAATATCTGATTTTCTTGACAATAGATGTCAAAGATCTCTTCACTGTTATACCTAAAGAAGAAGGAAGTGTTCTTTTTAGAGAGACGTTCGTTAGATTTTCAGATCTTTCACATGAGCAAATAACCTTGCTATGTGAAATAATGAATTTAATTCTAGAAAATAATTTTCTCTTTTTTGAGGGGGAGTATTACCTACTAATCAAGGACGTTGCGATGGGGCAGGCTGTGCCCCTGTGTACGCTAACCTTGTTTTACTGGGGTGGGAGATAAACTATGTAGAACAAAGCCCCTTTTGGCACAGAATTAGAAGTTTATTCAAGATTTTTGGATGACATCTTTATTCTGTGGGATGGACCAGTTGATGAAATAGAGGAATTTATTCAATATTTAAATAATACTACTGATTTTTTTTTTAAATTTACTTTCAAGTTTGATAGTAAGGGTATTAATTATTTGGATACTTTTATTTTGCATGATGTGCAAGGATTTAGATCTACTATCTACCATAAAGATACTTTTTGTAATACGTACCTGCACTTTAATAGCAACCACCCACTTTCACAAAAAAAAAAAGTATTATTAAGGGTCAGGCTGTAAGAATAGCTTATTACTGCTTGGTAGTAACCTTAAATTGTAACTGTTATTCTAAGCCTTTTGGTTTAAGCATTTGGGCTCCAGACCAGTTGTTTTACGTTAAGGTTTGTGGTCTGCACTGTTGTGTTGGGACAGGTAGCTTACATCCTTCTGAGTTGGGAATTACTGATTGAAGGCTCAGTGTCTGTTATTCTAAAAGTGTATTAGTACTGGTTAAAGCACTTGGGCTTCAGGCCAGTTATTTTTTATTAAGACGGTTTGTGGTCTGCATTCTTGTGGGAGGAGAGGCTAGATTCTGCCCTTCTGAGCTGGGAATTTCTGGTTAAAGGCTTATTGTGCCTGCTTATTTGAACTGTTTCTTTCTGAAGTTGGTGTGCCTTGTTTGTAGCATAGACTAGATTCAGACATCATGAATCTAGCTTTGTTTGTATAACTTGAGCACTAATCCAGGGCATCTTTTTTGGAGAAGGTTCCCCTGCACCCTAGTGGCAGGAGTGTGCAGTTAGAACTTGTCTGATTGAAGACTGCTGGAACAGGGCTCAGTTTTGAGCTTTTTTACTGGTTAAGTGGGTAATTTGTTTAAATCAGTTTGCTCATTTTTTATTGTTTTATATATATATATATATATATATATATATATATATATATATATATAAAAAACTGCACTTTATTCATCTGCTTTTAGTGTATTTGTGTTTCTTCCTACTTTATTACTTTATTTTGCTTTAGCTACTTGTTCTAAAAAGTACTTAATTGCATTTATTCTTCTGCATTTATTACTGCTTGTTAGTAACCTGATTAAATTGTAACTGTTATTCTAAGTTTTTGGTTGAGGCACTTGGGCTTCAAACCAGTTGTTTTACATTAGGAAGGTTTGTGGTTTGCACTGTTGTGACAGGACAGGTAGCTTACATCCTTCTAAGTTAGGTGTTGCTGATTGAAGGCTCAGTGTCTGTTATTTTAAAAGTGTATTAGTTGTGGTTTAAGCTCTTGGGCTTCAGGCCAGTTATTTTACACTAAGAAGGTGTGGTCTGCACTCTTGTGGGAGGAGAGGGTAGATTCTGCCCTTGTGAGCTGGGAGATTCTGGTTAAAGGCTTATTGTGCCTGCTTGTTTGAATTGTTTCTTTCTGAAATTGGTACCCCTTGTTTGCTGTAGCATAGACTAAATCCAGACCTGCTGAATTTAGCTTTGTTGGTATAACTTGAGCACTAATCCAGACCATCTTTTTTTGGAGAAGGTTCCCCTGCACCCTAGAGGCAGGAGTGTGCAATTAGAACTTGTCTGATCGAAGAGTGCTGGAATGGGGCTCAGTTTTTAGCTTTTTATTGGTTAATTGGTTAATTTGTTTAAATCAGTTTGCTCATTTGCTACTGTTATATAAAAATACACTTTATGCATCGCTGCTTAGCTAGGGTTAAACTATTCCCGGTGCCATAATGTCTGCTCTTCAAATTTTCCCTTAGGACTAGCCAGTTTTTTAGTTTTAGCACTCAAATCTGTTTCTTTGAGCTCAGCACTTATTCAGAACTCATTGTAAGCACTAAATAAGCTACAAATTACGTGAATCAAGAACGAGGCCCTTGTCAGCAGAAAACAGCTTGAAGAAAGTCCTTAACGCAATTTATTAATAAAAACAGCAAAGCATTTATTTTTTCGCTTGTAAGCTACAAATTACTACAGCACTCAACTTCCTCACTTGTCTAGAGAAAAACAGTTTTTAGTACTTAATAAATAAGCACCTATCCAGGCATGTCTGAGGGTCAGCTCTCGGTGTTTTCTCCTGTCTGCCTGATGAATCTGGGCATCTTGGGGCAATGCAGCAATTGCCTCATGTACACAGACAACCCTCTCCTCCTATCACCCAACACTACAACCTGTGAGAGATGCACTTATATAGCCAAACTGGAAGCAAAGCTCTCTTCTCTCAAGACTGGGCTAGACAGTCAAGAGGAGAAGGTAAACACTTGCACCACACCACACTCATCACATAGTACTTCAAAACCTACACCACCAAAACAGACACATAGAAACACAAAACACACACCTACATTCGCTGAGGCTCTCAATAAAAATCTGCTCAAGCAGCAGAGACCTCCAAAGCAGAAACGCAAGCAACCTCCACCCCCCCAACACAGCCCAAATTACACATACCCACAAACTCAGTGTGCCACTCAACCACAGCCCATAAGGCATAACAACATACCCAGCACTCTAGTCATAGGTGACTCTATAGTCAGGCACACTGATGTTCCACTCACCAGGCTAAATAAGGAGAAAGTTGCTGTCAGCTGCCTGTCAGGTGCCAGGATCCACCACATAACGCACCCACTCAGGTCACTCCACAACAGGCACAAATATAACTGTCATTGTCCATGTTAGTGTGAATGACCTGAGATGCACCTCCCTGGACTACATAAAAAGAGACATGGAGGAGCTCTCCGATCTTGTAGCCCAGGCAGGTATGACCCTAGCCCTGAGTAGCATCTTGCCATCACCCCGAATGATACCACAGTACAAGGACAAAATGATTGACTTCAACAATTGGCTAAGCTTCTGGTGTCATTCTAAGGGGATCCAGTATCTGTCTGCCTGGGATGACATGATCGACAGATCACGATGCTTTGCCAGAGATGGCCTGCACCTGTCGCCCTTGGGATTCCGGATACTGGCTAAGGCTCTTGCCACCTCTATAGTGCCTTTTTTTAGGCAAGGTTCAAATGACAAATTCACTACCGTAACAGGTACAAGCAAGCAAAATCTGAGGGTAATGCTACTTAATGCCGGAAGTCTAAACCTCAAAATGCATTCACTCGAGGCACTCCTTAAAATGGAGAACATCAACATCTGTGCAGTGACAGAGACCTGGTTCAAGGCTTCAGAGAGCACCCCTGCATTACCAGGCTATAATTCATGCCACACCTTTCGGCCACCTAACATGGACCAAAACACTAAAGGCGGAGGTGTGTCCATATTCATTAAGGATAGCCACACCCCCAGGCTAGTTGCTCAGCGCAATGTATCCGAGATTATCCAAGTGCAACTAACTCTGGGCAGGACCGCAATCCAAATTGTAACTTGCTACAGATCCCCCACCATGCCCCAGGATTACCACTCCTCATTTTTTGATACACTGGAAAATATTAGGGTACAACCCACCACCCTAATAATGGGCGATTTCAACTACCCCACCATTAACTGAGAAAACTACTCATGCACCAACTCTTTTGCTCAATGTTTTCTGGAATTCATAAATTTCCAGCGCCTTGGATCAACTTATCCACACCCTCATCAGGGGCAGCAGACCTGATCATTACCAACATGGGCGACTGGTGTTCCACACCAGTGGTCAATTCCTGGTTGGTCAGATCTGACCACAAGCTAATCACCCTAGACATCCACATTCTGCCCCCACCCCACCCCCATTAGGGAAACCACCATAAAAAATTTCCCCAAAGCCAACTTCATTCTTCTTAAGACAGAAGTGGCAAACATCACAACACCCATGCAGATGGACAATAGAGGTACGACTGCTGAATCCTACACAAATGCACTTTATTAGCACTTACACGAGTGCATGGATTGTGCTATCCCTAACAGAACCAAGACGCTATCCTCCAACAAAAAGGAAGCCAATCTGGTGGTCCCCTGCCATAAACAGACTCTACAACAGAAGAAAGAAACTGTTGCAAAAAAGAGTAAAATCCCATGATTGGAGGAACTCCCTGGTCAGCCTCTGTAAGAAGCTGAGATCCCTCATAAAATCTTCCAAAGCTAGTTATGAAAACAAAATCACCACTGATTCTAAAGACAACCACAAAGCATTCTATAGCTATGTCAAGAATCTCAATGGCAACACTCAGATCTGCTCTGCGCTACAGCATAATGGCACTAAATATACAGAATCAACTGATATTGCCAATATCCTGGCAGATAGGTTCAGTGCTAACTTTACACCCCCACCCCCACCCCTCACCCCCTAAAGGGCCCATTTCTGTACCGGAAGAATGCAAAGTTCCTGTAATCACAGCTGCACAAGTAAAAACCACACTCTCCAAAGCCAAGAACACAGCATCCATGGGACCTGACAACATCCCAGGCTGCATTCTACATGAACTGCAGAATGAACTAGCAGCCCACCTAAGCACCATTTTCAGTCATAGCCTCACCTCGGGCTTTGTGCCCACTGAATGGCACACAGCAACGGTTATCCCACTCCACAAAGAGGGAGCTACCACAGACCCCAGGAACTACCACCCCATTAATCTAATGAGCCTGGTCTGCAAGGCCATGGAATGTATCATCATGAAACTTATAAACAAAGACATTGGTAATCTCCAAACTCTGGACCCCAGCCAGTTCGGGTTTGTAAAAGGCAGATCATGTCTCCTAAACCTGATAGACTTCTTTGAAGCAGTCACCAAAGCCATAGACGAGGGTAAGATGGTTCACATAGCCTATCTAGATCTCGCCAAGACTTTTGACACCATCCCCCACTCTGGAATTATAGATAAACTCACTAAATTAGGTATAAATCCCTATGTTACAAGATGAGTTGCCAACTGGCTCACTGACAGAACCCACACTGTGAAAGTAGCAGACCCCAAATCCGACTTCAGACCAGTGACAAGTGGAGTACCACAGGGTTCAGTCCTGGGTCCTCTCCTGTTTGGTATCTACTTTTCTGAAGTACAGGCTAACACAGATGGTCTTTGGCTAACAAAGTTCGCAGGTGACTGCAAACTAGGAGCCATAATCGAAACTCCTAACGATGTGGACATCCTACAAAAGGGCCTCACTGAGACAGATGCCTGGTGTCAAAGCCATGGCCTCAAGCTCAATGCCAAAAAGTGCATTGTCATCCCCTTTGGTAAAAACTCTGTACCCATGAGCTACCACATAGGTGGTAGTCTGCTTAACACTGAAAGTGTGATAACAAACCTTGGGACACAGGTGGACAGTAGTCTCTCCCTTGATAATCACATCGCCACAGTCATCAGGAAATCCTCAAACAGATGCCCTATGCAGGCCGTCTCAAAAAACTCCAGCTTTACTCTGTCGCATATCACCTATTCAGAGGTAATCTCTGCCTAACATACAAAGCTATGTCAAACTCAGAGCTGTTGGACATGCTCCACTTAAAGAAATCCCAATCCCTCCGAGCTACACGCTCTAGGGACCTAAACCTTGTCACCACAATAAACATAACATGCTGGAGGGATAGATTCCTGTCCCAGAAACTTCCCATACTCTGGAACAAACTACCTATCTATATCAAACAAAGCTCCTCATTAGCACTCTTCAAGAAAAATCTTGATGATTGGATGGGAAACAGGAAATTCACCCCGGGGATCACCTTTGTGGTTCTGCTCGACAGGGGCACAGGAAAATAATTTTCTAGGGTGGCGAAAGCCAGAGTACCTTTTTGGCTAGGCTTATATAGGCCCTAGGGCCAGTAGCCTACTACCTACCTATAAACCTATGACATCACATTTTGAAGATGTCAAAATAGAGTTTGAAAAAATTTCCCTTATGTTTCAGGAGAGAGGTTACCCTAAAGTATTGATTGATGGAATATTAGGTGAAGTGTACAATAAATGGGGAAGTGTATACAAGCCCTTATTGGGTGCGGGATTAAGTATGAGAATAATATGACGTCTATACAGAACAAGAATGGTCCATATGAAAAAACTTGTGTATTACAGTATAACCATCTTTCTACTGACATCAAGAGGTATAGCTGCACTAATTGGAATATCTTTAGGACAAATCAGGATATGCTGAGTAAAGTGGGTGCAACACCAAGATTTGTAAACAGTACAGGAGCTAATTTTAAAAAAATGCTCGAATGCAAGATTGACCCGATGCGATCATCATTTTTGGCTACAAGGCCCTGTGGTGTGTGTGTAGTCAGTGTCCATACATTAATAAGGATAGAGATGTTGCTTTGAATAACAAATTGGACAGTCAGGTTATATTCCAGAAAGGCAACTGTTTAACAAATAGGGTGGTCTATTTAGCTATATGCGTAACATGTTTACATTTTTATGTAGGCAAAACTGAACGCCCCTTGAAAAATAAGATTTATGAACATCTCAATGATATAAAGAACAAAAAGTTCAATAATGCATTGTATAAACATTCATAGGTTTGCCATGGTTTTGATAAGTTTTTATTTGGTATATTGGATGTAGTTAGGTTAGATCTGAGAGGGGGCAATTGGAAAAAAAGACTTAAAAAGAAAGAAACTGAATGGCAGTTTAAATTAGCTGGCATGCTCCCCCCAGGTCTTAATGATTCGATTCCCATTCCACCTATTTTATATGAAAGAGCAAATGACATATAATGATATTTTAATATTGAATTATTTAAGTATATGCTCAATGGTTAGGTTTGTGCCTTCTAATGTTTTTTATTATTTTTAAATCAAGGCTTCTTTAAAATTAACATGGTTAATTTATAACTGGAAAATTAGTATTGTGATTGGTGTATTATTAATTGCTTATAGTATTTAAATGTTTTAGTTTAATTGTGTGTGTATTCTGATGACCTCTCCTTACTGTGAGTCGAAAGCGCTAAATATTACATGTGTTTTAATAAAGAGTAACTCTTGGAGCTGTTTGAGTGGTTTCCTGGGACCTACTGTGTTTTTGTTCTATAGTTTTTTGTCAGTTTCAGCTTGTATATTAGCATTTGTGTCAAGAAATGTTCTGCATGATCCACAAGCAACTGATCTTTGATATATCCTGATATGACATCAGGACACTCAAACACAGCTTGCCCGTGAAACACATATAGGCACATGTTGTGCAAGTGATGGAAGTATATGACATTGGTATAATTGTATTTCTGTGTGCATAGCAACAGTGTGTGAAATGTTATGAATGACGAAAGCTGTATGGAGGTTTTGTCACAAGTAATTTATTCCAATACATGTGAAATGTTAAGTGGACTACACAACTAAGCACAGATCTGTGTGTGGATGGCAGCAGACATACCCACCCAGAGGACATAGACTATCTGCTAGCTGACAGCTTGTCTCACATGTCACCACCCTGTCACCACTGGCCATCAGCCAAAGTATAAATGCAAACATTACTTCGTTTTTATTCTCAACAGTGCGCTCTCTTTGGCTTATAAAATAGAAGCAATAGGCCCTGACAACATCACACGTTGCCTATAGTGTGACTTAAAACTTGACCTGCCAGACACAGTTGGATCCGTACATCAACACAGCCTCCAGATAACCTATGTTCCCATAGAAGGATGTATAGTAACATGCATCCTTTTGACTCGAGGAGACCATCATTTGATGCATGGAGTTATAGACCCATCCTGACTCTCCTCATCTGTGAGGCAGGCTAATGAGTCATCATATATCTTCTCTAAAAGGACACAGGTAATATCCCGACTGTTTACTAAACCCATGTTTGATTTGTTCAAGCTACACCATGTCTGTTACATCTGTTCACTGTCTTCAAGAGTGTTTCCAAGGGCATGCATGATGACAACACTATCATCTTCTGTAACTTGACCTGGCCAAGGCATTTGACACAAATCAACAGTCAGGTATTACAGAGAAACTGCCACAAGTGGCCCTAAACACCTACATCACCAAGCTGGTAGACAATTGGAATACATATGTGACAAAGAAATATGTTGCAGTGTGTAAAGTCACCTCTGTCTAGAGTCCAGTGACCAGATCCATACCTCAGGGCTTTGTGCTAGACCCTTTCCTGTCCATTATATAAATGATGCCACAGACATGGTTTCAGAGTAGATGAAGTAAACTCATGGGAGGGATTAGTTCCATTATGAACGCAAATACACAAGATATTACAATATGGACAACACACCCCTATGAGTAGACCAAGTGGTATGCACACCTGTCAAATAGCCAGGATTGCTCATTATTTCTAATACAGGTGGAACAGTGTTCCTCCGAACACCTCTGGCAGATGTTACATTTTGAGAGTGGTGTGTGTGATTCCCGTCAGAGATTGCTGATGAATTATAACAGTTGTACATGTGTTCTTGCAGAACCATAGGTTCATAGGTTCATACTAGGCTATCTGCCCTAGTGCATTTATAAGCCTAGCCAGAGTGTGTTTGGCTTTCGCCACCCATTTTAAATTAATTTTGCTATGCCCTTTTTCGAGGTTAGTATACTGTGCCTCTGTCTAACAGTGACACAGAAGTGATACCCGGGGTAAACCTACGATCTCCCATCCACTCATCAAGATTCCTCTTGAAGAGAGTCAATGAGGGACTCTGCCTAACCTGGACTGGGATTTTATTCCAGAGTGAGGGGAGCCTCTGGGTTATGAATCTGTCCCTCCAGCATGTCCTATTTATTTCAGTACTGAGGTTCAAGTCTCTGGAGCGCGTAGCTCGATGGGATTTGGATTTTCTGAGGTGCAGCATGTCCATTAATTCCGGGTTGGACATGGCTTTATACGTCAGGCACAGATCGCCTCTGAGCAGGTGGTATGCCACTGAGTAGAGCTGGAGTTTCTTTAACCGGGCAGCATATGGCTTCTGTTTGAGCCCTTTGATCCTCTTGGTGAGGTACTTTTGGGGTCTTTCCAGTTGCTGCAGGTGTCTGGTAAGGTACATCTCAAAAGGGGCATTGTACTCAATTATGGGCCTGATGAGGGATGAGTAAAGAGGCACGATGACCTCCCGTGATCTAGATGTGAATCCCTTCATGATTAGGTGGGCTATATAAAATGTTTTTCTAACCACTTTGGCCACGTGGTTGTCAAATGAGAGATTGCTATCACCTTGGGTCCCCAGGTCCCTAATTATTTCTTCTGTACTTAATGGATTACCACCTATGTGGTAATTTGTGGGCACTTTGTTTTTGCCAAAGGGGATGACTATACACTTTTTGGCGTTTAGCTTGAGGCCATGGCTCTGGCACCAGTTGTCTGTTTCTATGAGGCCCTTTTGGAGGATGCTTGTGTCGGCTGGAGAGTCGATTATGGCTCCCAGTTTGCAGTCATCTGCGAACTTGGTCAGCCACAGTCCTTCCGTGTTGGCCTTTACCTCCGATAAATATATACCGAACAAGAGAGGTCCCAGGACTGAGCCTTGTGGGACGCCACTTGTAACTGGTTTGGAGTCTGACATGGCCCCAGCAATTCTAACCATGTGGGTTCTGTCCTTGAGCCAGTTTGCAACCCATCTAGTGACATAGGGGTTTATATTTAAGCTGGTGAGCTTATCTATAATGCCCGAGTGGGGTATTGTATCGAAGGCTTTTGCGAGGTCCAGGTAGGCTGTGTGGACCACCTTCCCCTCGTCAATGGCCTTGGTGACTGTTTCAAAGAAATCAACCAGGTTTAAGAGGCAAGATCTGCCCTTAACAAAGCCGAACTGGGTAGGATCCAGTGTCTGTAGGTCCCCAATATCTTTATTTATGAGGTCCATGATGATCCTTTCCATAGCTTTGCAGACCAAGCTAGTCAGGCTTATGGGACGATAGTTTCCAGGATCTGTTGAGGCACCACCTTTGTGGAGAGGGACCACTGTTGCTGTACACCACTCTTTGGGTACATATCCTGTAGTAAGGCTGAGATTGAACAGTAGTTTTATGTTTGGGTTTAGCTCTTCTTGGAGTTCATGTAGGATGCAGCCCGGGACACCGTCTGGTCCCATTGATGCTGTGTTTTTGCTTTGGAGAGGGAAGCTCTTACCTGAGCATCTGAGATGTCAGGGGGGCAGCACTCTGCTGGGATAGATATTTGCCCTTTTGGTGGGGAGGGGGGGAGAAGTTTGCGCTGAACCTGTCAGCTAGGATGTAGGGAATGTCTGTGGGTTCGGTGTATTTTTTGTCATTTTGGAATAATTCTGAGCATATCTGGGAATTCTCACCCAGGTTCCTAACATAACTAAAGAAAGCCTTGTGATTATCCTTAGTGTCCTGTGCAATTTTTCTCTCGAAGCTGGCCTTAGACGATTTTATGAGTGCCCATAGTTTTTTGCTAATACTGATCAGAGATGCCTTCCCTTTTTGGGATTTTGCTCTATCATGTAGTAGCTTCCTCCTTCTATTGTATAGTTTGTTTATGGCTGGGGTCCACCAGACAGGACATCTGCCTTTGGAGGATTGGGTCTTGGTTTTATTCGGGATTGCATGATCCATGCATTCCTGAAGGTGTTCATAGAATGCGTTTATAAAGGATTCTGTGGTCTGGGCTGTATTTTCCACAGGCCCGGGGGCTTTGAAGGATTCCACCTCGGTTTTGAGGAGGGTGAAATTTGCTTTAGAGAAGTTTTTCACTGTGGTTTTCAGGGCAGGGGGTGGAGTCGGGATGTGAATATCCAGTGAGATTAGTTTATGGTCTGATCTTACCAGTGAGGGATACACTTCTGGTCTGGAGCATAGAGTCCCCATGTTGGTGATGATCAGGTCCAGTATGTTTTCCCCTCTTGTGGGAGTGGTAACAAGTTGTTCCATAGCATTTGAGTTTATAAATTCTAGGAACCTTTGGGCTAGGGTGTTGGAGCTAGAGTAATGTTCCCAGTCTATGTTTGGGTAGTTGAAGTCGCCCAATATAATGGTGTTTGGAGAGACCTTCATATTTTCCAGTGTTCTCAGGAAGGCCGAGTGGGTTTCCTGGGTTTGGGAGGGTGGTCTGTAGCAGGCTATAAACTGGAAGGCAGTTTTACCCACTGTTAGTTGCACATGGATAGTCTCTGATGCTTCGTGCTGTGCCACCAACCTGGAGGTGTGGGTATCTTTGTGAATATTGATACTCCCCTCCTTTTGTGGTTCGGTCCAAGTTTTGGGGCGAAAAGCATGGTATGAGGTATAACCTGGTAGTGCTGGGGTGCTCTCGAGCCTTGAACCAGGTTTCTGTTACTGCACAGATATCAATGTTCTCCATGCTAAGGAGAGTTTCGAGTGTGTGCATCTTGAGGTTTAGACTTCTGGCGTTGAGTAGCATTACTCTTAGTTTCTTATCCCTTGTGATACCTATGGAGGTGGGTTTGTCTTTTGAGCCTTGCCTAAAAAGGCACTATGGGGGTAGCAAGAGCCTTTGCCAATATCCGAAAGCCCAGGGGTGACAGGTGCAAGCCGTCCCTAGCGAAGCATCGTGACTTGTCGAGCATGTCATCCCAGGCTGACAGGCATTGAATCCCCTTTGAATGACACCAATACTTAAGCCAATTGTTGAAATTGATCATCTTGTCTTCATATTGTGGCATCATTCTTGGTGAGGGTAAGATGCTACTCAAGGTCAGGGTCATACCGGCCTGGGCTACATGCTCAGAGAGCTCCTCTATGTCTCTTTTCATGTAGTCCAGGGAGGTACGTCTCGGGTCATTCACACCAGCATGGACAATGACTGAGTCATATTTGTACTTGCCTTGGAGTGACCTGAGTGCTTGTGTTATGTGGCGGATCCTAGCACCTGACAGGCAGCTCACCTTGACCTTCTCCTTGTTCAGCCTGGTGAGCGGGACGTCAGTGTGCCTGACGATTGAGTCACCTATTACAAGTGTATCAGGTGTGTTGTTTAGCCTTAAGGGCTGTGACTGTTCGGCACACTGGCTTTGTGAGCTATGTGTTGCACGTGTTTTGTTTTGGGGTAGCGGTTGCTTGGGTGTCTGCTTTGGAGGTCTCTGCTGCTTAGGCAGATTTTTATTTAGAGCCTCCGAGTATGTTTTAGTGTGTTTATGTGTTTGGTTTGCTGTCGTGGTAGGTCTGTGTGAGACTGGAATTGTAGTGAGTGTGGTTTCCTTCTCCTCCTGACTGGTTTCGCCAGTACTGAGTTGAGAGAGCTTAGCCTCCAGTATGGCTATATGGTTGCATCTCTCACATGTGTTGGAATTTGTTGGGAGGAGGAGAGGGTTGTCTGTGTACATGAGGCAGTTGTAACATTGCCTCAAGATTCCCAGATTCACCAGCTGGACCGGAGAGGAGATTGACAACTGACCTTTGGACATGCTAGAATAGTATTGGGAATTCCTTTATAATTGAAAAAAAGGGCCAATGGGGAACAAGGTACTCAAGGGGAGTTTGTGAGGGTGTAGTGCTTTTAATTTTTTAGTGCTGACTTATATAATTGCTTTAGTGAGCAAGTGCCAGGTATCTTAAATGCAATGTGTTACAGGTGACTTAAATGCAAAAATGACAAACAGTAACTTTCTTTCAAGTGAAACAAGGAAATAAGTACAGTAAGCAATGCAGACATCACTAGGGATCCACAGAAGCGCTAAAAAGCCGCGTTTTAGGTGGAATTATCGTTTCAGCGAAATAACAAGCAAACAAACAACAAGCATACAAACAAAGCTAGATTCAGCAGGCCTGGATCTAGTCTATGCTACAGCAAACAAGGTGTACCAATTTCAGTAAGAAACAGTTCAAATATGCAGGCACTGTAAGCCTTTAACCAGAAATTCCCAGCTCAGAAGGGCAGAGTCCAACCTCTCCTCCCACAAGAGTGCAGACCACGAACCTTCTTAATGTAAAATAACTGGCCTGAAGCCCAAGTGCTTAAACCAGAACTAATACACTTTTAGAATAACAGACACTGAGCCCTCAATCAGCAGTTCCCAACTTAGTAGGATGTAAGCTACCTGTCCTGCCACCACCGTGCAGGCCACAAACCTTCCTAATGTAAAACAACTGGTCTGAAGCCCAAGTGCTTAATCCAAAAGACTTAGAATGATAGCTACACTTTAATCAAGTTACTACCAAGCAGTAATAAATACAATTGAATACTTTAAAGAATGCCTGGATTAGTGCTCAAGTTATACAAACAAAGCCATATTCAGCAGGCCTGGATCTAGTCTATGCTACAGCAAACAAGGTGTACCAATTTCAGTAAGAAGCAGTTCAAATATGCAGGCACTATAAGCCTTTAACCAGAAATTCCCAGCTCAGAAGGGCAGAGTCAGCCTCTCCTCCCACAAGAGTGCAGACCACGAACCCTTTTAATGTAAAATAACTGGCCTGAAGCCCAAGTGCTTAAACCAGAATTAATACACTTTTAGAATAACAGACACTGAGCCCTCAATCCGCAGCTCCCAACTTAGAAGGATGTAAGCTACCTGTTCTGCCACTACAGTGCAGACCACAAACCTTCTTAATGTAACAACTGGCCTGAAGCCCAAGTGCTTAAACCAGAATTAATATACTTTTAGAATAACAGACACTGAGCCCTCAATCAGCAGTTCCCAACTTAGAACAATGTAAGCTACCTGTCCTGCCACCACAGTGCAGGCCACAAACCTTCCTAATGTAAAACAACTGGTCTGAAGCCCAAGTGCTTAATCCAAAAGACTTAGAATGATAGCTACACTTTAATCAAGTTACTACCAAGCAGTAATAAATACAATTGAATACTTTAAAGAATGCCTGGATTAGTGCTCAAGTTATACAAACAAAGCTAGATTCAGCAGGCCTGGATCTAGTCTATGCTACAGCAAACAAGGTGTACCAATTTCAGTAAGAAGCAGTTTAAATATGCAGGCACTATAAGCCTTTAACCAGAAATTCCCAGCTCAGAAGGGCAGAGTCCAGCCTCTCCTCCCACAAGAGTGCAGACCACGAACCCTTTTAATGTAAAATAACTGGCCTGAAGCCCAAGTGCTTAAACCAGAATTAATACACTTTTAGAATAACAGACACTGAGCCCTCAATCAGCAGTTCCCAACTTAGAAGGATGTAAGCTACCTGTTCTGCCACTACAGTGCAGACCACAAACCTTCTTAATGTAAAACAAATGGTCTGAAGCCCAAGTGCTTAAACTAAAAGGCTTAGAATGAGTTACACCAAGCAGTAATAAATACAATTGAGTAATTTTAAGATGACACAAAAGCAAAATAAAGTAGGAAGAAACACAAATACAGTAAAAGCAGATACATTTTTTTTTTGAGTGAGCAAATGAGATGGGCCCAGGAGTTACAGGACAGAAACAAGTGCAAATGCAGGCCTTCAAATCAGAAAGTTGAGAGAGATGGAAGACCGCCCAAACGGCCAGTAACTACAAATTCTGGGCCAGAACCACTCCTTATGTGGTAGACAGGTTACCTAGTGCTTACCACTCCCACTGATAAGCTAGAAGGCTTCTCTCCAACACAGAAAGGCTTGGGGGGCTCAGAAGCTTACAAATAGTCATGGATACAGCAAATCTGTATCTGGAACACTAATTACAGGAAAGATAGGAAACAGGCTTACAATTTTTTTTCCAGAAAAGTAGCAAAAACAGTAGTAAAAACAATTCACATGCAGTGCAAGCTGGCACAC
This sequence comes from Protopterus annectens, assembly GCF_019279795.1. NCBI lineage: Eukaryota > Metazoa > Chordata > Ceratodontiformes > Protopteridae > Protopterus > Protopterus annectens. Next base: position 658,323,865 of record NC_056744.1, read on the forward strand.
TTGAGTATGTAGCAATATTAGTCCACACACAGTTTGAAAAATGTAATTAAATTAAAAAAGGACTAAAAGCAAGTGCAGAAAGGGTTTATTAGGTAGAATGCGGTAAAGAGATGGGACTGGGGGAGTGTCCTAGATCAAATCTACAGTGGGGCGGGCACTGCAAAAGCCACCAAATTTAACTACAACCAAGAACGGGGGGGGGGTTCAACAGAGATGTGAGGAATCAGAGTGCAAATTATAAAACCAAAAAAATATATACTGATCTCTTTATATTTGCAGAACAGTAAGACAACAGATATCTAAGCAACAATTTAGCTCTATAATATAGAATAATGCAGAAAAATATACTCAGCTCTATATATTTGCAGATAGTCCTGTAAGGCTGTCTCTCAACACACAGGTTCCACTTTAAATGCAGGCTGCTGCTATTAACAGGTCAAATTAAGGGAACCTAACACAAGCTATAGAAACCAAAATGGGGGGGGGGACAGTTTCAACAGAGATGTGAGGAATCATAGTGCAAATTATAAAACCAAAAAAATATATACTGATCTCTGTATATTTGCAGAACAGTAAGACAACAGATATCTAAGCAACAATTTAGCTCTATAATACAGAATAATACAGAAAAATATACTCAGCTCTATATATTTGCAGATAGTCTTGTAAGGCTGTCTCTCAACACACAGGTTCCACTTTAAATGCAGACTGCTGCTATTAACAGGTCAAATTAAGGGAACCTAACACAAGCTATAGAAACCAAAATGAGGGGGGGGAGACATTTTCAACAGAGATGTGAGGAATCAGAGTGCAAATTATAAAACCAAAAAAATATAAACTGATCTCTGTATATTTGCAGAACAGTAAGACAACAGATATCTAAGCAACAATTTAGCTCTATAATACAGAATAATACAGAAAAATATACTCAGCTCTATATATTTGCAGATAGTCTTGTAAGGCTGTCTGTCAACACACACGTTCCACTTTAAATGCAGACTGCTGCAGTCACATATGTTATGTGGAAGATATGAGATTACTGGTGGCATTATTCTGATATTGTCCCTGATTATGCATGCTTCTGTCTACTGTTGTCCATGAGCCTGTTACTGTGTTTCCCAATTGGTTGAGACCTATCCTGATCTTACATTCATGTTCAGGCAACTCATTTTGCACAGCTTCACAATATGCACATAATCCCTGTTTTATATACCATCTATGATATATATGCTGTCCATTGTTCATGTCAGGATTATTATTTCACAAAGTATCTGCTTCATTGATATGTCATCTTGTGTGACAGCCACATAATATACAAGAATTGTGTAGTCCATACTGTATCACGTCAATATGTAATTAGTGTTCATGCTACCACAGTCTTCATTGGCATGTCATCATGTGCTGTACATTACCATGTTTCACCTGTCCTCTTCCCCTGTGTTCATTCCTACAATTCATCTATGTGTCCTTTTTCAATATACGCACTTCCCCTGACTATTTATTTATAACGCAGTCTATGTACCATTACTGATCATTTACATAACTTTTATTCAGTATGCCTGACATAGGCTTCCACAATACTCTGCACTGTATACACTTTCATGTAATGTTTTGGAACTATATACATTGCTTTATTAATATCCCTGGTAACCATTATGTCATTCAATGCAATCCCACAGATCTAGTTTGTCCATACGTAAACAGGTTTACATGACTGCTGCTTTCATTGTTGCTTTACACGGTTTCTTGGCTGGCAAAACTGTTGCAGGCCATGAAACCATGCTTGTTTACATTTAAATGTGGTGTACAGCATGCATATGCAATTAGTGCTGCTGCTCACCGTGCAAACATGTACACTCCATATGGGCTTTGCCCTAAGCCTACATGGAGTTGATTGAATTCCCAGGATAGTATATCCTTACTGTTTCTGACTTTTAAAATGAAACTAGAGAATCAACTTATCCACTTAATCTTTGTCTTCTTACCTTCTTAAATAAATGCCTTCAACTCTTTGTCAATTATGATCCACAACTTCTTCTATGGTTGATAAAAATACACCTGACCTGTGTATAAAACTAAAGGGACTAGAAACATTTTCACTGCTTGTATCTCACTTTCCATGCCCATAATCAGGAGCTTCCAGTGTCTCAATTTTTGAATTATCTTTTTAGTCTCTTAGTTGAATCTAAAACAGAAGCTGCTATGAAAAAGGTGATAATTAGTATAGCAATAACCCACGTCTGGGTGTGGGTAATGCTGGAATGTTAAGTTGTCAATCTCGCCTTCATTCTTGCTTGATGGGTGGCTGCACCTGCTAAGCTCGAGAGTCACTTTTACCAGCTCGAGGCAGCCCCATATCCCATGATGCAAGGCGTAAGTACCCAGATCTCGTGAGGTCCTCCTTTTACCAGCTCCTGGTAAGTGATTTCTAATTCGCTAATTTAGCCCCTTTTAACTTAAAAGCCGTTATTGTTAGTTTTTATTTAGCTTTAAACATTTTCTGACAGAAATTTGTCTGTCTCTTCTTATTTTTTAGTCAGACTTTTCCCATCCCATCCCCTGTTAGGGTGTGTGTGTGTGTTTTTAGTTATACCTTTGGGTATATTTAATTTAATTCTTTGACTGGTGTGTGTGTCTGTGTTTGCACCATGTCAAAGAAAGGGTCTCAGGCTTTAAGAAGTGTGACTCGTGCTGTCAGAAAATGTCTCTGACAGACGGTCACTGCCTGTACTGCCTGGGGCCTCTTCACCTGCAGGACTCCTGTGCTATTTGTCATTCTTTCAGCCAGAGAGTCCTGCAGGAAAGAATAAGTTGATACTGAGGGAGGGCTCTCCGCTAAGTCGGCTCCATCCCAGACTACACCAGTCTTCCAAGGCCCAGGCTTCTGTGTCAAAGCCTGCGCTAAACTCGACTTCGTTCTGAGTCGAGATCGGCTCTGGCTGGAGCCGATTCTGGCTATCTGCATCGACCACCCGGTGTCGGCTCCGATCGGTTCCGACCACCATGTGGCTCAGGCATCGGGCTGTATCGGCTCCGGCTGGAAGGTTACCTGTCGGCTCCGATAAGTTGTCGGCTCCGACAGGTTCAATTTCATCGGTTCCGATGGCTCCTTCGAGGAAGAGGTCTAGGTCTCCTTCCTTGGAGCCGAGGCTCGGCTTCACCTCTCCATCTTCAAGGTCATCCAGGCTTTCTGACCATGACTTAGAGAGTGGTCAGTAGATTACTTAAGTCACAGGCACTGGCCCAAATGTTACATAGTCCGTGTCAACAGGCGACTATTGGTCCACACCCGTTGCAGTTCCTCCTTCAACTCTACCCCAGAGCTTGGAGTTGGAGTCTTCGAATGGTTACTGCTACGGCTGAGGGACGGATACCCCTTCTGTTCCTTCAGCCTCTACTCTTATCTCCTCTTGAGACCTTCCTTAGAGGGATTCGGTGGCGGGCTTCCATGGTCTCCTCCGAGGGGTGAGTGGCATCGGACCCTTGTCTCCCCTTGGAGCCTCGGCCTTGGTGAGCTCGGCTCCGACATCTGCCTCGGAGACTTCTGGTCCCTGGAGTTCCTAGCTCTTCTCTCGGACCTGCCTGGGAGGGAGCATTCGAGGTGATGAAGAGTGTGCTGGCCACTGGTATCAGCCAGCAGTCTGTTCCCTTAGCTCCTCCCTCTATAGTGCCTGTTGACATCTCTGCCACTTCTCTTGCTACAGGACCCAGAGATCCTCCTCAGGTTTCCCCATTGGATTCTCCTGATGTTTGGGAGATCCTCCTAGGAAGAGGACTTGCTCCCGAGTCTATCACTTCAGATACTGACTTTGATGAGTCAGAGTCTGAGGATGTCTCCTTCTCAGACATCCTAGAACTCCTTAGACAGAGGAAACTGGCCCACCAATAATCCCTCTGAGGATGAGTCAGTATACCTAGAGGCGTTTGGATCTCGGCCCTCCACCTCCTGGGTGTCTCCGCCTTCGACCCCTTATGCAGGTTATTGCGGCGTGGGCTGCTCCTGACTCTGTAGAGCCAGTCCCTAAGAGGCCTTCAAAATTTATCACTGCCCTGTGACAAGCAATTCCTCACTAAGGGTGTCCCGCTGATGCCATGGTGGTGGCTGCTGCCACCAAGAAGGAACTTGCAGATCCTTCCCCATCCTCCTAATAAGGACTCTAGGACCATGGATAGGATGCGGTGGCGGATGTTTTCCTCAGCGACCTTTGCTATGCTGAATTACCTATGTCACTTCACCAGACTCCAAAGGGATATCCTTAAGGAGCTAGGTGATGTTGTTCAGGATCCTACAGCTGCAGGAGCTCGGAAAAAATTGCTTCGCAGCTAGGAACCCTTAATTCCATTGCAAACTCCTCCATGCGGCTAATATCATATGCTGCTGATGGAGTGAGTAGAGGTACAGGTGTGGCTCTTAGACGCCAAGCCTGGATGCGGCTATGTGACTTTTCAGATCCCTTTAAGGCGTCCTTCACAAATTCTCCCTTTGATGGGTCAGCTTTGTTTGGCCCTCAGGTGAAGGAAACTTTGACCAGGTGTGAGCAGGACGGCAAGACTCTTTCTAGTCTGTTTTTCCACCCCTTCTAGACCTTACCCCAAAGGACAGAAAGGTGGCAAAATGTGGTTCAAATCCCAAGGAGTCACGCGGATTCACGTGGTCAGTGTACCCCTAGAGCCACAGGGGGTAGCACTGACAGAGGCCGCTCTAGAGGCAGAGGGGTCCAAAACCAGGGAAACAGAGAGCCTCTCTGACAAGCCCTTTCAGCATCCCTGAGATGTTGCCCGGCTGTCCCTCCTTGGAGGCAGTCGGGGGAAGATTATCACTGTACCCAGAAGCCTGGCATTCCCCTCACTCAAGACAGATGGGTACAGTCGATCATATCCAAGGGTTACATATTTCCTTTCGAGGAAAGTCCTTTCCCCTCAAATTCCTTTCCAGATGTACCACAAATTGCAGAGTTAGAAGTCTCAAAACTACTGCAAAAGAGCCATTCAGCCAGTTACAACAGACCATTCAGAGCCGGAATCTACTCAAGGTTCTTTTGGTCCCCAAAAGACTGAGACCAATATTGGATCTCAGCAGACTCAACAAGTCTGTGAGGAAGACAAGATTCGAATGGTCACTCTTCAGTCAATTCTGCCCTTCTTACAGAAGGACAACTGGATGTGCTCAATAGATCTTCAGGATGTACTATCACATCAAAATTCACAGACGCTCCAGGAGATTTCTCCGCCGGCTGGGGTCCAGTCATTTCCAGTTCAGAGCCCTGCCCTTTGGTCTCACTACAGCCCCCAGAGTGTTCACCAAATGCATGGCAGTGGTCACGGCTCACATGAGACGTCAAGGATTCCAGGTGTTTCGACTGGCTCCTGTCAGCCACCACCAGGCATCAGCTTATTCAAGCCAGGGATTACACAATAAATCTTTGTTCTCATTTGGGCATCTCGATCAACTTCGAAAAGTCATCCTTATTGCCCTGCCAGTCTATTACTTTCATAGGCAAACTTAAACACTGTTCGGATGTCAGCTACCCTTACAGATCAAAGAGTTTCAGACATTCAGAGTCATGTCAGGATCATTCTAGCCAACAAGAAAGTACAGGCCAGAATGGTTCTAAAGGTATTAGGCCTCATGGCTGCGGCCATTACTCTTCTTCCTGGCTCGCTTCTACATGCCTTCTTCAGTGGATGCTGTTCACACAGTGGTAACAACTTCCAATGCGTCACCAGATTCTGGTGACACAGACTTGCAAAGATCATCTTGCTTGGTGGATCACATCTCCTCAGGTTCACCAAGGCAGACACTTTGTACCCCCATTCCCGATAGCCACTGTCACCACGGATGCCTCCCTGATCGGGTGGGGGGCTCATTATCAGGGCAGGATGGTTCATGGGACGTGGCAGCCGTTCGAGTACCATCTGCACATAAATGTCCTGGAGATGAGAGCAGTGCTTTTAACGTTGCAAGCCCTCAACGACTTTCTTCCCGTAGGGACAATTGCAGTCCACACAGACAACATGTCTGTAGTTTGGTATATCAACAAACAGGGCGGAACCAAGTCCTACCCCTTGTGTCGAGAAGCGCTCTGACTATGGCAATGGGCGATCTCCTCTCATCGGTTTCTGGTAGCAACGCATATCCCTGGGAAAACCAACATTGTAGCGGACAAATTGAGCAGAGCTATTCTCATGCCTCACGAGTGGTCTCTCAAGCAATCTATAGCGGAAGAGATATTTCTGGAATGGGGTCGTCCATGTTGCGATCTTTTTGCTACTCCCCAAAACAGCAAATGCCCAGACTTCTTCTGTCTCTTCCCTCTACCAGGCCATCCCCCCAGAGACGCTCTGACCCAGGATTGGCCCCAGGGACTTCTTTATGCCTTCCCTCCATTTCCTCTGATCCCTCAAGTTATCCAGAAAGCTACCGTTTTGAGAGCCAAATTGATTCTCATTGCCCCTTACTGGCCTCGACAAGTTTGGTTCCCGTTCCTCCATCGTCATCTTTTGGTGCAGCCGTGGCATCTAGACCCAGTGCCAGATCTTCTGATTCACCAATCCGGTCAGCTGCACCGGTCTATCCCTTCTCTCAACCTCACAGCATGGTTGCTCCACTTCCTTCCTTAGCCAGGCTTCCTTTGATCTCTAACTCAGTTAGAGACATCATAGTAGCTTCTTTAAAATCCTCTACCAGGAGGATTTATACAAGCAAATGGAAACGTTTCTCTTATTGGGCTAAGGACAAGAATATTGATCCTTTCACTGCCCCTGTTCAGGTAGTCCTGGACTTCTTAGCAGAGATTTTTCATGCAGGCTCCTCTTCTTCCACAGTCAGAGTTCAATTGGCTGCTATCTCCAACTTTCATGTCGCGGTCGCAGATCATAATATTATGTCCCATAGGCTCTGCAGGGCCTTCTTGAAAGGAATTTTCCTACTAAAGCCTCCAATCAGGAATCCTCCTCCTCAGTGGGATCTAAATTTAGTGCTGACATCCTTGATTCTTCCCCATTTCGAGCCAGCTGTTTCTTGTTCCCTGAAATTTCTTTCTTGGAAAACTTTATTCCTAGTGGCTATTACATCTGCCAGGAGGGTGTCTGAACTTCATGCTCTATCGGTTCGACCCCCCTATTTGGTTTTTCACAAAGACAGAGTATCTTTGAGAACTATTCCGACCTTTTTGCCTAAGGTCGCTTCAAAGACCAATTTGAATCAATCCATTGATCTCCCTGTATTTTTCCCAAACTATTCAGACAGAGCCGAACAAAAACTACATTGTCTTGATGTCCACCGTCAACTCAGATATTATTTGGACAGAACAAAAAAATTTAGGAAATCTGATCAACTTTTTGTTTCCTATGCGGATAATAAGAAAGGCCTTCCTGTTTCTAAAGTGACCTTGTCCAGATGGCTTTCTTCGGTCATCTCTGAAATTTATCTGCTCAGGGGAAAACAGCTGTGCTCAAAACCTAAAGCACATTCAACTAGGAGCTTAGCTACTTCTACAGCCTTTCAAGCTAGACTTCCTTTAGACACTATTTGTGCAGCGGCCACTTGGGCCACTCCTCACACTTTTGTTTCCCATTACAAATTGGATTTGGCCTCCAGGGACAGAGCCAGTTTTGGCTCTACAGTCCTCAAGAGTCTGTTCCATTGAGCCACCCAGGATAGAGGTGCTACGGACGTGGTCCCATCAAGCAAGAATGAAGGCGAGATTGACAACTTAACATTAAGAAGTTATGTACCTACCATAACGTTCCATGTTAGTTGTCTTCTCTCGCCTGGACAGACCTTATTATAAGAAATTATTATGCTGAAGACCATTCAGACCTGGTCCTTCTTCCATCCTGTAAGTTTTCTTTCTTCCTTTGGAAGTGTTTTATGCTTGGTGCTATTGCCCTTTGTCATCAAACGAGATCTGTTGCATCATGGGATATGGGGCTGCCTCGAGCTGGTAAAAGTGACTCTCAAGCTTAGCAAACCCATCAAGCAAGAAGAGAAGACAACTAACATGGAACGTTATGGTAGGTACATAACTTCTTATTTACCCACGGTTGGTGTGGTTTGGTCATGAGGGCGACGTATAAACAAAATTAATATATTTTATAAGAATTTCAAGTCTAGCACTTGGTATTGTAACACACCATATCATTCTTGACACAAAATACACAAAAATACAATGATTTTAATAATGGATATTTAGAACCTAAAGAATGCAATACACTAATGACAGGGCAATGTCTGACCGTAATATAGTATGATCTTCAAAACATATAATTTCAGGCATTTAAAACAAAAATGCAATGTATTTGCTGGAAATACCGTGCTAATTACTTTTAAAAATGCCATGCAAAGTAAGAGAAGAGTTTATGTTACATAACAATGTGAGGTATCCAATATGCAGGTGCTAGACAAGTATGGTAGAGCACTAAATGTAAATTGGAAAGCCACTACCCAGGAATGCATGTCAGTGAAAACAGATTGAAATGAATATAGTTTTCTCAGGTAGTAGCATTTACAAAATCTTTTAGGCAAGGCAGTTGTAGAACTGTGCTCTCCTTTTCAGTTTAGCATAAAATAGTGTTTTGTTGTGCTGAATGTAAATGCAGTGTTCTTAGTGTGTTGTTTGCACTAGTCAGAATACATCATTATAATACCGATGTCATGAAATATCAAACTAGTGAAGCAGAACCCAAAGATGGTTTGTAATGAGTTGCAGAAAGCCCATACAAATGGTATGTATTGCACACCATGTTGTCTGTGCAAAAATAATATGCAGTGTGCAATACAAAAGAAATATAGTTTTGGGAATTTTAACATTCAAAACAAATCTTTCCTCAGACTATGTCAGAAATGCATTCATTAAGATATTGGATATGTTACATATCATATGTAACAACTGAAGAGACAGCTGACTACGGTGTCACACCTTCAGGGTAATTGCTATACATGCAACATTCTTACTATCTGATCTTCTAACAAGATGTTTAGGATTTTAAGAGTAATGCATTATTGTTTATGAGCTTTGAAGAAGTAATGTATACTTTCAAAATCACCATATATATTAAATTTACACAGCATACAAAGAAAAATATTTGCTCATCTAGTATGAAATTCTGAAGCCTCATGGTTGCAGTGGGTATGCCTTACGATATTTACCAAACAGTATATAGGAAACCCACTGCCATAACCAGAAATTTATATCAGTGGAATAAAATGAAAAGAAATAACATCAGCTTAGGTAATGGCATTTTTAAAAAAGATAATATGAAATACACCAATTCCTTCTGGTGCAGGTAAATATATTTTTCTTAATCCATCTGTTGTTTGTGGTACTTAGATTATTACATGACAACACCAATATTAAAGGTAAAGTATGAAATTAAGCAAGTGTTCAAGGAAAGTTTTATGCACTATCAGCCACCCCAACCCAAAATCCAAGGCTTTCTATATAGCTGTTGGCGTGACCCTATTAACTGCACTTAACCAACACTTAAGTTCACTGTTTAATTTGGAAATTTGTAGAGGCTGATGAGGATAGATTCTCATGAAAACAATTAAATACCTTTATTAAATTATCACTTAAGACACAATGATGCATGATCACTGTGTTGCAAATAGCAACCCAATGAGTAGACTAGAAAAGAATACAGATAATATTAAAAATTTCCATTTGCATACATTATACATCACATATGTTTTCTTTCTTTATAACTATCATCAGTCTGACATCATATAAATTGCTAATTTCCTATCATCCCTTAAACCTTACTATTCTTCCTGAACTGTATTCTGCATGCATTGTTCCCACAATTACAACTGACTTCTATGTAATTTGCTCTTTAACTTTTCTAAAGATTCCTCTTCAAGTTCTTTAATCTTATTCAGTACTTCAAATATAGTTGGTTTAGATTTTGATTTCCATTTCCATTTTCTATTAACTGTTTTTTGGAAGCCTACAGAATTAAACTTAATAAGGCCTTCCAAACTCAAAAGAATAATTTCCTTAGTTACTGCCATTTCCTCCCCCAATATTTCAGGCAGAGTGCTTTGTAGGAATTTTTAAAATCTGCCATCTCATTACACATATGTTCCCAGTTACCTCCTCCTTTTTCCCATCACACCTTTAACATTTACTGTCTGTGGAAAAATTCTGTGAAATGTGTTTGGAGTATAAAAATACCTGTGCAGACACTTCCAAGAAAAAATCCTAAACCTTCTGGGCTTTGTTGCCTATTTGGGAGCTGTACATATGTCCTCCCATTGTTCCCTTATAAATTGCCTTCCTAATCTCTTTTCCCAGTCTTTTCTAACCTCATCCGATTGATTCTTATAGCTATTGTGCAATAAAGCAATAATTGACGAAGTGGTGTGATATATTGAAGATTTACTCACAGATGGTGTGGTTTAATCACGAGGGCAAAGCCCGAGTGATTAAACAAAGGCAACCGTGGGTAAATCTTCAATATACCACAACCACAGAGTCGGTTATTGCTATTATACAATGACATTATTTAAGAAAAAAATACTTTTCTTAAATGATGTCTTTGTATAACAGTGGATTACTGTTCTTCCGCTGGTTGTGGTATACTGCTTCTTTGTTTTGATGCATTCCCACGCATACCCAGTACATCAATGCTTTGAAATGGAAGCAACGGAGAAAAGAAAGTCTCCATTACTCCGTTTTCTCTCTCTTTTTTTTAATTGTAAAAAAAAAAAAAAAAAAAGGTTTTGGGGCACTTTATACCAATGGAAAAAAGTCTGGGCTACTGGACCTTTTTCCATTGGTATATTGTGGGATTTACAGTGGGCACACTGGTTGGGCTGGGCCAATCAGCGTGCACATTTTCAAATATTAATAGGGAGTCATTATATAATATTGCATATTTCCTGCTACTTATCCCTTTTAAATAATAGCTTCTCTTCTAGGTTCAGTTAAAAACTATACCAGAATAGGTGTTTCTCATAGGATTCCCCTGTCCCTTTCTGTTTGTTTATACTGTGATATCATTCCCTGATAGGGAAGGCAGTCTCTAACCTGCACTCCAAACTTTCTCTTGGCCTCACCTTATTACCTTCCCTCTCTAGTTATTTGCTCCCAATACTTTGGTTCCTTTGCAGAATTTGCTCAGTAAATTCCACCTCTATCTTTCTTATTTTCTGTACCCCTACTTGCAGTTATCCCTCTTGGCAGTATTTCATTTCTCCATTCCTGTGTTGGCTTATTTCTAAGAATACTTTCTGTTGCTTTATGAATATAATATTCCCTGCGTTTGTTCTTCTTCTTAAGGATCTGCATCCAAAATCCCACTCTTTTTTTTTTTCTTGAATTTCCCTTGTGCCCTGCTTCATCATCAGTCCTTTTCCACTTTGAATATAAGCACTTCATATTACCCCAAAAAAATATAATCTTTTTTGCTCATTATGTTGCTGGATTCCCAGGCACTGTTTATGTATGATAGTATAAGTGGGTACTAGAATTACCTGCAGTTGTGGCTTTATTTTAAAACTATATTGACTTTTAGGATGGATGGGTGATACATGTCAGTCATGTGATACACACCTTTGCAGTGTTATTTCACTTCCCATCTCAGCAGAAAAAAAAACAAGTTGTACAGTCACTGCCCATAACACTTGTCTTACTATTGCTGCATTGACAACACAGACATCAGATACTCAGCTTCTTTACCAGAGAATGGATATGGACACCCCTCCTTGTATAAACTGATATTATGTTGCTTTCTGTACATAAAACTTTAAACACTGAGAAAGTGTAACAAGACGTTTAGTGTATGTGTTGTGTCTGAAGCATCTTAACTGAAACATATACCAATGTGTGCTGTTTAGTTGGACCTGTTAACCAGATATACTTATCCAGAACATGACGGGTATGCAGAATACCTGTCTTGTGTAAGATTTCACAGCTACAGTGCTAGCTTATAAATGCCCCACAATACCATACTACCAGCAACATTTATGTTTTGTAAAACTTCCCTTCATATTCCTTCATGCAAGTATGTTAATGTATCACATTTCTCTGTCCATCATATTTCTGGCTTCCAGCTTCTCTGGTTTGCTATGTGTTGTATTTTTACTGTAAACTGTTCTGGCACATCAAAGTAGATGAAAGTGGCTATATTATGTACTGCTTAGAAAAGAACGTTATATGAAAAAATACATATACGTCAGTACTGCTACATAGACGTTCATCATAGTCATGGCTTCCAGCTTCATTGCTTTCTGTTGCATTTTAATTTTGCAACTGGGACATGTACTGTTTAGGAAAAATCTTTTATGGAACAAAGTTGCAAATACCAAGCTGCTGTTGCAAATTATGAGTACAGATGGTATACAGTGCAAGGAAAACAAAACAGAGCTTCGGAAACAGCACATTGCAGTTAAAAACTGAATATCACCAGCAGGAGTTCTTTATGCAGTCACTGAAAAGTCACCTTTATTTGCATTTGAATGTATATTTCACATTGTACTTTGCAGCCTCAATAAGTTTCTGGTTTCCTTTAATAAATGTGAGAAACTGTGCGCAGCTTAAGTCAAAGTTTAGTTTGACCTGCAGTTCAGCTTTTATCAGCGATATGTGCATTCTTTTCCTTTGATCAGTCCATGAATTTGCCATTAAAAAAACTCTCTCCATGTAGCAGTTACCAGCTGGGATGGATAGTACAGACTGTATTGCTCTGTATCAGGCACTACACTCTTCAGCTTTGCTAAAGAAATTTACCCAATATTTAGCTAAAGATGCTTTTGTCGTGTCCAGCAGTACTGGCACTGCAACACTTAAAACACAGTAATCTGTGTACAGTGCATCTGTATGTCCTCATCTCTCAAGTTAAAGCCTCTGTTGCTGTGCTCAGGTTATCTCATGTTATTGTTTCCTGGAGACTAAATATTTGCATAATTTTTAAATGGGTTTTATTAAAATCAAGCCATTTTTGCAGATATGAAAGTGCCCTGCTGCAAAATGTAGTAGTCTTGAGAAGTATGGTGTGCCACATGTGATGGTAAGTGTTTTGAATCAGATGCAACTTTGGCTCCAAAATTCTGGTCATCCATCCTTTTCTGCAGCACAACTCTGACTCCCTGCATCACTGTGCATACTTCAGGAGCAGTGATGGTTTTGCTTTCCAATTTTATTATGTATCTGTAGAAGACTGGAAGAATGTAATGAAAGAAATGGATGTAGCACTCTGCCTCAGAGATGTCATTAACTGAGAATCCATCCTCATCAGCCTTAACAAATTTCCAAATTAAAGGGTGGCATTCTTCAGGCCCCTAACTAGTGAAGTAGCTTTTAATTCTTTTTCTTCATTTGGCTTTTCTTGGTTAGGGGTCGTCGCAGCGGATCACCTGTCCGCTCAATTCCACCAGCCTTGAAACTGCAGGCAGCAGTAAAAAACACATTGTCACAGCATGCTGAAGAATTTCCATACAGTCTTGATCTAGGAAAATAAATATGTCATCTGATGTTGTCACTGTCATTCTTCCTCAACCTGTGGGTTCTCGCCCCGACTCGGCCACTTTCCAAGTTGAGAAATCAAAGCTCGAGCTTCTCCCATCCTACATATAATGCCTCATTTCTCCAAAATACCTCAGATCTCATTTGCTGCTCATAGTGTACACTTCGAGATTTCGTCACTCCAGAGCTCCTCCAGATTTCTGAGTGATTTTATTTCTGCCAGTGAGTTTTAGCTAACCTTTAGATTTTACTGTTGTCTTTTCTTCCTACCCAGTCTGTTACTCAATAGTTTCTCTCTTCTTTTCTGCCCATAAATTGGGGTTTCTGTCTAACTTAACCTTCCTACCTTATCCATTTGTCTCTCTTTCTATATGAAAAAAAGGGGTTCTCTTTTCTTTGCAGTAATGCCAGAGTCCAATTCCAATCCTAAATCGGACAAGCCTTTAGGATTCAAGAAATGCACTTCCTGTGGGCACAAGATCCTGTTGTCTGCTGCCCACAAGGAGTGTGTGTACTGTTTGGGGCCTGCTCACTTGGATAACTCATGTCTTATCTGTTCAGCTTTCCACCCACGTGCCTTGGCAGACCAGTGGAATAAGCTGATTCTTAAGGGCCTGCTTCCTTCTACCCCCTCCCCTGCTGTTCCTTCTACATCAGAGGCTCAACCCCCCCCTGCAGGAAACACAAGGAGACCTGGGAAGCCAGGAACACTGCCCTATTAGGTCTTCTTCTTTTGTGTGGGAGCCGATCAAAAATGCACCAAAATCTTTGGATCTGACTTCCTCGGGGCTGACTGTGTTGTGTCCTCCTCATCCGGCTCTTCCTCGGGCTCCACTTGCCAGCTCAGAGCCAAGTACATTGGCATAGAGGTCTCCCCACCAGGAGATCTCTGCTAAGAAGCCATCAAGACCTCCTTCTACCACTTCTTCCACCAAGTCCTCCCATAGTCTATCCAAGAGCGACATGGATAGACTGATGAAGCAGTTTCTTCAGGCCATCTCCCACTGGATCCGTGAGCAGAATTTTCCCATTCTGCCCAGTTGTGCCTTCTCCAATTTGGCCTTTCGATTCAGAGTCTGCTGGTGCTTTGATTCCGAGAGCCAAGATGTTTGAGCTGAGAGTGGTGATCTCTTCATCTCTGATGGCCTCCCCGACATGTTCCATGTCGGTGTCTAATGTGTCTCGGAGCCATAACCTCGACATTGAGTCCGGGGGGGCTTACGTCAACTCCACAGTTTTCTAAGCTATTGCTTCCCTTTGGAGAACCCCAGTGCAGTGTTGGTGATGGCTAACCCTTTCTTAACATCAGAAAAGGATACAAACAGTTGTTCTGACTTTCTACAACACTTGGCTCTGTCGAGTAAAAATATAATTGCCTATGAACATCCATAAGGTGAAACATATACTCTCCTTTATTTTGAAAGTTGGGAAAGAAAACAGGCAGGTTGATAGATTGATTTATATTACTTTTCAGACAGCTTGGGTCCGACTCCCCCTTCAGAGCGGTGGGCTCTGGGTGCTCAGGAGGAGTCCATTCTGTTGGCTTTGGCTCTGGAAGGACAACCCTTGTGTACTCTGAGTCCCTCTGCATTCAAAGTGGTGGAGAGGATCCTCTCTCATCCCAGAAGAGCTTTGGATCTTTCTCCCTCGGGACCATTGCCTACCCCCATAGATCATGTGTCTGAGGCCTCTTATCTACTATGGGGACAGTTGTCCCTGGAAAGCCTCCAGCCCATCCCTTTAGTGGAACCCCAGGTTTCTTCTGACACCTCCCCATAGCATCCCACCGAAAAGGTTTCTCGGAAGAGACTGTGTAAAAGGAGGCACCTGGATACCCCCCAAGAATCCCTCACTACTGATACTGATTTTGAAGAAGGGAAGGGGTCCTCAAGATCTCCCCTGAGGATGTCTCCTTTGCCAACATCCTAGAGATACTCCATCAAAGAGGTGGTTGGTCTACCCACAACTCCACCCAGAGGAAACAGTGCTGTTGAAGGCTTTCATGTCCATCCTCTGGTGGCAGTCAGGGGACGCTTCTCCTTGCACCCACATGCCTGGGCAGTCATCACAAACAATCAGTGGGTGGTAAGGATCAAACCAAATAGTATCCAGAGGATACTTTATTCCCTTATTGGAAAACCCCAAACCAAAGTCTCTCCTCTCTGATGTTCCACCTAGTTAGAGGGAGAAGGCAGCTCAAGAAATTGCAAAGCTGATACAAAAAAGAGTCATCTAGGAGGTCCCGCCCGACCAACTAGTATTGGGCATCTACTCAAGATTCTTTTTAGTACCAAAAAAGATGGGGAATCTGTGGCTGATCCTGGACTTGACATCCTTGAACAAATCAATAAAGAATTCAAAGTTCAGGATAGTCATGGTCCAGTCCATTCTACCTCTTTGAGAATGGATGACTGGGTGTGTTCAGTAGACCTGAAGGAAGCATACTACCACATCACAATGGACAAGTGCTTTAGACGGTACCTTTGTTTCAGGTTGGGAGCCAGCCATTACCAATTCAGATCATTTCCATTCGGTCTCACCACAGCCCCCAGGGTGTTCGCCAAATGCATAGTGGTTGTCACAGCCCATCTCAGGCTGCAGGGATTCCATGTGTTTCCATATCTGGATGACTTGCTCCTAACCTCCCCAACCAGGCATCTACTTGTTCAAGCCAGGGATTATTTGTTACAGCTAGCCCTCTCTCTAGGCATAATGATCAACACACAGAAATCTCATTTGCAACCAGTGCAGACCATAGACTTTATCAGAACACGTTTGGACACTATTTCAACATGGGCCTACCTCACACTGGACAGGATTACAAGTTTACAATCTCGCATCAAACAAATTCTATCTATCCCAGCTCCTGCAGCAGATTAAGTGCTCAGGGCCTTGGGATTCATGGCAGCCACAATAACTCTGTTACCCACAGCACACCTACACATGAGAGTCTTGCAATGGATGCTAGCAGTCCAGTGATCATTACACAGGCACCCCTTACATCTTCCCATCAAACTTTCACAAGTATGTAAGAGCTCCCTTCTTTGGTGACTCCATTCCCCAGAGGTCATGCAGGGATGACCCGTTGTTCCCCCCCCCCCCCCCAAAGCCACGGTGATGATGGATGCTTTCCAGACAGGTTTGGGGAGGGCATTTTCTGGGTTAGACAGCCCAAGGCATGTTGACTTCCCAGGAAACCAAATTGCATATAAGTGTTCTGGAGATGAGAGCAGTCCTTCTTGCACTGCAAGCCCTGCACAACTTTCTTCCTCTGGGAATGATTGTATTACAGTCAGATCTTACATGTTATGTTGAGAGGTGATGAGGTTGTGGCAATGGGCGAAATGTACCAACCATTTTCTGATAGCAATGCACATTCCAGTGGAGTCCAACATTCTGACGGACAGGCTCAGCTGAGTTCTTCTGATACCTCAAGAGTGGTCCATTTCTGAATCAATCAGTGGCAAACAGGATTTTCTGCAAATGGGGTAAACCCTGCTGTGATCTGTTTTCATCCCCTTTCAACAACAAATGCAGCAGTTTCTTTGCCCTGATCCCTCTGCAGGGTCCGTCACCAAAGGACACTCTAATTCATACTTGGCCCTCTGGTCTGCTTTATGATTTCTTTCCAGTCCCTTTAATCCCCGAATTTCAGCAGAATGCATAGAGGTCAAAGAGCAAATTCATCCTCCTTGCCCCCTTCTGGGCCCATCAGGTCTGGTTCACCTTTTTTTGGTCTCATCTAATTTGCCTGCCAATGATGCTGGACCCAGATCTGGATCTACTTTCTCACCTATTGGGGCATATTCATCCAGATCTTCAAGGACTAATTAACAGCATGGTTTCTCCAATTCCATTGATGGCAAGACATTCCAGGCTTTCATCCCGTCTGAAAAATCTTGATTTCTGCTCATAAGCCCTCTACTAGGAAAATCTACATGAGCAAATGGAGGAGGTTTTCTTTATGGGCCCAGAAAGAACAGATAGATCCTTTTACTGCTCCCATTCTCAAAGTTTTTGATTTTTTTGGCTTCCCTATTCCAAAGTGGAACCAGTTACTCCACTATGTAAATCCAGCTTGCAGCTATTTCCAATTTTCATACTGGGGAAAATTCATCATCTCTGGCTCATCCAAACTTTGCAAAATGTTTCTGAGAGGTACTTTTGCACTTTGCCCCCTGATCAAAGATCCTACTCCTCCATGGGATCTGACCATGGTTTTGCAACCCCTAGTCCTTCCTCCTTTTGAAGCTGTGGTGAAGGTATACTTGAAATTTCTCTCATGGAAGGCAATTCTTCTAGTAGCTATCACCTCAGCAAGAAAGGTTTCAGAGTTACAAGCTCTTTCCTCAAAACCTTCTTATCTAATCTTTCACAAAGATAGAGCTACTCTACATACCAATCCATCCTTTTTACCCAAAGTGGCTACTGAAAAGTAATATAAATCAATCTATCAACCTGCCTGTTTTCTTTCTCAACTTTCAAAATAAAGGAGAGTATATGTTTCACCTTATGGATGTTCATAGGCAATTATATTTTTACTCGACAGAGCCGAGTGTTGTAGAAAGTCAGAACAACTGTTCTTATCCTTTTCTGATGTTAAGAAAGGGCTAGCCATCACCAACACTGCACTGCACTTGCCAATTGGTTGCGAGATTATATTACTTTTGTGTACTCTTCCAAAAAATAGGCTGTTACTAGGCAAAACCAAGGCTCATTCTACAAGGTCTATGGCAAGTTCTCAGGCCTTTTTGTCTAGAGTGTCTATTGATGACATTTGTGCAGCTGCAACTTGGTCAAATTCCCATATGTTTTTTGCACACCATAAGTTGGACATTACCTCCAGGAATAGAACTTCCTTTGGTTCTGCAGTGCTTCGTAATATCCTTCCATGACGGCCACCTTAGGGTTGTTGTAGCTGTGGACTCTGTCCCACAGGTTGAGAAAGAATGACAGTGACGACATCAGATAAAGAAGTTATGTGCCTACCATAATGTTCCATCTGTGTTGTCACTGCATTCTTTCTCAACCTTCCCTCCCACCTTCCCCCATCCATGATTATGAGAGACCTGGTGGGATGTTTATATGGGAACCACAGTTCTTGGTTGAGCTCCTGATCTTTATGCTTGATCTTGTTTTCATTGGTATTTACAATGCCCATCTTTGTTTCCATAAGATTGCTTGTGTGGGTCCAGGGTTGCTGCAAACTCGATCTGAGGTATTGTGGAGGAATGAGGCATTATGGGTAGGATGGGAGGAGCTTGAGCTTTGATTTCTCAGCTTGGAAAGTGGCTGAGTCAACTCCAAGAGTCAGAACCGAGGGTCAGATCTGAGAACCCACAGGCTGAGGAAGAATGCACTAACAATACAGATGGAATGTTATGGTAAGAACATAATTTCTTTTTTAGTTGTGCCATTTTGTTTTTTTTTTGTTTTGTTTTTTTGCTGAAGACAAAAATTCACTGTGCACTTTCAAGGTCGACATTTCTACATCAAATCATGCAACAGCCTTGCTGGTATTTTTGCTGCAGTTATGTAACACATGGCATAAGCACTTATCTGGGGTTATATGTGAGACCTCAGACAGAAGATGTTTAAAAATGGAATGATGTTTCCCATAGCTAAAGAAGCATTGTTTGGACCATAACTGACAAATCTCTCAACTGCAGCCCATTCTACACTAGAATGTCTTTGACTTTTGAAAATATGGATTCAGCAGACTTATTGTAGTCCTCATAAAAGTCTAGTAGTTTTTGCTGAATGCCATGGTTATGGTGGAAATACTGAGCTGCCAATGAGAACATTTTTTTGTTTACATTATTTGAAGCATCAGATGCAATAGAAAAGTAATAAAATCCTAGTTCTTGTATAAGAAGTTCCTCTAAATGTGGAGCCAGTTCATTCATGGTAATAAATTCTGCTGTTGTCTTTCCACAACTTAGTTTCACAGCATTTGTTGAATCTGAGTACATTGCATGTACCACTTTTGTTCCACAAACAGTAGACACTTATGAGTGTCTATGTTTTACCCCATGGTACACTGCTGTAACTTCTGCTGAATTAATTTTCATAACTCACTAGATGGGACACTTTTAACTTCCACGGTGGTGCAGCGGTAGCGTTGTTGCCTCACAGCAAGAGGTTCTCCCGTTCGATTCTCGGCTTGGGTTTGGGAGTGCCTTCTGTGTGGAGTCTGCATGTCCTCCCCGCGGTCGAGTAGGCATTCGAAAGACATGCGTTGAATGGGCGTGCCTTCGTTGAAGGTTAGGCATCGGGCTGGCAACTCGACACCATAAAAACCAACTGCCAATCATTAGCGGACTGGAGTTTCGCTGTGGCAACCCCTAACTGGGAAAAGGCGAAAGACAAACAACAACAACAACAACTAGATGGGACACTTTCCTGGAAAAACTTTGTTGTCAAGACATTCTACTTCTGTAACTGCAGGCTTTGTTGATGTCTCTCAAACTTCAAGGACCTTATCTTCATTCCACTTGATGGAGAAGATTATCCCACAGGAAGTACACTTTTCCAATGAATCTGAACTTGTCACTGAGCACACCCATGGGTAGGTCTGCTTCCAAGCCTTATTATAGCTGCAAAAGCTTTTAGTTTATTTTGAGGAGCCAGTGACATGGCAGAGGTTATCTCAACCTCTTCTGCATCCACACTTCTTTTTCCAAAAGTAGCTATGTCAATTCCTGTATTGTTTTCCCAAATAAAAAAAGAAAGAAAAAAAATTAACCTCCACCCTTTAATGGAAAATTTCAGTTCATGTACATCAGAAACAAACAGCTCAAAAAATGATACCCGGAGCTTAAGTTTTAATGATCAGATACCCACCACACCCATAGATTTACATAAATGCACTACTCACAAAAGGCATAGTACATTAGGTAGTACAATTCTGTAAGCAAATAATACATTAAACCTTAATCAATGTAATTAGCACAGCTGCACACATTTTGATCTTAAGCAGTAATATCATTTTAGGTAGTAATATAATGCTATTACAGTGCTATTATGGCTTAAGAGCATTGTAAGTAGTAAAAGAAGTATGTTAGTCTAAAGCTGAAGCACAGAATGTAGGCAACTAGCTGCATTGTGCTCTCTCTCTTTCTCTCTCTCTTTATATATATATATATATATATATATATATATATATATATATATATATATATATATATTGACATTAGGTAGAAATAACAAAACTTTCTTATATGAAGCTGTATTCCCAGCCCATATCATTATGTTACCTTGATTTTGCTCTGCTGATATAACCACCTCAAATTTCCCAAGCAAACTGCACTTACTCTGGTGTCCACAGCAGTGACCACCACAAATTCTCAAAGCAAGAAATTGGTTGGCTGCTATAACAAACACAAAGTCCCTAGACAAAAATAAATATACATTGGAAAATATTTCAGCAGTGAAGTAAACTTTCATTGCACATTTTCCCATTTCATTGGTTAGCTTAAGTAACAATAAATACAGCACAAAAGGCAACACGTAGCATGTACTTACTTTCTGTTCCACCATAACAACACACATACCTAAGTCAACCATGCAGGTTAGGTATGAATTACAACTGCCCAATCCCTAAACAAGTAGAAGCAAGACTTATAACTTTAGTGTTTAGGACTTCAAGTAGAAGCTTTAATGAATGCTTACCTTTAACCTGACAAACAGCAGTACACACAGGGTCATCTACCTAGTGTAACACACATCTTAAGACAATGATCCATTATTACGCTTTCATACTTATGAGCATTTCACCTTTACAGCAGTCAATCTGCTTTCTGCTATGTTTGCATTCAGACTTAATTATTCTACCAGGCCTGGTTGTTTTCCATCTACTGCCAGCCGTGTAGTACTTATTATCCTTATATCCAACTTCTGCTCAATGTAAGTGTGTGTGAGATGCTGATGTTTAGGAAATATGGAGGCTTTGCTTTCTCAAAAAAGCATGGACTGTTAACAGCACACATATGCCACTCTCTACACAAACCCACAATAGAATGTCTTACATTGAGATTGTAAGAAAATAATTGACAAAGAATTCTAGATCTGTAAGGATGAGGTCTCAACACAAATCCAGCACATCACCTTCAGGCACACTTGTAACAAAGACTCGCCAAGAGTAATATTATCTTAAATCCAGTACATGGGACCGCTGTACAAATTAAAATGTGTTTGTGATTATTCATTCTATAGTCAGACACACTGATTTTCCTCTCTTTACAGTGGATAAAGTCAGGGTAACAGTGAGTTGTCTTTTAGGTGCTAGGATCGTTGATGTCTCATGGCTCCTTAGGACCCCTTCCCTTAATAAGTGTAACTACCACATGGTGGTAGTATGTGTGGGGGTGAATATCTTTGTACACAAAACCCTGAGCTATGTGCAAAGAGACAGTTTAGAGCTCTCCCTGCATGTCACAAATTCAGGCAAGAATCTGATCTTGAGTGATGCTCTCCCTACAAAGAAAGCATAACTGATTTCAACAGATGGCTAAATAGTTGGTGGTATTCCATTGGGATCCTTTGTGCATTAGAATGGCATGATATGCTTGACAATCCCACTTTCTTTGGAGAGGGTGACCTACAACTCTCATTCTAAGACTTCCACATACTGGCTAAGACCTTTTCTGTCTCCATAGTGCAGTTCAGGTAGAATCCACTGATAAGCATGCCAACGTAAGTATAGAAAAACCTTAACATTATCAGAGTAAGGTGTCTCTGCTCAACGCCAGAAGCTTCAACACTTTGTCCAACTTTGAAGCTGTCCTGTATTTGGAATGCATCTGCATATGTTTAATTAAAAAAATATAGTTTAAATGTTTAGGAAGCACTTCCTCAATGCCTGTTTTCTGTACCTACAGTATCTTTAGACTTGATAGTAACTGTTGTGGAGTTTCCATAATTATTAGCAAACAGATCACCTCAAGGCAGATTTCCAGAGCTGCACAAAGTGAACTCACTGAAGTCAAAATCATACTGAACAAACAAACAAAAAAATTGGGTTATACTTTGTTTATGGCACCCTAGATGTCCCTCTGACAAATCTTGTAAGGTTCCTGAATGTTCTTGATAAACTAAACATAAGCAAAAAGTCACTCTTATGGGCGACTTTAACTACACCTCAATAAACTGGGTTACTGATACTATCAATATAGGATAAGCCCAGAAGCTATTAGCTGCAATAAATAGAACCGCCCTGGATCTGATTTGTACAAAACCACCTAGTGGACATACTATTCTTGACTGTGTCCTTACAGTTATAGCATTGTCTTGCAGTATTCCCTTAGTATCTGCTTCCCTGCTTAAGTAAAATCATAAACTACTCATCTTCAAAATCTGAAAACCCATTGAAACTAATGCCATAATTCAATGATTTCAAACACACTAACCTCATCAAATTCTAAAACACACTTTAAAAGTTCACTTAGTCATTTTATTTACCATTGTTGACTGGGTTAGTCCCACTAGGCTAGCAGGGTCTTTTCAAGGAGACCTGAGGTGGTATAGTTGGATCATCAACTAGCTACACAAAGGATTTCTATACCCACAGACAAATGTGTACAGGTGGATGTCCCAACAACATCAAAATATAATTGAAATTTAAAGGCAAACCACCCTGGTGGTCCAGAAATATTAATATGATTTACAGATAACTTTACAATAAAAAAGAATGTATAAATTACATAGCAGATTGGAACACCCATAGGTGAAGAATAACATCAGAAATGTGTCTGAAATTTGAAAAAAGTGATTAGATCTACTAAAGCAGTATTTGAACTTAGGTAAGCATGTAAAGCCAAGGACAAGTACAAATCCTTTGTAAATATCTTAGAAAACTGATAGATAATGCCCCACATTGCTCTGAACTTCCAAATAGCACCATCTACTCTGAAGAACCAGTCAATATGCTAGCAAACATATTGAGTGCAAATGTTACACCAGAAACAACTATCAAAACACACTTAAAACATGAACCTAACAAATTTCCCATCATCACTAAGGATCATGTCCTGAAGAAACTTCAAGAGCAAAAATAATTCTCTGCTCCACCAGGAAACCTTACAATGTACAAGGCTATTTAATAAACAGTGGCGGTGCTGCAGTAGCGTTGTCGCCTAACAGTAAGACGCTGTCCGGTTCGATTCTCAGCTAGAGTGTCTACTGCATGGAGACATGCGTGAATTGGCGCACCTTCGTTGAAGTTGTGCGTCAGGGCTGGTAACTCGGCACATAAAAAAATCAACTACCAATTATTAGCGGACCGGAGTTCCACTGTGGTGACTCCTAACCGGGAAAAGCCGAAAGACACAACAACAACAACTAAACACAACAGAGCAGAACCACTCATTAAACTATTTAACCAAAGCTTATCATTTTGCATTGAACTATTTCTACTTTCCGTAGTTGTAGTATGAAGTCTCAAACTTCCATGAGATTACACACACACACACACACACACACACACACACACACATATATTTCTGTAATTTATGCCTGTTGTCCTTCTTCAATACCTACTACAGCCACACAATGCATCATCAGTTAGTCACAATACCATATCCAACATCCATTTTGCTACAGATGATTGAGTCTGTTCTAAAATTTCAGTAATGCTATAGAGACAATTTTAACAGTGCTTTTGTTGCAGTTTTTTATTAAATACAGGGAGTTGAAGGAATGTAAGGACAGGATAAAGAGACTTTTTGTAAGTACACAGAGTTGCTTCAAACTCTGCTTAATAATAATTGAGACAAATGAGACTTGCCTATTTTGAAAACCTTCTTAATCTGGATATATGCATGCTTAAAGTATATATATATATATATATATATATATATATATATATATATATATATATATAATATATATAAAAATACTGACAGTGCTGTTACACTTCCTAAACATGTCCTTCTAATTGCTTTAGATGAATAATGTACAGATTTCCTTTGTCTTCTTGTGGTTAGCAAAGCAGGTGGTAAGAACTGTGGAGCATGTGGTATTGTTTTTCTTGCTTCTGTACTTTATGGCTTTTGAATTCCATTTGTATTTGATGCAGTGAAGTTGACATTAATGAAAATGTTTCTGCCTCGACTCAAGTAGCAGATATGCTTTGCTATTTTTCACTATACAGGACTATCTCCAGTCTTTCAAATCACCATATATGAATTTGTACTGATTAATTATCCATGTTTTATTTTAGTTAAAAACATTATGCAGTATGAGCATAGCTCAGCTTAGTGTAGGTTTTGTGGTAATTCGCTGAAGTGTTGACAGCATCTTACAAAGTCTTGGTGTTGCTTCATACCTGATGTAATGGTGCTCAGTTGCATGCTATTGGGTAAATGTGCTTTAATACATGAGCCCTAGTGTAAAAATCTGCCTCCTCATCTGGCTGATGCTTTCAGCCAGCCTGCTTGTATTTGCTGGGACACATGTGCTGTTTGTTTGAAGAATTGCTTTGTCTAGTGATATAATGTTTGGTACTTAAAAAGAAGGCTGGTGAATGTAGACTTTCAAGATGGCTGCACACTGAAAAACAGGTTAATTTCAGCTCTCCTAGTGTGAAAAAAGAAACTGAGCAGTAAGAGCTAGTAATTCTGCCAACCTCAGTAAAATTCTGTTATTGACTAGTAAGTACACTCCTGGATGTCAACAAAGAAATTTTGAGAGAACCTCAAAGAAAATCAACTAGAAAAGGTAAAGAGAAAACACTGACTGGGAAGAATCCTGCAGCTGTTCAGCAAAAAGTAGTTCAAACCTTAGCTTTTGTACACAAGAGGGCTTCCAGTAATTTAGAGGAAAAAATAAATCAAATGTGCTCAGAGGTGATTAAAATAAATAAAATATTGAAGGGGTATATCAATTCAAATAACAAAAGGCTAGAAAAAATATAAGAAGCTATGCTTGGTATTCAGATGAACCAATAAAACTGTAAAAACCAGAAACTGACATGAATAAAAGGCTGGCAAAGTATGAGACTTCTCAGGAAGAGCTGTTTCAAACAATGGTAGAATTAGAAGACAGAGCACATATAAAACCCTGAGATTTTCTGCTCTACCAGAGAAACTGGAAGCAATAGACTGTATTAATTCTATGAAAGCACAAATAAGCAACTTGACTGGTATTTCACTGCAGGATTTGTTAACTGAAATGGCATATTGAGTATATGCTCCAAACCTGGCTATGAGAAAGCAGCCAAGATCTTTATTAGGAAAGATGCAATCATACTAGCAGAGCCAGTTGGTCCTCACCAAACATTAAAAACTGGAAATAAAAGAGTGTTTGTGGAAAATTATTATTCATTGTACACCAGGCAGAAGAGAAGCAAATTTTATCGTAGCAATCAGGGAATGTCAAGAGGAAGGTGTATGATTCAAGCTGTTGTTGCCAGCTGTCTTCAGAATATTTTTCCTGGTGCTGAACAGACTAAGGAGGAAATGCAAAAGTTTATGCAACAAAAAATGAGCCATCAAACAGAAAGGGACTCTGCTTCTAATTCTTCTTACAATAAAGACAAAATGCTTGGGATATAGAAAAAAAAGCACAGGAGATGATTATTAGAATCAAAATTACCTTGGACTTCAACTAGTGTTGGGAAATGGAGATGAAAGGGAAGAAGACCATCAAAACTGGATTTAGCGAATAAATGTAAGATTATAAATCATCAATCACATTTGTGAAATATGGCTTTGCAAGAAAAAGTGACTGTGAACGACTGGACTTTTTTTTTTTAAACAAGAAATGCCTTTATTAAATTATCATGTATGACATGGGCCATGTTACATTTATATTAATGAAAATAAACCATAGTGACACAATCTCAGTTGCATACATACATTCCAAACCATGTCAACACTACTGTAGCTGCAGATGTTATACATCACTTTTAACATATCCAGTCATTGTTAGTCAACCATTACATAGCTCCTTCAAATCCTGCCTTCTTTTAAACCTTGTTCCTCCTCTGCATGCATTGATCCCACATTTCCCATTTTTTTCCTATGTAATTTGCTCCTACCCTTTTCTAAAGATTCCAGTTCCAGTTGTTTTATCTCTGTTACTATCTTCGCTATTTCTAGTAAAGTTGGTTTAGACTTTGATTTCCATTTTCTAGTAATTGCTTTTTTAGCAGCCATCATAATTAGATTCGACAAGGCCTTACTATGACTAGGCAATTCCGATTCTGTATCATAGCTCAAAAAATTGTTTCCCTAGTTACTTCAATTTGCTCACTCACCATCTCCAACAGAGTAGTTTGCAGGGAATCTCCAAAGCCTGCCAGCTCATTACACTCCCAGAAAATATGTTCCCAGTTACCTCTTACTTCCCCGTCACACCTCCATCATTTTCTTGTCTACTTGATGAAAAGTTCTTTGAAGTCTGCTTGGGGTATAAATTAAAGACTGGACTTTTGTTGACTTTGTTAAACTGTTGGCTAGACTTTTAAAGCATATACCCCATGTTGACATTAATGTTTAAAAGGACCCCAAAAGAGAAAGAAGTAAATATAAGTAAAACATTTTTTGTTAATAGTATTTGTGTAAAACATTTCATGATGTAAACTGCATGTTATGTAGTAAAACAGTATTATGTAGTCAGATGTTTTAAATGTGGGGGTGGTGAAGTGTTTTCAGTGATTTTTGCTTGCGATAAAGATATTAAAGTACACCAGTAACGTTTTTAGTTCCTAGACATTAAGTTTTAAAATGCAAAACAAAAGAAAGGCTGGACAAAAGCAAGTTTAAGTTAATATGTTGTGATGTTGGGCTGGTGGGGGTGGGGTGTAAACGTGTACTGATTATATTATATGTAGAGTTGAGATGTTTTCTCTTATTTTTTGCAAAAGTGAATGCATGGATTAATGTCCTTCTCTTAATCTATAAACCATTTTTTGTAAGCAAGTATTCTTGAGAAATAAGACAAAATGATTTAAGCCATGAGAAGTGCTAGGTTTCTTGCATATGCAAGGATGTTAGCTTGTTTTTCTCATTAGCAAATATTCAGGGGGAATCAAGAAGTCTGCATCTGAAAACAGTTGCATATTTTGTTCTATTCTGGGTGAAACTGACAGAATCCTTCATACATCTGCAGAGTTGTTAGCTGTTTTTTTTCTGTCATTGGTGACTGGTATTCCATAGAGATGAGCTGTCTGCAGGTGCACCAAATAATCTTGGGAGTTCTGACATTCATTGCTGAGAGAAATGTAAAGTTTAAATGTATAAGAGCAAGCAGTTCAGTGGAAAATAGTTTGAATTTTTTGATATTGAGTAAGAGGTAGCAACTTCCCCAACAGCCTTATTACTTTAATGCAGTTAATAGAAGAGTGTAAACTTTAATTTTATATAAAGGTAGCCAGTGCACATTTTCTTAGCGCTAAAAATTAATATTTTCTAAAAACATACAAGGTGTTTTTCACATCTAGAAGTGGAGTAGAGATAAAAAAAGAACAGACACCAAGCAATGTAAGTGGGAACATGTTCTGTAGCACACACTTTCAAAACTACTCTGAAAGACTTCCTAGCTAAAATCTGGCTCAGTTCTTGCTTAAAACCAAGATAAACTATATCCCCAAATGTGAACAAGTACATTTTCATTCCTTATACCTCCTTACTCTCCCTTCTTCACTTACTTCCTTACTTCTATCAAATTCTCCTCCCTGACCTTCTCTACAAATATACCATAAGCCTGTTTAACCTCGCTTCATATTGCAATTCTTGTTTGTATTAGACTAGCTTACATTTAATTTCTCTACAAACTGTCTAAAATTTCTCTAAATATTAAATGATTGTCATATAATTTGTATCAATTCTTAAACAATGTTTTTATATTATATCTAATTTGTTATAATTATTTAAAATACAGATGTTTTTGTTTTAATTTTGAAGATTGTAAAATAATTGTTCTTAAAATGTTTTGTAATAATTTGTAGCTTTTCTCCCTGGGCCTACACTGAAACTGGGCTTCTACCCAGTCGGACTTTCCTGGTAATCAAATGTCAGTAAATAAATAATGAGCCATTTTTCAATTGATGCATATGAAATGGTGCAGAACATCACTGGCATTTCATAACATTAACATATTAAAATAAAATATTAAAGTTTCATGTCCAACAGCTTAAAACTTGTATCTGATGTTGTCAATTTTCATTCATTCCTCAACCATTGAGTTCATATCCGATCCTCGGATCTGACTCAGCTATTATTTTCTGCTTGTGGTCACTTGAAACTCTTGAGCTCCTCCCTTACCCACAGTGCTCTGTCCTTAACCTCTTCAGATCTTGTTTGCCGCTTTTATGAAAAGACATGGTTGCTGTGAGCTCTTGAGTGAATTATTTCAGATAAGATTGATATAGCTTTCTTTCTGCTAAAATGTATATTTCTAGATGGTCAAAACACAAACAATAAACACACCAATCATGTGAGTCTGATAAAGTTTCCCCAACGGGGTGCTTAGCTTTATAGAAGACTTCGGATCTGAAACTCGAACCTATGTTCATGTATTTTGTTCACCATTGTTGGTATTCTCTCTTCTGTCCCTTTTTACAGTTTATAGTGTATCTCCATTTAACATTGCTGGTATCCCCCCCTTCTTTTTCTAATTATTGTCAGTTTAAAAAAAGGGATTTCTTTTTCTCCCTTTTCCTGTCTTTTTTCTAGGTTAAAAACATGTCAGAGAAAACCTTCAGGTTTAAAAAAAATGTGGAAAATGTGATTACAAGCTTCTTTTATCAGACTCACATGATTGGTGTGTTTATTGTTTGTGTTTTGACCATCTTAAAGTGGATTGTTCTATTTGTAGGTTGTTAAATGCGAGAGCAGTTGTAGACCTCAAAAACAAATTGCTCTTGAAAGGTCTACTTCCCTCAACCTTTTCCGAAGTGATATCTGGGGCTCAACTCCCTAGATCTGACACCAAGGAGCTAAGAAAAAGGCATTTGTAACCATCGGGTTCTTCAACTCCTTTCTTGGATCCAGTGTCAGATCCATCTTGTAAGAAGCCCAATAAGTTGGATACAAAGTATTCACCTTCTGACAAGCTGGTGTCAGATACCAAATCTGCTTCCTCAAATCCAGTGGCCTCAGATCTGAAGATCCACCCCCATACAAGATGTCCTTCAAGGATGCATCTGCAGTCCTTACAAATGGGTAGTCAGTAACCATTCTTTAAAATGTGGCTATGATGCACTGGAGGCTTCCTTTAGATCAGCCATGACTGGCACAGTTATCAGGAGACATGCATGGTTGAAAGAGCAGGCATTACCAGACCATGTCATATCAAAGCTTTTGGATGCACCCATGGACAAAGTCAATTTATTTGGTTCCCCTGCACAGCAGGTACTAAAAAAGATGGAAGAGAAGGCGAAATCTGTACAAACAGTGAAAGATTTCTTACAGGTTCAACCTCCAAGGTTTAGCAGGAACTGGCCCTCCAAGAATTGGTCCTTTCCGGACTCCTCTAAGACACAGAGAGGCAGGAATAGGCGTTCAAGAGGCAGAAACCAATCCAGGGGTGCCTACAGGGGACGCCAGTGGCAAGGTAACAGCCAGCGAGGCACGGACGCAGCCACCACCACTACAACAACATAATCACAGTGACTTGGCTGTGGCACAGCCTACCAGGGAACAACTGGAAGCACCCTTAGGCGGAAAGCTAACCTTATTTTCAAAGAACTGGCATTGCATCACAAGGGAAAAATGGATTTTGCAAACTATAGACCAAGGTTACAGGTTCCATTTCCATACTCTACCAGCAAAGAGAGGAATGCCAAACCTACCACCTACTCAAAGGGCAGAAGCTCTAAAGCAAATATCTCAACTATTAAGAATGAGAGCTGTGGAAAAGGTACCATCTATGGAACAAGGAAAGGGATTTTACTCCAGACTCTTCCTGGTACCAAGAAAAGAGAGCAAATGGAGGCCTATTCTCGACCTGTCCGCTTTAAACACATTCCTCATTGTTCCAAAATTCAAAATGCTGACCCTACAGCAGCTTCTTCCCATGCTGGGCAAGGAGTCTTGGCTGGTAACTCTAGATCTCAAGGAGGCATACCTGCACGTCCCCATACGACCAATTTGCAGAAGATACCTCAGATTTCTTGCAGGATCAGAGCATTATCAATTCTCAGCATTGCCCTTTGGCTTATCTACTGCCCAGAGTGTTCACGAAATGCCTGGCATCAGTAATTGCTCATTGCAGACTTCAGGGGATCCAAATTTATCCCTACCTGGACGACTGCCTGATACAAGCGGACAACAAAAGCAAGCTAACAGAAGACTTACAAAGAGTCATTTACCTGCTGCAAGCCCTGGGATATACAGTCAATATAAAAAGTCAAGGCTGATTCCATCCCAAAGAATAACCTTTCTGGGTGCAGAGCTGGACACATCAAAACAAATGGCATTCCTAACTGCAGAAAAGAAAGAGCAACTACCTCTCTACTTCTTGGCATTAACAAAGCAGAACCATCTAACTGCAAGAAAAGTACTACAAGCCCTAGGCTTCATGGCATCCTGCATAATTCTGGTCCCTCATGCCAGACTGCATATGAGAAAGCTACAGTGGTACCTAAAGAATTTGTGGTCCCAACACAAGCACAGCCTAGAAACCAAAATTCCAATAATCCCATGCCTGAAGCAAGAGTTCCTATGGTGGGTTCAGGCCTGTCAATCAAACACAGGATTGCCCTTCTGCAACAGTCAACCAAGCCAAACCATCACGACAGATGCCTCAGACCTCGGTTGGGGGGCACACATGCTGGGCAAGTGCATACAAGGCTTATGGACTCAAGACCAGCTGCCTGCACATAAATCTAAAGGAAATGCTGGCAGTAAAATTGGCAATCCAGTCATTCAGACCATTTCTCCAAGAAGGTCAGTTGATGATAAGGACAGACAACACCACAGTTATGTGGTACATCAACAAACAGGGAGGCACACATTCATATCCTCTATGCCGGCTGGCACTGGACCTATGGGATGTGGCTCTGAGCTACAACATTCAGTTACAAGCAATTTTTGTGCTGGGAAAAGAAAACATTCTAGCAGACATATTAAGCAGAACTACCACAGATGCCCACGAATGGATGCTGCATCCGGACATCTTCAAAGCCATCACAAGAGAATGGGGATTACCACAAATATACTTATTTGCATCCCCACTCAATCACCAGCTAAAGAAATTCTGCACAAGGACGTACCACCCACTTGCTTGGAAGGTGGACTCCCTATCTTTCAGTTGGAAAAACCTGACAGCATACGCATTCCCACCACTTCCTTTGATGCACAAGGTGCTTTTGAAGATCAAAGAGGAACGTCCAAGGATCATTCTGATAGCTCCAGACTGGCCAAGACAACATTGGTACCCATTGCTGAGGAGCATGTCCCGGGAACAAATATGGACACTACCCCTGATCCCATTACTGTTAACACAGAACAACTACAACATCCTGCATCCAAACCTGAAAACTCTGCAGCTAACTGCCTGGAACATTGCATAAGAGCAATTAACCCAAATTTATCCCAAGGGGTTAAAGACATAATCCTTGAGGCTCGTAGACCTTCAACAAGAAAGAATTATGCAGCAAAATGGAAAAGATATCTCATTTGGAGTACTGCAAAGGGAGAAGATGTGGCACTGGTAAACATAGCCAACATCCTGGAGTACTTGGCAGAGCTCTTCCATACAGGCCTGTCCTATTCTTCCATCAAGATACATGCATCAGCTATTTCAGCAGAATACAGCTTGGATCTTCCTGTCTTCTCTCATCCTCTGCTCAGACAGTTTCTGAGAGGAATTAAAAATGTAAAACCTCCCAGGAAACCACCATTGCCAGCATGGGACTTGAACTTTGTGCTAGAAAAATTGACACTTTCCCCTTTCGAACCAGCAGCAACAGCAGAATTACAATACTTATCCTGGAAGACTGCTTTCCTGCTGGCAATCACCTCAGCAAGAAGGGTCTCTGAACTACAGGCATTAATGGCAGTGCAACCCTTCCTGATCTTCCATCAAGATAGAGTGTCCATGAGAACAAATCCTACATTTATGCCTAAGGTGGTATCCAGAGTGTCTTTAAATCAGGCTATCCACCTACCTACATTCTTCCCCAACCCACAGAACAGGGGAGAAAGACTCTTGCATACCTTGGATGTACATAGACAATTATGCTACTACCTGGACAGGACCAAGTCCAATAGAAAAACTGACCAGCTTCTGGTAGCATATGCAACAGGAAAGGAAGGAAAACCAATTTCAAAACAGACAATCTCCAAATGGATAGGAAATTGCATTAGATTTTGTTACTCCTACCATGGAAAGAAAACTCCAGAGAACATCAGGCCTCACTCCACAAGGGCTACAGCCACTACCACAGCTTTCTTACGAGGAGTGGCTACCAAGGACATTATAGAGGCTGCTACTTGGACCTCCGTGCATACATTTGCCAAGCATTACAATTTACCTTTATACTCTAGATCCCGAGCAGGTTTTGCCACTGCTGTTTTGCAAGGGATCCTAACTACACCATAATCTCTCCTTTTTCCTCCTCCCTAGTTTAGCTATGGTATTCTACCCATTTGTAAGGACTGCAGATGCATCCTTGAAGGACATAGTACAGTTTTGTACCTACCATAAATGTAGATGTCCGATAGGAATGCATCTGCAGTCAGGATTACCCACCCACCTTCCCTCTGTGGTACTCCTAGGGTATATGCCATCCTTCAGCTAGCTTGGGGGGGATCTATTATGGTGTATTTGTTTGTATATATGTACATACATGCTTATTTTATGTGTTTGCTCTCTACTATTTGGAAACATTGGCATTTATCCAAATTTAGCCATCCAAGAGGGCACCTGGCATCTGGGGCAAGAAACACTGAGGAAAATGGCGTTGGCTGATGCCTTTATACCCGAAAAACTGCCGCGATGACGTCGGGTGAAGTGCGACACCAGCCGAAGCCAGACCCAGACTTTGGAATCCGGCCGACCGAAGGGCTGCCTGACGACAGGACTACCCATTTGTAAGGACTGCAGATGCATTCCTATCGGACATCTACATTTATGGTAGGTACAAAACTGTACTGTATGCATCCTCCATTGATCTGGTGCCTTCTAGAGTACCCTCACATTTTTTTAGAGACACACCGGCATTCCAGATCCCCCTCTGTCACCTTATCCAATCGTTCTTCCATGAACCTGACAGAAGCTCATGTGGATAGAATGATGAGGACGTTTTTGTCTGCACAGATCCAGGTGGGAGTTCTTCCAGCTGATACTCCTTCAGGGCAGGAAGCCCATACCAGGTCTACACCCCCTATTATGACACCTTCTTTGATCTGACCCATGGCTTTGGTGTCCTTAGGATCCGAGTTTACCAGGACTGTCTGTTTCAGATCCAAAGATCATTGCATCGTCGGCTCCAATTTTTTATTTGAATGCACTAACTCTGAGCATGTCGGAGCCAGATAAGTCTCAGAGACATATAGTCCCTGTCAGATCCAAGGTGTTGGAGTTGACTCTGATGTTGTTGGAGCTGTCTCTACCCCTCAAAACTTTGGCATTAGACAGCTCTGCTCTGACCTCTGCCTCAAGTGCAGTGCCTTCAGGTCAGAGGGAGATGACAGTTCACGAGCATGGCTTCTCAGCTTTTTCAGCTTCCTTCTTCCCAAAGAGCTCTGCATTTAAGTTGGTGGAGAGTTTTCTCTGCTTCTGCAGTGAGGATGGTCCCTTCCTCCCTCAGATATCCCCTCTACATCCTGTGTATCTCTGTGCCTTGAGCCTCATCATTCTACTCTGCAAGGACTGCCAACCCAAAGTCTCTAGGCTACCCAGCAGGGTATTTATGTTTTTTCCAATACTTCTCTGGAGCATCCCACTGAAGAAGCCACTAGGAAGAGAAAGTGCAAAAGGAGGCATTTGGATTTCCTTCAAGAGTTGGTCACTGAAGATACCAATTTTGATGATGATGTTGTCATGGATAATGCAGTGGTGCAGCAGTAGCATTGTTGCCTCACAGCAAGGGGTTCTCTGGTTCGTTTCTCGGCTGGGGTTCCTTCTGTGTGGAGTCTGCATGTCCTCCCTGCATTTGTGTGGGTTTCCTCTGGGTGCTCTGGTTTCCTCCCACGTTACAAAGACATGGGTCTGGAGTGTTTCTTCCTAGGCCTCCCCTGAAAGTAGGCTTCATTCCAAGTCGGACCTTCCCGGTAAACAAATGTGAAATAAATAAAATTAAATGAGGGAGGAGGGTCCCAAAGATCACCACCTGATGATGTCTCATTTGGAAACATCCTAAAGATCATTAAACAGAGGGGTGGTTGGCCTACCAGTAACCCTTCCCAAGAGGAATCAGTATTCCTGGAAGCCTTTAGGTCTAGCCCATCTACATCCTGGGTGACTCTGCCCACCAAATGAACTCATTGACTTGATGTCTAGGTGGGAGTGGAAATAACCAGTCACAGTTGAGCCGATCCCCAAAAGACCAGACTGGATTTTGGCACCACCCAAAGGAAAAAAGAAAAGACACTAGTATGTGTGATGGTCTAATTTTCTTCAAACAGGCAAGGATTTCTTCTTAATTCTTAATATACTACTTTATTCCTCCCTGCACATAAAAACTTCAAAACACATTACCTGCAGTCATCATTTTATAAGTTTTTTTGGCAGTCTTCTTTCTTATTCTAAATCTTTTCTTTTAAATGTGGAGCAAACACCCTAGCACTATCTCAATATATTAAAAAAAATCACGCTGTAAATTTGTTTGTTTGACTCTGATGCCAGAGACAGCCAAAAATTAAATAAGAAAGTTCAGAGAAACACACCAAAACTGAAGCAAAATCAACTGGACATTTTGCTAAAATGTGTCTTGCTTGTGAAGTATTTATTTCTCTAAATAATAAATAGCATCAATTGTCCCCCTTCATTGAAATCCCAAGATCGGGGCTCACTCAGCCCTGCCAGTCATGTACTACCTGCCCCAAACACTTCCTATTTTAGCAATTTAAATAAAGTTGAAAACAAAAAAATAATAGCAGCAATGATAAAGTGTTAAGATTGTGTGATATAATAACTAGATACAACAGGTCATTCTTAAGGTACAAGATAGATTCACACATATCATCACTATATAACTAAATATATTTAATATGAAAGACTGCAACATTTTGAAAATATGATTATTTTTCCTTTCTTTTTTAATGGTAATGGTCTGACTCCAGAATTAATTCATGACTCATTTAGGGACTTGGCTCACCCCTGCCTGTCATGTGGCACCATCTGCCCCCTCCTATTTTGGCAAGTAAGTAAAAAGAAATAGATAGAATAAAAAAAAAAAAAAATGGTATTGGTGGCATAATAAAATTTGTTAACATAGCTTTCAGTATGAAATCTCCATTCAACACAGCTGCCTTCATGAATGCACCCCACCCTACACATTTACAGCTGTGATGATGTGAGGTATTGCCAGATATGCCAGGAGAAGTAGCGCAGCGGATGTGTAACATATGCCAACATAGTTGGAGTTTTGTAAAGAAATATATGTCATTTATATATCGAACTGTTTTTTGCAGATGCTTGTGTTGAAAAATGTATTTGTAAAGCTGCTTGTGCTAAAAATGTACCAACAGTGTGTCCTGCTGGTCAGAAAAGAAATATACATGTATGTCAGACTGTATCATAACTGTTGAAATTAATATTGTAACAGAGGATATTGGAAGAGAAGAAGTTAATCTCAGTCCAGCTAACTTTGAGAAATAATCTGAAATTAAATTACCTTGTAGGCCATAAAGATTGTATCTTACAGTTCTGATTGCAGCCAGAGATGAAATGTCTGTAAATACAAGGACTAGGAATCCTGCTGTATTGTCCTTAGCAGTGAGCTAATTGCTACCCTGGAAGGGTGGAAGTGTTGAAATGGTTTTATGGCTCCATATACAATAATACATCTTAGCAAAGCTCTATCTGTGGGTATGGTAACACATATGTGCAAAATTCTGTTTCAGTTTCTGGTAAAGGAGGGTAGTATGGGAAACAGAAGTCAGATGCCCAGATGTATGTGATGTCATTATGTAATCCAGCACTGAAATGAGTCTTTAATATTAGATGAGACAGAAGTCTCAGAGCTGTCAGTTTTTGAAATCTGACAAGAAGGACCCCTCACCTACATCATCTTGCCTTGCTCTAGTAAGTGAATGAGGTGATACTAACTCTTTAGATCAGTCAGGAAAATATAGTAAGATTATTTAAGTACTGTTTTTTGTATCTGTGTGAATCTATCCATCTGTGCTATTTTTAATATTTCATGTGATTGAAACTATGGGGTTTATTGTAAATAGACATTTAGTATTTTCATGTACTTTTATTATTTATTTTTAAATATATTTAAACTTTTCATTGTGGCTGGTCTTTTAGAGAATGTTTTAACCTTTGACAGTACTTATATTTATTTGTTGACAATGTGACTGCTTCTGGAAGCTTTGCTGCATTGGTCAAACACTACCATTTATATTAGTATTAATTTTACTCACTATAATTGGATACCCTGGTAAGAACCTTAAAGTACCTGGCTTTGGAGTGTCCTGTTGGCAGTATCTACTTTATAGTCTTGGCAGAGCTAGAAAGGGAGATGGCTAGAAAGGTGCTTAGTATGACATCTGGACAGAGGAAGGATGACAAGAAGATATGGTGGTGGAATGAGGAAGTACAGGAGAGTATACAGAGAAAGAGGTTGGCAAAGAAGAAGTGGGATTGTCAGAGAGATGAAGAAAGTAGACTGGAGTATAAGGAGATGAGGTGCATGGCAAAGAGAGAGGAGGCAAAAGCTAAGGATAAGGCATATGAAGAGTTGTATGAAAGGTTGGGCACTAAGGGGGGAGAAAAGGACCTGTACCAATTGGCTAGACAGAAGGACTGAGCTAGGAAAGATGTGCAGCAGGTAAAGGTGATAAAGGATAATGAGAGAAACATACTTACAAGCGAGGAGAGTGTGTTGAGCAGATGGAAAGAGTACTTTGAGGGGTTAATGAATGAAGAGAATGAGAGGGAGAGAAGGTTAGATGATGTGGGGATAGTGAATCATGAAGTGCAATGGATTATCAAGGAGGAAGTAAGGATAGCAATGAAGAGGATGAAGAATGGAAGGGCTGTTGGTCCAGATGACATACCTGTGGAAGCGTGGAGGTATTTAGGTGAAACAGCAGTGGAGTTTCTAACCAGATTGTTTAATGAAATCTTGGAAAGTGAGAGGATGCCTGAGGAATGGAGAAAAAGTGTTTTGGTACCGATTTTTAAGAATAAGGGTGATGTGCAGAGCTGTAGCAACTACAGAGAGATTAAATTGTTCAGTCACAGCATGAAGTTATGGGAAAGAGTAGTGGAAGCTAGGTTAAAAAGGGACGTGATGATTAGTGATCAGCAGTATGGTTTCATGCTGAGAAAGAGCACTACAGATGCAATGTTTGCTCTGAGAGTGTTGATGGAGAAGTACAGAGACGGTCAGAAGGAGTTGCATTGTGTTTTTGTAGACTTAGAGAAAGCATATGACAGGATGCCTAGAGAGGTATGTGGTATTGTATGAGGAAGTCGGGAGTGTCAGAGAAGTATGTAAGAGTGGTGCAGGATATGTACGAGGGTAGTGTGACAGCGGTGAGGTCTGCGGTGGGAGTGATGGATGCGTTTAAGGTGAAGGTGGGATTACATTAAGGATTAGCTCTGAGGCCTTTCTTATTTGCAATGGTGATGGACAGGTTGACAGACGAAATCAGACAGGAGACCCGTGGACTATGATGTTTGCAGATGACATTGTGATCTGTAATGAGAGTAGGGAACAGGTGGAGGAGACCCTGGAGAGATGGAGATATACTCTAGAGAGGAGAGGAATGAAGGTCAGCAGGACTAAGATGGAATATATGTGTGCGAATGAGAGGGAGATTAGAGGAATGGTGAGGATGCAAGGAGTAGAGGTGGCGAAAGTGGATGAGTTTAAATACTTGGGATCAATAGTTCAGAGTAATGGTGAGTGTGGAAGAGAGGTGAAGAAGAGAGTACAGGCAGGATGGAGTGGGTGGAGAAGAGTGTCAGGAGTGATTTGTGACAGACGAGTACCAGTAAGAGTGAAAGTGATGGATTACATAATGACATCACATACATCTCACAAGAGGGTAGTGAGACCAGCTATGTTATATTGGTTGGAGACAGTGGCATTGACAAAAACGCAGGAGTTGGAGCTGGATGTGGCAGAGTTAAAGATGTTAGGATTTGCACTGGGTGAGACGAGGGTGGACAGGATTAGGAATAAGTATATTAGAGGGTCAGCCCAGGTTGGAAGGTTTGGAGACAAAGGCAGAGAGGCAAGATTACGTTGGTTGGGACATGTGCTGAGGAGGGATACTCAGTAAATTGGGAAAAAGATGCTAAGGATGAAGCTACCAGGTAACAGGAAAAGAAGGCCTAAGATAAGGTTTATGGATGTGGTGAGAGAGGACATGCAGGTGGTTGGTGTGACAGAGCAAGATGCAGAGGACAGGAAGAAATGGAAACAGATGGTCTGCTGTGGCGACCCCTAATGGGAACAGCCGAAAGAAGATGAAGAGGGGCATAGCTAGTAAATCTGTGCCAGCCTTTTCCAGGTGTGTCTTGTGTGTGAAAATCAAATCTCAAAGAGTGTTTGTATCAGCTACTTGGAGCAGGGACATAGAGCACTGGTTTCACAGAGACGGTGGTAGAAGACCTGGCCTAAGACACTCGGCTGAGGACTCGACTGTATAGCTGTGCCAGTGGGGAGTCTTATAGGGGGCCTGGAGAGAGAGGGAGAGAAAGAGAGAGAAGGAAACTCAGATCCTGGACTGAGTGTGTTCCCTGTGTGCTCTTAAGGGAACTTGT
This sequence comes from Protopterus annectens, assembly GCF_019279795.1. Taxonomy (NCBI): domain Eukaryota; kingdom Metazoa; phylum Chordata; order Ceratodontiformes; family Protopteridae; genus Protopterus; species Protopterus annectens. Next base: position 658,363,221 of record NC_056744.1, read on the forward strand.
GCTTGGTGCAGTGAAGTGCATTTGGAAATACTTTGTGTATCTATCTTTGTTCCAAGCGAACATCCCTCATTGGTGTCAGTGGTGAGGATTCAGGCTCCTTGATTACTGGCCCAGAGGAGGGGACATCACAAAAGTGTTTTTTTTTTTTTTACCTTAAATACTTACTTTGACTCAAGACTTTATATTTTATGCAAATTGCCACAACAAAGCAGTCACAGCAGTACATTAACATGACAGATTCACTCAGAGTCACACACACATTTCTCTATCTGTATCTGCTTTTTAAATTAGATTTAATATATAAAATATTGAAACTTACACTTTATTTTTCTTTATTTAGAAATGGTGTTGATTTTTTATCATCCTTATCTGACTCACACAACCCTTTTACAGACATTTTTTTACTTGAAATACTCTTGTTTAAAAAATGCCACAATGCAGCCACAACAGTACCTTATTGTCAGAGATTCAGAGTCACACAAGTTTCTATCACTATCTGCATTTAACTTATATTTAATGTATCAAATATTGAAATAGGGCATTTACAGTTTGTTTTTCTTTATTAAAAATATGTTTCATAAATGCCTCCCTGCCCTGTCATATAGAATTATTTACAATTACAAAACAGCTTTTTTCCTCTTTAAATACTGACTCAAGAAAACTATATTTTAAGTAAATAAATGCAAATTGCCACTAGCATTCACAACAATATGAGATTCAGATCCAGACCACTCGTCATACTAGTAACACATGTTTTTATTCTCTTATAGATTCTTATAAATACCATAACAGTAAACGATGTACCCACACATGAGATGGTTCAGCAATACCCATATTAAAATAGATTTTGTTATGGCAGCTGAGGATATGTGGAACGAGACTAAAAAAAAGATAATACAAACACCTGGAAAACTGGAAGCTCTTGATTATGGATACAGACAATAAGATACAACCAGTGAAAATGTTTTTTGTCCCTTTAGTTTTATATACAGGTCATGCTTATTTTTATCAATCAGAGGTGAAGTTGTGGATCATAATTGACAGAGATGATGGAATTTATTTGGGAGTGGAAGAGGGCAAGAGCTAAGTGGGATAATTTGATCCTTCCCATAAGACAAGGTGGTTTATAATTACTTGATTTGAATGGATGTTTTAGAGCTGTGCAGTTAAGGCTCATATACATAACACAAGCCAGTTATAAATCAAAGTGAAAAGGGATGATGATGAAACAAGGTAGAAAGTCAAGAAATAAGAACTCAGTAGGATTTTGGATGTAGTTCCTTTGGAAGAATGACAACACCTCCATAGTCAATATTATATTATTATATTATTATTATATTTGTAATGTTGCAGAAAGTATTCCAAGAGCTAAGTTAAGATGTGAGTTGAGAAAGATTTTGTCAATAAGGATGTTTGCAGGTAAGAGTATAGAATAGGCAAGACAGGATTGTAATATGCTGGAGAAAATGTTCAAATGAATTAAGGTATTGGGATTAAATAACTAGAGAGGGAAATGTAATAGAGTTGGATGAGACCAATCAGAACTTTAGACTGCAGGTTAGAGACTGCCTTCCCTATCAGGAATCGATAGCATACTATAGGTAAAGTGAAAGGCAAAGGAGAGTGCTAAGTGAAAGCCATCTTTGGTAGAGTTTTTAGTGGAGTAGAGAAAAGAAGCTGCAGTTAAAAAGGTATAATTAGTAGGGCATATGAAATATTGCATGACAACTATAAAGAATCAATCAGAACAGGTTATAAAAGACTGGGAAGTGAGACTGCAAAGGCAATTTACAAAGAAGCAATTGGAAGACATATGTATGGCTCCCAAGGGTGCAGCAGAGTCTAGAAATTTTTGCTTGTAAGTGTTTGCATAAGTATTTTTAGGCCACAAGCAGACTTCAGAAAATTTTCCACAGGTAGATAGAAAATGCTGGAGATGTAATTGGAAAGAGAAACGTTAACTGTAAATGTGTTTTTTTAGAGTGTAAAGAGTTGGCAGATTTTAAAAACTCCCCACAGAATAATCTGTCAGAAATGTTTTAGGACCAAATGGTTGTAAATAAGGAAATAATTATTTTAATCTGGGCCATAAGATCGAATTGCCTATGTATAGTAAGGCTTTACTAAGCTTAATGCTGTTGACTGACAACAAATTATAGGAAAATGGAAATCAAAATCTAAACCAACTTCTATTGAAAGTAATGAATATTGTAAACCTTTGGGATCTTTCGAAAAGGTAAGGAACATACTGTATAGAAGTAAGAGGAATTTGAGAGAACAATACATATAGATTGGATGAAACAGAGTACAGACAAGACAATTAGCATAGCAACAAATGGGGGAATCAGAAGAATTGGAAAACTGACAAATAAGGGAAAGTAGTGGAACAGGTAAACTGCTTTGAGTGTCTAGAAGGGGTGGTTGAGGAGAAGGGAAGCTTGAATGATGAGGTCAAATCTAGACTCAGAGGGGCTGCAGGCAAGTGGCACAGAGTGCCAGGGGTAGTGTGTGACAGAAGAATGCCAAAGTAGCTGAAAGGTAAGGTGGGCAAAACAGTAGTGTGACCATTACTACTGTATGGTACAGAAACCTGAGTAGTGAAGGCAGAGCAGTTGAGGAAGCTAGAGATGATAGAGATGGAGTATCTGAGATAGGTGATAGGATGTAAACAGTGGGGCAGATGAAGAAATAAGGACATCAGAGCAGAAGCCAAAGTAGTTTCAATTACAGAGCTGATCAAAGAGAACACATTATAGTGGTTCAGGCTCATGTGCAGGAAAGCAGAAGACAATCTGGTACAGAAGATTTGGGCGAAACAGGATGAAGGCAAGAGGAAACACAGGTGTCTGGCAAAGAGTTGGATGGACTGTGTGAGAGAAGACCTATGACAGTCAGGCATGACCATTGAAGAAAGTAGGAGAGTGGCATTGAATTGAGAAAGATGTTGACAGTTAACATGGCAACCCTGGCTCCGTGTAGAAAATGATGATGATGATGATGTTGAACACATGCAGATTAATGTTCAGGAGGTAGATTGAGATTTAAGGGAAGGCAGAAAATGAGCAATTTATGTAATGAAATAAATAATTGTTAAAAAAATATGTAATGTATAATGCATGAATGTGAAAAATTGAAAAATGTGTATATGATTGTTTTTCCTTCTGTGGTTGTTTAATAAAGGTGTTTAAAAGCAAAAAAAAAATTATAGGACCTTTTCCTGCACCAGTTAGCTAAGCCTTTCATGGCCTAAGACCTCAGTCATCTTTTGCTTCCTGTCTGCCCTAGAACTTGGAATCTCACCATCTGCTCTAGACAGATTCAGACCTGCCTTGAGGATTACCTTTTTTCCTCCTACTCTACTTCAGTCTTCTTCTCCTCCCTTGTTTTGGCTGCGGAGCCACTATATCAATCCACTAACCCTCCCTTACTTCCTCTGCCTTAATTGCCAGTTCATTTAACCTATTTTCTGACTTTTTCTGCTTCATTTTCATATTCGTTCTTGGAGTGGTGTTCTTCCTCCTCGTTGACCTCATATCTATTGCTCTAGTTTATGTGGTTTGCTACTCCACCCTCATCTCCCCCTTCTCTGTTATTCCTGAACAACCTGTACCAAGACACTGCCATGTGTCCCACCCCTTCTTGTCATTAACCTATGTTTTTTTCATGCCAGCAATGTCCAACTTTCCTTCCTGCACCACTGCATGCAGCTCTCCATCTTTCTACTCAGACTTCTTGCATCTCAGAGTATGGCTAATCGGACATGTTCCAAGTCACCATTGTTTGTTTCTCTGGTATGTTCAGCATCTCTTTTTACTTTTTGTCTACTGCCTAAAAAAATATTGCCCTTCTGTGTCTTTCATCTGCTCCCATTTCCATCTTAATTTAAAATGTATGATTGTTGATACTTTTCCATCCCAGCACTAAGCACAGTTGTCTCCTTCTGGTTTAAGGTGGAGTCTGACCTTTGTATACAGCTGGTCTGTCTGCCAGGTATTATCCCATTTTCTTATCCGCCCCAAGCTTTTTTCCATCGCCCAGTGTTGCTACAAGTCAGCATACCACCTAATCCAGTCTTTACTATGTGTTGGCTGCTTGCACAGGTAGAAAATACTTTCTCCAACCTCTTCTCTGTCATCTCCTGGATAACATGCATCACGCACACACACACACACACACACACACACACACACACCTAAGAGCAGTTTTGAATGCTTATGATTAATCTGACTTGCTGCCTTTGAGATATAGGGAAAAAACCTGGACAGACAGCTGTTAAAACTCACGAGGACACAAGTGGAAGGCAATGAATGTCCTGTCTGTGAGTCAAACCAAAGAGCCAAATGCTGTGATGCAGAAATGCCACCTACTGCATTACCCTATTTTCTTTCATGACCAGGATCACAAAGGTGAAGAGCAATCTATGTCCATTGTTTAACATTTCTTTTGTTGTACTAATTTTCTTAAACAATGTCTTTGATAAGCCTGAGGTGTTTTTTTCACCAAGTGACTAAATCTGTAACAGGTATGCCACAATATATACTATTTTACTATTTTAAATACTAGAGTCCCTTGGAATGGATAAAATTCCATACTAGACTAAATTTCCTTTAGCTCAGCATGGCACACAGGGTGCTTTAAAAAATATTGTAGGCATCTAGTTAGTGTCCCATCTGCATAAGGCCCACCCAGCAACCCAAAAGCTTCAGAAGCAACAATTCTTTAAGTATCAGCAACAAGGCATGTTTGTGGAAGCAGAGCATTAAGTGCAGCAGTACATGGAGCAGACTTTCCCACTGAGCAATATTTACACATAAGAAATTCCTTCAGGAGAGAACTGCTTGTCCATCTTCATACAACGTTTGCCTAACAGCACACTAACGTAGTCTGAACTCATTTGACAGTGATATAGGTACCGCCCTCCCCAACCCTCATTTGGGCTGTTTCCCACTCTTGCTGCACCACAATACGAACACCTTTGTGATGCAGTCTGTGCAGTGATACTGTTTATCTTAATATTTAATGTTCAGCATGTTCCTCCATCACCAGACTAGTGCTGTACTTATAAATTATTTCATGTGCAGCACAAACAAATGTCATAAGTATAAATTAATCCTTCCATTAGTCATAAACATTTCACTAATAGCTGATTTCACAGAGTTTCTGTGGCCTTCATGAGTTGTATCTTTAGTTACCATTATAGATCCCCCTCTGTCTGTGTTGGTTTCCTCCAGGTATTCTGGCTTCTTCTCATCTTTCAAAAACTTACTAGCTTAGTATTTAAACTAAATGTTTTGTATATATACATATATATTGTATTTCCCCTTCCCCTTATGGTCTAAGTCATGTGTAAAAAATGTGTATGGACCATCCTGTTTTACAAATGTTAAATAAACAAATATTGCTTTATAAATTATTTTTCTGAAGATTACTTGGCCGGGTCTTCTGAGGAGAAAACAGAAAATGAAAACTTGGACTCAGAAGAAAGCTCTCCAGAATTAAAGGATTGCATAAAAACATGCACATATAAATAAAGTAAATGGAATGCTGGGAGTTTGCCCCTTCATTACTTTCTATGGAGGGATCCTTTATATTATTATTATTATTATTACTGCTGTTATTATTTTTTTTTCTTTTTTGAGATACCATATATTCTACAAACTACAGACTGAACTCAGAAGACATTTCCAGAAGCAGCTTACAATAAGTTGTCTAACTTCCATTGAGAAATCTTGCTTTATTTCTGTGTTCTGCACTATGCAATAAGGACTCCAACCTGCATCTTGACACCTTACTTTTTCACATTAACAATGCCCTGTTTCTTTCTCTAGATGGTAACATTCACAATATGAAGCAATTTCTGTAATTAATTCAAGGCCTGACTAATTTTTAATTTCAGAATATTTTAAGTACTCTCAATGTTTGATTTTCTTCCTGACACTAGGAGACTTGACTCATGAGTGGAGGCCTCCATCTTGGGTCTATATTATATAATCGAACTTTCAAAACTTTGAATCCCATATGTTCGACAACATATGATCGAAGTTCGAAAGTTCGAGTATGTAATAAAAAACAAAAAAAAAATTACCTTAACGGTGCAGCGCTGCACCCCCCACACACACACCTCTACTTAAATATACCAACTCCGAGATCACACTTCAGTGCAGAAAAGGGAAATTCTCCCATTCTGCACTGAACAGTGCCGTTATGCTTAACCTTCAAACACTTGAAATATCGATCATATGGTGTCGACCATATGGCGTTCGACATTTCAAGCGTTCGAGGTTCTAATAGGAACCCTCCATCTTCTATGACATCTTTCTCGGAATGTGTTAAAATATCATGCAGCAAGACTCTCATCCATCTTTCTTCCTTCCTTCCTCCTCATGTTAAAGCCTTAAACCTATGGTTAACTAACTGAAGGAACTACACTGACAGTGCCTGTGTGAGGTGGAAGAACCTCTTTCCTTTCACTTTTTGACTAACACACTAAGACACAAAGCTTGACAGTCCTCACTTGAAGTGATAACATACTCCTTATTTGAACTGCAGTTAAACATAAAGTTTTACAGATTTTACCTTTTCTCAGTGAGAAGCATTAAGCAGCCAGTCACACAGCATAATGGATGTTGACATGCACATATCAACACTGCAGAGCTTCTTGGTGCCACCTCCCAACACTTAAATATATACAAACATACATACAGGAATACACATGTGCACACATGCTCACATGCACAAACACTGTCCAGAAAATGAGATTTAGTATGTCAGTGTAAACAGCTGACTACAGCCAGAAATACAAGGAATACATTATTAATAATTAACTAATATTCACTGGAAAGTTACTGCTATGCAGTACATATGAATAAATGCTACATATTTTTTCCATTATGGTGATACTGCTGTTCATACACAGACACACACACACACACACACACACACACACACACACACACACACACACACACACACACACGCCACATAAATATAAGCCAGACACAGAAAAGGCTACCACAGGGAAAAAGCCACAGAAATAGTCTTTAGAATACAGTAATGCTACAAAAGACTGCAGTATACCTCTGAAATGTTTAGCCTCCCAGTAGCCTAAATCAATCATGTTATATAGTATGTTGAGTCACTTAGCACATCCACTCGAGGATTCACCAATTTATATCATAATAGTTAAGTGTATGCAGTAAGGCATGAGGAGGTGTGGATGGTACAGATATTAACTCATGCCCAGGGGTGTTGTGAGGCACAGTCTCAATGGGCAAGAAACCCTGAGAGTGCAGTAGTAGTTGTACCATGCACACCCTGGAATGCTTTACTGCATTTATAAAATGGACATGTGTGTTTTTTTCTTTTTTGCAGTTTGAATTTTACACTTTGTAGTTTCTGTACGATAGTAGTATGTTTTGTAATGCATGTAACAAAGCCCCCCAAAAATTTACAGCAGTAATCATTCTGGTGCCAGCTGCAAGGTAGTACAGTTTCCTGTAGGAACCTTACATCCCTTAATTCCATGCAGTGTCACATTATGAGGGATGTGATCAGATTATTTTTTTCCTTCCTGTATGAAGTAAACAGGTCATCTCTTTCTTAACTTGGAGTGGCATTGTGCAGGTTAGGTATGTATGGTTTATGTGTATTAAAATTCAGAAAGAGAGAAGCTTCAAAAACTGAATATGTTCTTCAAATGTATGGAATTGTAGGAACAGCATATAGCTTATTTATGTGTTAAATTATATGGCGATACCCCTTTTCTGTTAGGTTTAAGTATTGATACAAAAGTTATTTTTAAGTTATTATGGACCTGAAAATAACTTAAATGTTTCTGCATTCGCGTGTAGGAAATGGTCATTTTAGTTGTGTGGCTTACATTTGATATCACTTCTTCTCATTATTTTGTTGGGAAAACTTGTAATAGGGTGAATTTTATTAAATAAAACAATACAGTAAATAACACAACTGAAAGTGACACACCTGTTCTTCTTTATGAGAATGAGTGAGGATAACCCAGGCTTTACAGGATTGGACAGCCCACTGTTACTCCGTCAGTGTATTTATAGTCTGATACCATGTCCATTTTATTTGAGTAGTTTAAGCATAGCTCTCAACGGTACTCAATTCTGGCTCAAAATTTTGCCCTGTCCCTCCCAATCCCACCTAAAGCTGGTGATTGGGGAAGAAAAGGTGGTGAGTTGCACTTAATAAATAATGGCTTTAACTAGAACTGCAGACTTCTTTTACTTCAAAAATGCATCTTTAATTCACATTCTTTAATTCTGTCAGCTTCTCAACTTAATAATAATATTAATATTTTAAAAAGTATTCGTGATTGTTAATATTTTAATAAAAGTATCCCTGATTGTCCTTGTTTCTAGAGGTAAGAGACTGAGAACTGTGATATTAAGCTTACATTTATTTAAGGATTAGGCCTGTTTTATTAATCAGTGTATAATAAATTGCGAATGTACCCCTGGTTTGGTACCTATGTCCCTAAAGGACAGGGGCAGCATGTGAATGCTTGATGTCTACAAGCCTATATTGTAATTCATAAAATTCCTTGAGGTGGTGACATGTCAGCAATATTTAGGTAAATTTGGGATAAGCTTGGCTAGGCTTAAAATGGCTCTTGGGCTAATAGCCTAGTAACCACCTATGAACCCATAAGAGCTGAAAGACACATGTATACAGTGCTAGTTAAGCTGATGGCATGCTTGCTGAGTTTATTTAATTGGATTTCTATGCTAATTTTTATGTGTGTTTTATTTCTATTTTAATGTGCATTTTTATTTATGCAGTATTTTCCTTTTGTACACTTTATCTTCAGACTTATCTCTTAGTTCAACCAATGTCTGTCAAGAGTCTTTTTGCTGTGTGTGTATATGTGTGTGTCCATTCTTACACTGCTTCATTTTCTGGGGTTTATGCTTTCATTTTCTTCATGGGTTATTATTTATTCATTTTATTTATTTATTTAGTTTACCTTGTTGGTTGTTTTTACTGTTCCCAATTAGATAATGTACTTAAATTTCAGTTTTAGTGTTTTTATTACTGTAAAGTCTGTTTAATTTGTGTCACATTCACAATTCCTGCTTTCTTTCTCTTTTCTTTTTTATTTCCTTTTTTAAATTATGTTTGTGAAGACTTAGTCATTCTTGGTTTGGGGTGTGAACTTCTGGTATATTGTATTTTTTTTATTGATTTATTTTTGGTTATGGGGATATTTTAGTTTTCCCTGCAAAATGATGCTTTAAGAATTTTGAAGTCTGTGAATGAGTAAGGATTTGTGGCTGCATGTGAGGTCCAGGTGGTATGCACATACTCTCTACTTGACATCAGACAGATTTGATGCAGAGGTATCTAGAAATCTGATTGGTCAATTTCTTTGCCTACCATACTTCCCAGAATTTCACAGAATGTCTGGATTTTTGCCTCATATTTTGGCCTGTTCCTCATAACATTTGATATTTCCGGGAAGATTATTACGGGCTGAAGTCGCCAATTAATGACAGACAGTGAAGTTCAGACTTCATATTATTCAGAAAATGCATGCTGATGTAAAGTCTGCTATTCTATCAGTGCAACTAACCATAGGCAAAACTGCTATACAACTGGTAGCATGTTACAGACCACCCTCCCAATCTCAGGAACCCCACTCAGCCTTCCTGAAGACATTGGAGGATATGAATGTATCACAAAATACCATCATACTGGGAGACTTCAACTACCCAAACATAGATTGGGTACATTATTCTAGCCCTAATACCCTAGCCCAAAGGTTCCTGGAATTCATAAATTCAAATGCACTGGAACAATTAGTCACCTCTCCCACTAGGGAGATAATATACTAGACCTGATCATCACAAACATGGGGACAAAATGCTCCACACGAAGTATACCCCTCACTAGTGAGATCTGACCACAAACTAATCACCCTGGATATACATATCCCACATCCACCCCCAGCACAAAAGACCACAGTGAAAAACTTCTCAAAAGCAGACTTCACTCTTCTTAAGACTGAGATGGTATCCTTTAAGCCCACTGAGCCAGTGGATACCACATCCCACAATGCCGAATCCTTTACAAATGCTTTCTATGGACATCTCCAAGAATGCATGGATCATGCAATCCCAAATAAATCCAAGTCCCTCTCCACCAAAGGCAAGCGTCCTGTCTGGTGGACCTCAGCCATTAACAAATTGTATAACAAAAGAAGGAAGCTACTGCACATCAGAGCAAAATCCCATAAAGGGAAGACATCTCTGATCAACATTAGCAGAAAACTATGTTCTCTCATAAAACATCCAAGGCCAACTTTGAGAGAAAAATCGCTAAGGACACTAAAGATAACCACAAAGCCTTCTTCAGCTATGTTAGAAACCTGGGCGGAAACCCTCAGATATGCTCAGAGTTAGTTCACAACAACAAAAAATACACTGAACCCACAGATATTGCCAATATTCTGGCTGACAGGTTCAGTGCAAATTTCTCCCCTCCCTCACCCCCAAAAGAAGAAATACTTATCCCAGCTGAATGTAATCTCCCTGTCATCTCAGATGTCCAAGTGAGAACCGCCCTAAACAAAGCTAAAAACACAGCATCAGTGGGACCTGACGGTATCCCGGGTTGCGTGCTACGTGAACTCCAAGAGGAGCTAAACCCACAGATAAAAATGCTATTTAACCTTAGCCTTACTACAGGATATGTACCTGAACACTGGCGTACAGCAACAGTGGTCCCACTCCACAAAGGGGGTACCTCTACAGACCCTGGGAACTACCGCCCCATAAGCTTAACCAGCCTGGTCTGCAAAGCTATGGAAAGAATCATTATGGAACTCATAAACAGAGACATAGGGGACGTACAGACACTTGACCCCACCCAGTTCGGCTTTGTAAAGGGCAGATCCTGCCTTTTGAACCTGGTTGACTTTTTTGAAACAGTCACTAGAGCCATTGATGAGGGCAAAGCAGTCCATACAGCCTACCTGGACTTGGCTAAGGCCTTCCACACAATACCCCACTCAGGCATCATAGATAAGCTCAACAGCTTAAACGTAAACCCTTATGTCACTAGATGGGTTGCAAACTGGCTAAAGGACAGAACCCATAAAGTTAAAATCGCTGGAGCAATGTCAGACTCAAAGCCAGTCACAAGTGGTGTCCCACAGGGATCTGTTCTGGGACCCCTCTTGTTCGTCATTTATTTCTCAGATGTTAAAGCAAACATGGGAGGGTTGTGGCTGACAAAGTTCGCAGATGACTGCAAACTAGGCCATAGTCGATACACCAGCGACACATACATCCTACAAAAGGCCTCACAGAAGCGGACAACTGGTGCCGGAGTCACGGCCTTAAACTAAATGCCAAAAAATGTATAGTCATCCCCTTTGGGAAAAACAAAGTACCCACAAATTATCACATAGACAGCAACCCACTGAGTACAGAAAAAGTAATCAGAGACCTAGGGACCCAAGTCGACAGCGACCTCTCATTTGACACCCACGTTGCCAAAGTGGTTAGAAAAACATTCTACCTTGCACACCTCATCATGAAGGGATTCACATCCAGATCCAAGGATGTCATTGTACCCCTATACTCCTCCCTCATCAGACCCATGATTGAGTACAATGCCCCATTTGGTATGTACCTCACCCAGCATTTGCAACAGCTGGAGAGACCACAAAAGTACCTCACCAAGAGGATCAAGGGTCTCCAACATATGTCTTATTCTGCCAGACTAAAGAAACTTCAGCTCTATTCAGTAGCATACCGCCTGCTCAGAGGTGATCTCTGCCTGACGTACAAGGCCATGTCCAATCAGGATCTGATGGACATGCTCCACCTCAAAAAATCCAAATCCATCAGGACCACGAGGCTAAAGACTTAAACCTCGGCACAAGTATGAATAGGACATGCTGGAGGGATAGATTCATAACCCAGAGGCTTCCCATGCTTTGGAACAAGATCCCAGTTCGTATTAGGCAGAGCCTCTCACTGACTCTCTTCAAGAGAAATCTTGATGAGTGGATGGGAGATCGTAAGTTTACCCCAGGGGTCACATGTGTGTCACTGCTAGACAGGGGCACAGTAAACTAATTCTATTATATAAGGGGACCTTCATTGTGTCACTCTAGACAGAGGCACAGTATTCTAAATTTATTCTGTACATTTTTGTACCATTTCATGGGGTGGCAAAAGCCACATCACTATGGCTAGGCTTACAAATGCCCCAGGGCAGATAGCCTAGTACTAAACTATGAAACTCCCTGCATTTATAACAGCAATATTTAAAATCTGTCGCTTGTAATATGGTGAATGTTATTAGTCGTTGTGGCTTTGGCCCTTGAATTATTTTTGCTTTGTCCAGCATTCTTGTTCTAAGAGTTTGAGAAGGATTTTGCCCATTTTATAAGCCCCAAGAGAAGATGATGTGAGATTGTATATGCATGATTAGATCATACAATTATTCATTGCATGAAGCTGGGTGCATCTTTCTCAGTGCACTGCTTAAAAAAATAGCTTCTCCAGCCACTATCCTTATTACATTAAAATAATGAGCAACTATTATATCTGATAATCCATGTCCTAGTTATGTGTTTTCATCAGTAAGGTAGCATATGATATGCAACCCAAGGAAATATTCCAGGAGTACTGTGTCTGGAGCCATAAGTTTCATAGTTTCATAGTTTAGTACTAGGCTATCTGCCCTGGGGCATTTATAAGCCTAGCCATAGTGATGTGGCTTTCGCTACCCCATGTAATTATACAAAAGTGTACAGAATAGATTTAGAATACTGTGCCTCTGTCTAGTAGTGACACAGTGAAGACCCCCTTACATAATAGAATTAGTTTACTGTGCCTCTGTCTAGTAGTGACACAGAGATGACCCTTGGGGTAAACCTACGATCTCCCACCCACTCGTCAAGATTTCTCTTGAAGAGAGTCAGTGAGGGGCTCTGCCTAACATGAATTGGGATTCTGTTCCAGAGTATGGGAAGCCTCTGAGTTATGAATCTGTCCCTCCAGCATGTCCTATTCATATTTGTGCTGAGGTTTAAATCTTTAGCTCTCGTGGTTCTGATGGATTTGGATTTTTTGAGGTGGAGCATGTCCATCAATTCCTGATTGGACATGGCCTTGTACATCAGGCACAGATCACCTCTGAGTAGGCGGTATGCTACTGAATAGAGCTGGAGTTTCTTTAGTCTGGCAGCATATGACATATGTTGGAGACCCTTGATCCTCTTGGTGAGGTACTTTTGGGGTCTCTCTAGCTGTTGCAAGTGCCGGGTGAGGTACATACCAAATGGGGCATTGTACTCAATCATGGGCCTGATAAGGGAGGAGTATAGGGGTACAATGACCTCCTTTGATCTTGATATGAATCCCTTCATGATAAGGTGGGCAAGGTAGAAAGTCTTTCTAACCACTTTGGCAACGTGGGTGTCAAATGAGAGGTCACTATCGACTTGGGTCCCCAGGTCTCTGATTACTTTTTCCGTACTCAGTGGGTTACTGTCTATGTGATAATTTGTGGGTACTTTGTTTTCCCAAAGGGGATGACTATACATTTTTTGGCATTTAGTTTAAGGCCATGACTCCGGCACCAGTTGTCCGTTTCAGTGAGGCCTTTCTGTAGGATGTATGTGTCAGCTGGTGTATCGACTATGGCGCCTAGTTTGAAGTCATCTGCGAACTTTGTCAGCCACAACCCTCCCATGTTTGCTTTCACATCTGAGAAATAAATGCCGAACAAGAGGGGTCCCAGGACAGAGCCCTGTGGGACACCACTTGTGACTGGCTTTGAGTCTGACATGGCTCCAGTGATTTTGACTTTATGGGTTCTATCCTTTAGCCAGTTTGCAACCCATCTTGTGACATATGGATTTACATTTAAGCTGTTGAGCTTGTCTATGATGCCAGAGTGGGGTATTGTGTCGAAAGCTTTAGCCAAGTCCAGGTAGGCTGTATGGACTGCCTTGCCCTCGTCAATGGCTCTAGTGACTGTTTCGAAAAAGTCAACCAGGTTCAAAAGGCAGGATCTGCCCTTTACAAAGCCGAACTGGGTGGGATAAAGTGTCTGTAAGTCCCCAATGTCTCTGTTTATGAGTTCCATAATGTTTCTTTCCATAGCTTTGCAGACCAGGCTGGTTAAGCTTATGGGGCAGTAGTTACCAGGGTCTGTAGAGGTGCCTCCTTTGTGGAGTGGGACTACTGTTGCTGTACGCCAGTGTTCAGGTACATATCCTGTAGTATTTAAATTTTGTATCCCCCCCCCCCCAGAATTATGAAAAATTACTTTGTTGGAAAACATAAATGTGCACTGTAGGGACAATACAGGTACATTTTATTATTTCCCCAGAATTATCAAAAATAACTTTGTTAGAAAGCATAAACATGCACATTAGGGACAATACAGGTAAAGAGTAAGGAGATTAGTGAGTTGGAGAGGAAGATTGAAGAAGTATTTTGTATTGCAGAACAAAGCAACTTTCCAGTCAAGCAGAATGAAACCCCCTTAAATATGACCTGAGATAGAAACTGTGGAAAGAGAAATTGTAACAGGAATGATTTTACAAGTGATGAGGCTATTTCTATGCTTGTGCCTGTTTTACTTTGCTTTGTGCTCTTCTTTGCAAAATTTTGAACTTCTTTTTTTTTTAGACTAGTTGTTCAGAGCCAGTGAGCCTGTCTCGGTGATAAAGTATGAATTTTGTTGTCCTAGACCTATTAGGACATTTGCCAAATCATAAATGATGGAGAATTAGATATTTACCAAGACATCCTCTGTAAGTGGCATCTCATTTCCAGCTACAGAGACTGTTATTATACATTTTTTTCATTTTGTTTTAAACATTTCTCTGTATAGTTGTTGAATTTATTTATTTTATTTTGTCACTAGTTTCCAGGGGAGAATGAGGCTGTGTGCATGCTTGGGGCTTAGGTGTATAGCAAGATATTCTGTTTGAGTAGCAACCATAAAATAACATTGCATGCATGCAAAGATATTCCTTCCGGTGATTACATGTTTGCACATGTTTACACCAGGATGAGGAGGTTTTCATTCATCAGAGTTTGTTCCTCAGTGACCTCAAGCTTTGTCAAGGTTAAACTGGACTTACGGACTTCTTGTGAGGGGAACAACTGATTTGCCAAGCCAGTCTGTTGCTGGAGGTTTAGCAGGTGTTGACCTGGTGCAACATATCTCTCCTGTATAACAGCTGCGGAATTTACCATGACTTCAGTGAGTTTAACCACATTTCTACAAGAACTTAGTATCCACAGTTAGTATGCACAAGAACAGGTCTCAATATAGAGACATACAATGGCAGATTATAATATTTTTTTTCTGGATTACCTGGAAATAGAATACGCCCAGTTCTCTGTTTTTTATAGCTGAATACTGGTTTAGAAGTACATTTGATAGTACTTCTGTGTTTTCCAGATTTGCATCAATGCATGTATGTCCATCATCAGAGTGATGAGCAGTCCTGGAAAACCAATGAATAGTGCTGCCTACACCCATCTTCTCCTGCAGCTGACTGGATTACTAGAGAATGCCAAGAAACCCAGGAAGTTTAAAGAATAGCTTCAGGGTCTCAGGGCTTGGAATGCAGTTTTTTGCTATGGAACTAGAAAGAATATTTTTCTTTCCGAGACATCTTTGATTAGAAGGGTTATTTCTGCACCCTTGTGAGAGAAGCGTGCTGATTGGAACTTGTCTGGTGAAGGGTGATTGGTCCAGGGCTTGGAGTAAGCACCCTCATTGGTTCTTTTGAACTTTTTAAAAAAAATTTTTAAAGTTTTTAGCTTCTGGTATTTAAGCACCGAGTTTGAGTGGGTTTCTGCTTGTTTGTGCCTCATGCAATTGTGTGCCATAGCCAAACAGATAATTTCAACAACTTTCTCTTAGATACAGCTGTGGTATATTATTGTAGTCCTCATCTTTAGAACACTTCCTGTCTAAGAAGTATTTATAATGAGCTGTGACCTATTAAGCCTCCAGACAAAAATCCCATCAGAAACACCTATCTACAGAAAACCTCCTGGATCAGTACGGAAAGCACCACCTTTGTGATACCACTTCTTCAAACCTAGCATTGTAGACAGTTGGACTACCCTTGTTTCTCCTGCCAGCCTTGTAGACTTGGGTCTCCTGGGGTAGTGTAGCAACTGCCTCATGTAGACTGACAACCCTCTACTAATAACTCACTCTAATACAGGGTGCAAGAGCTGTATCTACACCAATAATCTTGAATCCCTGCTCTCTAGTGCTTGAAACAGTGACACTGAAGAGGTTGTCAACTCACCCACTGCTTCTCATTCACATAGCACCACTACTCATACACACAGTACACATCCAACACATACATCAACATATGCAGAGGTTCTCTCAAAAAACTTACAGAAACACCAGAGACCTCCAAAACACATGACTGCTACAACTAACACAGTTCCCACAGCACCCAAGACACACTGGTGTCTGACCTACCAAGCCGTTAAGGAGTAACACATGTAACACTCATAAATCAAATTTTCTTGTCATTGGAGACTCGATAGTGAGACACATGGATGTCCCACTCACTGTGTTAGATAAGGAGAAAGTCACGGACATCTGCTTGTCTGGTGCCAGGATTCATCAGATCATGTATGCACTCAGGTCTCATGGCAACAACTACCATTATGACTCTGTCATAGCTCATGTTGGAGTGAACAACCTGAGACGTACTTGACTGGACTATACAAAGAGATACATGATTGAGATCTCTGTGTGTGTGTCCCAGGCAGGTATGTCCCTAGCCTTGAGCAGCATATCACTCTCGACTAGAATGATGCCACAGTATAAACAAAAAATTATCAATTTCAATAATTGGCTTAGTTTTTGGTGTCATTCCAAGGGGATCCAGTTTCTTTCAGTCTAGGATGACATGGTGACAAACCTCGCTGCTTTGCCAGAGACGGTTTGCACCTGGCACCACACGGCTTTCGACTGCTGACAAAGGCTCTTGCCTCCCCATACTGCCTTTTTTAGGCAAGGTCTCAAAAACAAAATTGCTGACATGAAAAGTGCCAATCATAACAAAATAAGGGTTATGCTGCTAAATGCTAGGAGTTTAACCCAAAAACTGCACACCCCGGAAGCACTGCTATCACCGCAGGATGTAGATGTTTGTGCAGTCACAGAAACCTGGTTCAAGGCCTCAGACAGTACCCCAGCCTTGCAAGGCTACATTGCCTTCCACACCTTCACACCGCAAAATGAATGGGTGAGAACCAAAAGAGGTGGTGTTTTTATCTATATTAGAGATAAATTCACCTCCCAACTAGTTAGACAGGACAACTCCACAAGAGTTACTCCAAGTTCAGATTACTGTGGATAATTCAATTCATAGCTAGTTATAGATCCACCTCCATGGATCACGATGAGCATGAGGCCGACTTGACCAAACTGGAGTCAGTCCAAATATTGCCAAACACTCTGGTCATGGGGGATTTCAATTATCCCACCATCAACTAAGAAACCTACTCTAGCCCTAAATCACTAGTGCAAATGTTCCTTGACTTTGTTAACTTAAATGTCCTGGAACAAATTGTTCAAACCTCAACAAGAGGAACAAACATACTAGATCTTGTACTCCGTAACCTGACAAACACCGAACATTGAACTGGGACTAACACCAAAACTCACAAAGAATGAAGTCAGACTAAAAAACTTCACCAAGGCAAACTATATCCTCTTAGGGAAAGGTATAAATGAATTCCAGGCCCCACTCCCAGCTGGAAGTGGTAACTACAGCAAAGCATGCACTAAAGCCCTATACAATCATTTGTATAAATGTATAGACTCTGCTGTTCCAGAGAGAATCAAAGCCAGAGCCCCAAGTAAAAACAAGTCACCCTGGTGCACATCCAGCATCAACAAATTGTAAAACAAACACAAAAAGTTGCTGTCTAGGAAAACTAAAGTGAGGCCTTAACAATGGAAAAGCACCCTCCTCAGCCTCAACAGGCAAATAAGACAAAATGTCCAATCCTCTAAGAGTAACTTTGAGAAAAACTTGGCAATCACAGCCAAGGATAACATAAGGCCTTTTACAGCTACATATGCAGCCTAAAAGATAGGACCCAAGCATGTGCTGAGTGACTAATGGTATCAAACACAATGATCCCGCAGAGATAGCTAACCTGCCCACAGTCTGATTTGGCAAAAATTTCATTCCCTCCCCTCCAAACTTATCACAATCCTTACCCTCAACTTCCCACCCAAGCCTACATATCCAAACAGCAGGTCTTTAAAGCCTTGTCTAAGGCAAAAAATCAGCCTCTATGGGACCAGATGACATCCCAGGCTGTCTTCTAAACAAACTAAAACATGAACTAGCATCATCCTTAAGTACCATATTCAAGCACAGACTAACCATAGGCTATGTTCCTGTTGAATGGAGAACATCAACAGTTAGTCCTCTCCACAAAGGTGGCTTAGCAATAGACAGAGGGAATTATAGACCTATACGTCTGACCAGCCTCATCTGCAAGCCCATGGAACATATCATCATGGACCTCATAAATAAAGGGGTCTACTTTGTGGGATAGAAAACACATTTCACTGAAACTCATTTCGTCGAAGCCTCATTTCACTGAAAATGAATTGCCTGAACACAATTCACTGAAAGCTCACTTCACTGAAAACACATTTGACTGAAACTCATTTAGTCTAAACAGGTATATGCCCTATATGCCCTGATCTCCACTGTAGTGCAATTCTGTAGTTAGTATATATATATATATATATATATATATATATATATATATATATATATATATATATTAAGGGTGTGTGGGGCACAGCCCCCCCACATGGGGGGGGGGCATAGCCCCCCACCTATTTTAAATGTTGTAAACCACAGACCTGGATTCTTACAAGTCAAATGAATAACTCTTTCCAGAAAATAATATATACCCAAACTATAAGGGGGGCTAAAACCCCCACACCCCCAAAAGTAGAGGGCTGTGCCCCCACACTCCCCCTATCTATACATACTAATTCCAGGATTGCACTACAGTGGGGAACAAGGCATATACCTGTTTAGACAAAATTAGTTTCAGTCAAATGAGTTTTCAGTGAAGTGAGCTTTCAGTGAATTGTGCTCAGGCAATTCAGTTTCAGTGAAATGAGGCTTTGATTAAATGAGTTTCAGTGAAATGTGTTTTCTATCAAACAAAGTAGACCCAAATAAAGACAGAGGCGACCTCCAAACCCTGGATCTGACCCAATTCAGTTTCGTCAAGGGCAGGTCCTGCCTGTTAAACTTGGTGGATTTCTTCAAAAATGTGACCAGGGCCATTGACAAGGACAAATCTGTGCACACAGCATGCCTTGACTTGGCCAAGGCCTTCAACATAATCCCACACTCAGACATTACTGATAAACTTAGCAAACTGAATGTAAACCCACTTTGTTGTAAGATGGGTTGCCACCTGGCTCACAAACTGGTCTCAAATTACCAAATTGGGTGGCTCCACATCAAGCAGCAGACCTATCACCAGTGTGGTGCCACAGGGGTCAGTGCCAGGTCCCCTACTGTTTGGTATATACTTCTCAGAAGTTCAGGCCAAAACTAAGGGGCTGTGGCTGACCAAGTTTGCAGACGACTACAAACTGGGTATAATTACTGAATCCCTAAATGATGTCAGTATACTTTAGGAGGGTCTTACACAGACCAACAACTGGTGTCCTAGCCATGATCTCAAACTAAATGCAAAGAAATGCATCATCATTCCCTTCAGTAAAAGCAATGTCCCTTCACACTATCAAATGAACATCAATACCCTATATACCTATGAAGTGGTAAGGGATCTGAGATCACAAGTAGACTGTGACCTTAACTTTGACCACCATGTATCTACTGTAGTAAGCAAGGCCTTCTACATAGCACACTTGATTAGCAAAGGTATCACCTCTAGCCCAAAGGAGGTTATAACCCCTCTATACTCGTCATTAATCAGGTCAATAATTGAGTATAATATCCCTTTTCACATGTACCGCACAAAGCACCTGCAGCAATTGGAGAGACCTCAGGGGTTTCTAACAAAGAAGATTAAGGGACTTCAGCAAGTGCCTTACAGAGACCGACTAAAGTCCCTGTCACTATACTCCGTATCGTATAGACGTCTTGGGGGGAGACTTATGTCTGGCTTACAGAGCAATCTCTGACCCAAACCTAATGAATTTGCTGCACATCCGTAAATCAAATGAGATTAGAGATACCCATTCCAGGGACCTAAGTATAGCCTGCAACTTGACTAGGACATGTTGGAGGGTTAGATTTGTCTCCCTGCGACTGCCACATCTTTGGAATAGGCTGCCAATTCATGTGAAGCAGAGCACCTCTATGACACTGTTCAAAAGGAACCTGAACGAGTGGATGAGGCACCATAAATTCATACCAGGGATAGCACCCACAACCCTCCTGGACATTGGCAGTCATTACTAAATACAATCCTGGGTATTGACTAGAGTATCTATGGTATTACTTTGGGATAAAACAGCTAGGCTCAAAATGACTTCCGGATTGATAGCCTAGTAACCTTCTATGATCCTGTCCTATGTTTATTTAATTAAAGCTTGCTTCAGATTTCCCTTGTGCTTGCTAAGCAGCTTGTGCCTTCCTGAGGATTATAATGTGTCACTGTGTCCAAAGGTCAGCATCTGTAAGTTAAAGTGCTAACCTTTTGGTGAAAAAAATATATATTTTTGAGTGTGTTTGTTTATTTAATTAAGGTTTGCTTTGAATTTCCTTTGCACAGTCTCAGCAGCTAAAGTGATAGCCTTTTAGAACGCTGAACTGTCATTGGTTTTGCAGAACATCCGTAATTTTGACTCTTGTTTTTTGTCTATTCCATGGAAAATTTGTTTCATGGAAATCATTGAAGAGTGCAAGTCATTGAATAATGACAGACATTTGAGTTTCAGTTTTCATATCTGCCAGAAAAAGCATGCTAGTGTATAGACTGTTATTCTAGCAACATTCTAAGTATTAAGAACTATGCTTGTCACTTATTACTTCTTGACATTGTTCTTTGTGGTGGAAGTAACATACCCTATTGTAATTTTCTCAGTTTAAGCAGTCTGGTATTGCAGGGCTAGTGTGAATTTGTGTGAGATAAGTTGGAAATAAGTTAGAAAATACTTTTCTCTAGGCTCAAAAAAGTGCATGCTAATACAAAAACTGTTATTCTAGCAACTTTCTAAGTATATAAGAGACCGATTTAAAATCCATTCATGATTTTGGAATTTGTCCCTCATTATCTTTGGCTTTGTTCTCAATTCCTAAGGTTGAGAAGTATTATGTTTTTATCACAATCAGATGAGGTCTACAAAGCAAAATAACTGTAGCTGCTGCGTATGGTGGGGTGGATTGTTTGTAGATGAAAGCAACTTAACCTCTTGTTTGCTCAATTTAAACAATTTGACACTGCAGGACTAGTGTGCATTTGTGTTATATAAGGTTGATAAATACTTTACTGTGGGATCAGAAAATGCATGACAATACAACAGCTGTTAGTCTAGTAACTGTCTAAGTTCATAGGTTGGTAGTAGGCTATCGTCCCTAGGGCATATACAAGCCTAGCAATAACAATTCCCTGGCTAATGTTTCTTCCCACACTATTTACTTCCCTGGACCCCTGTCTATCAGGGCGACTGACATGATCCCCGGGGTGAATATAGGTTTATAAGAACTATATTTAAAATCTGTCCCTAACTTTGGACCTTTGTCTGTCATTATATTTTCACTTTGTCCCTAGTTCTTTCTCTAAGAATTTGAAAAGTAAAATTCTTTTATCACCATTAGAGGAGATAAAGTGGCTAGAATCACTGCATGGGGTTGAGGACTGCCAGTGGATGAAATTAACTTATCTTCTTGTCATTTTCTCAGTTTAAGCAGTCTAGGTTTGCAGAACTAGAACTGCTTTTGTGTGAAATAAGTTGGAAAATAATTTATTGTGGCTACTATTTGTGTAAAAGATGAAATTACTTGTATTTTCTCTAATTTTGCAGAATACCTATGATATTGCTGCATATTTTTGTCTTTTTCTCATAAAAGAATATGTACTTTTTGGCAAATTGTTGAGGATTATAGTCACTAAATAATGAAAGTCATTTGAATTTTAGACTTCATACTCTTCATATAAATGCTTGTATTGCAAAAGCTGTTATCCTGTGAGATTTCTAAGTATATAAGGACAATATTTAAACTCTGTCTTTGATTTAAGGCCTTTGTACGTCATTATTTTTGACTTTGTTCCTGGTTCTTATGCTAAGAGGTTGAAAGCTATTATTTTTATCACAGTCAGAAGAGGTGTGCACAGTCAAGTGGTTAAAACTGCTGGGTGAGGTGATGTTTATGGATAAAAGTAACATACCATCTTTTTGTTTTCTGAGTTTAAACAATGTGGCATTGCAGAGCTAGAGACAATTGACTGAAATGAGCTGAAAAACATTTCAGTGGCTACTCTGTGTTTGTGTGAAACAAACTTGTAATATAATACTGTATTCATAATTATTCATTTTAATACAATCAGACATCTGAGGTGTAGACAGTCAGCAATGGAACTATATTTTTGGATCTCGGGCCTGACTGTGGATGACAATGACTCGCATTGCTGTTGTGATCAAATTAAGCAGTCATTATTATGTCTTTACAGGACTAGTATGCATTTATGTAATGAAAATTAGATTAGTTTGCTGTGATCCCTTTTTAATCACAGTCAGACATTTGAAGTTTACACAGTCAAGTGTCTATAACTGGTGGT
Organism: Protopterus annectens; assembly: GCF_019279795.1. NCBI lineage: Eukaryota > Metazoa > Chordata > Ceratodontiformes > Protopteridae > Protopterus > Protopterus annectens. The sequence continues at coordinate 658,386,047 of NC_056744.1, forward strand.
TATAGACATTGGTAAGAATAATGACAGCAGTTTGAGTGTTCTTTTGTGGTTGGAATGTTCTGAAATATAGGTATTATTTCTTTAATAAATATTGTTTAATTTTTTGCTGTAAAAATTGTGCAGGGCTACTCAGATGTAAAACAAACTCACACAACTTTTGCTTCATTAAACAACGCATATAAACCGATTAGGTAAATGAAGATTTAAAACAATTAAGGCGGTGAATCTGAATGAACATGTGCATTTATGCATGGTCCAAAAAAGTGTGTGTATGTGGGGGGTCACCACAATGTGAAAACCACCCAGGACCTCAGGACCTAAGCTACACTTAATCTACCACTAGAGCCAGATACACACACAATAATTACACAGCACAAGGTATTTTTCATAAGCTAGTAATTTGATACTCAACAGACTGACTTACAGGTAAAGAAGGCGGCTTTGGAAAAGTTATAGTATATGAGAATACTACAGTTGTTGCCTGCATTCCACACCACTTTAGCAAATGGTTTTCCTTACAGCTGATAAATCCAACACTGGAGCCAGTTTTCCAGTTTGAACTTCTTATTTATTTACAAGACTGTTTAGTTCTGCATTTTATTCATTACTGTACATATTATGCTTTATATATTTTCTCCTGGGTGGTACCTGAAATATACCTTGTTGAGTTAGTGCTCCACCTCAGTTAAGAAATTTAAATAAACAAATAAAGAAAGAACTATACAATTAACACAGAAAACTAAGTATGCAGTATTTTCCCAGCTGCAGTCTAAACACATTCTTTGTCTGGTAAATATTTTGTATTTTTATATTCTGCAGTACTTACATAATTCAAGACATAGGTAGTGTTTCTTTATGATCAGCTTTAACATTGTTTTCACACAGGGTTCTGGCAAAATAGCTTGCTACAATAAATTAACAGAACCTAAAGAGACCTCACTAGACAGAGTTAGGCTCCAATAGGCTTCTATTTATACTTCCTCATAATCTGAAATCCCTTCTTTTGCAGTTTCACACAGGCAGGAATAACCTGACGTACCTTCCTTTTGCCCTTCTTCACAGACAAAATACATCTTTGTGACCTGTCTGATATCAGTTCCTTTTTCTTGCAGGAGCAATGTCCATATTACCTTTCATCTGGTAAGTGACACTTCTTCTAGACACCCCTTCCCCTGGACACTCTTCAGACCCAAAGGTTATGACAATGGGACATTAACAGGCCTGTTTGTAGCTATGCTTGGTTAATATTTAGCTGCTGAATGTTTCTAAGCTGGCTCATTTTCATTTATTTTATTTCTTTATGTATTTGTTGATCAGGTAAGCACACTAGTCTAAGGATCCCTTTCAAGCATGACTAGGTCCAAAAGACATACAGTGTTTCTGATAACTGTGATACACTTAATGGCACAGAAATCAATAATACATTGAACAAAATATATCATCTAAAAGAATGGTACTTAAGGTGCAGTAAATGTTCCAGGCTTGGCAGTAGAGCTCCTGCATTAATAACAACGAGATACACACTAAAACTAACACACACAAAAAATGCAAATAGCAGATGTTACTGAGTGATGCATGTTAGTAGGTTAAGTTGAGGGATGAAGAGAAGGTTTCTGTATTATGGAAATAGAGGAGTTAGAATAAGCAAAGTTAAGGAGGGGTGGCAATGGAATCTGGGGGGATTCTCACACAAGTTATTTACAGTATATACCAATATTCATGGATCGACATGTGTTTGATTAAAAGTTTTCATATTTTAAGCAGAAGCATATAGGACAGTCATGAAGTAGTATCCATTCATTGTCAAAACAATGACATTGTTAACTATCTATGTTTTTTAAGGGATTTATAAAAGTTATATAGTCTGTTGGAATTATGTATGCCGGATGGTATTTTACTCAAATTTAATGCTGGAGTGGGCAGGTCAGTAGATCGGCATCCTAAAGGTGAATGCAGTGTTTCTAATGTGGACAAGGCTTTTAAGGGGGCAGTAAAGGCCATTGAGACGTTGTATGTTAAGGTATTGAAAAGGACGGTGGCTCATCCTTTCACTAGGAGTCATGTAGATTTCTTAACTGTCTCAGTGGTGCTTATAGTGATGGGTGAGATGAAGCAGATTAACATGAGAAATGTATTTTCATTTATTTTTGTAGTATGAGTAGGTTGTGTGAAGTTTTGACAATAATGGGGAGGGAATATTCAAGTTGAGGTAAAAGTACATTGATAGCAATAACCCATCTTATGTCGAATAAGAATGTGAACTTCTTTATATTATACCCTAAGCTGGGAAAAGGTTTTAATGGATTGCTGCTGAGTATGTTATTGAACTGATAATGTTCTAAAAGAATATTTATTCCCATATTCCCTTGTTTTCTTACTACTGGCAGTGTCTGGCAATCCTGATCTGAATAGTAAATGATATAGAAGACTATAGTCTCTTACTGGTGCTGAAGACCATGACTGTAGATTTCATAGTACAAAGGGGTATTTGGTATAGTAAAGCCACTACCAGAGAAGTCCAAAATCATTCTGTAGTAAAGCATTTATTTTGTTTTGAGTACTGGAAAATCCAAAGATGACTATGTCATCAGCATAAAGGATACAATTAAGTGTGTGAGGATCCCAAGGGAGATCATTGATAATCAAAGAAAAATAAGAGGGGGCATAATACTGTGTTAATGCAAGAAGGTAGTGGTTGTGGATAGTTTTTTGATGTGGTGAAAGTTCTGTTGAGAAGATATTTTTTGAAGCATGTACAGACTTCCCCAGAAAATTTGTGTTTTTTAAGTTTTGCTAATAAAATATTATAGTCAATATATACAAAAGCTCTTCTAAAGTCAAAACATATTGCATAAGTCATTTTCACCTTTTTCATATTGGTATAAATCTAATTAGTAAGAGAAAGGATGGCAGTAGCGATTCTGTATTTTCACCTGAAGCCATTTTGTCAGTATGAAAATATATCATTCTGAGTAAGAAACTGTGAGATTTGAATATCTGTGCATTTCTGTAATATTTTGGCTAGAGGGCCCAGGATTGCATTTGAAGAGTACTTTTTAGGTGATCTTAGATTGTGTATCTTGGGGAGAAGTACTACAGTGGCATGCTTAAATAAATTTGGAATGGTTTGGATTGTAAGAAAGACAGGGAGAGGTTGTCAATATGTGTTAGTGAGGCAGCTAGTAACTGTCCACCATGTTTGATAAAGAGTGCATAGCATAGATACTTCTAACTTTGTTCTTATGAATGCTGTTGAGTATGTCTGTGACTTCTTTTTTTGTTGTTATTTACTTAAATAGAAATATGAATAGTCTAGGTATGAAAAGAGTGGTTCTCTTGGTGGAGGGTGTTATCAGCAAAGATGGTGCCATGAGTTTTTTTGGGGACAAACACACAAATATTATGTTGCAGTCCTCATACTATATCACTGGGTAAGTGTTTTTCTTATTTGGCAGTATTGCATGTTTCACTATTAGCTAGAACTTTGATATTATTCCATAATTTTTGGCAGGACTACTACAGCTACAATTAATTTATTTTATTTTGAATTTGTTGTTTGGAGCAAAGCACTAATCCCACTGGACCTATTTCAGTTTCAGCCTCAGGGTAAACACAACAGACACATGAACAGATGCATATATATATATATATATATATATATATATATATATATATATATATATATATATATATATAAACAGCTGGCCTTTGCTTTGTTAGTATTGATCCTTGTGTTTTTCCTGAGGTTTTTTTAGAGTGCTTCTGTTTGTTGTTACTTCTGAGGTATTTTTTTTCATTATAACCAAGGTATATCTCTGGAGTTCATCAACCAGGCAATTTGAGGTGTGAAGTCTTCTAGTTTTTATGGGCTTTGGCTCTTCAGGAATAGTGTGAAAGCCTCATCAGAACAAGTAGAGTCATAAAGTGTTATTCAGTCTACTGAATTGAATTTCTCATGTAGGGTATATCGTAAGTTGTCTGCAATGGACCTACTTATTATAAAATTCGAAGGAGATTTGTTTGTTTTTAGATTCCAATACGAGATTATTGGGTTATAATCAATTATGTAATTAAGCAATAACCAACTACTTGGTGTGGTATATTTAAGATTTACCCACTTTGGCGTGGTTTAATCGTGAAGGCGAAGCCCGAGGGATTAAATAAAGCCAACTGTGGGTAAATTTCAATATACCACAACCACGGAGTCAGTTATTGCTATTATACATTGACATTATTTAAGAAAAAAAAACTTATTTTTCTTAAATAATGTCTTTGTATAACGGCGCACTACTGTTCTTCCGCGGCTGGTGGTATACTGCTTTCTTATGTTGATGTACTGCACATGCGTATGGGACTTGCCTTCCCACGCACACCTAGTACATCAATGCTTTAAAACGGAAGCAATGGAGAAAAGAAAGTCTCCGTTGTACCATTTTTGTTTTCTTTTTTTTTAATTTAAAAAAAAAAAACTTTAGGGCAGTTTAGGCATAGGAGAGAGACAGCATGGAAGAAATAAAAGGAATATCACGTACTTGTGTTTAATTTTAAATAACATACCTGATTTCCCTAGTATTTTGTCCATGCTGTCTCTCTAGTATGCCTGGAGTAGGGGCTAAAGATTTTATTTTTATTTTATAAAAAATAAAAATAAAATTTAAACAGTATACCAATGGAAAGAAATCCGGGTGACCAGTCCGTTTTCCGTTGGTATATTGTGGGATTTGCATTGGGCACGCTGGTTGGGCTGGCCAGTCAGCGTGCATGTTTTTGAATATTAATGGGGAGTCATTGTATAATTTAGAAAAATAACACAAAATATAAACTAATGAGTAAAAAACAGCACACACGGAGCTGGAGAGCAGCTGATGCAGGTTAAAAAATTAAATGATGTCACCAAGTAGATTTCAAGCGCAAAGATTTATTCCACACAAAAATCCAGGTTATATGCACAAGCTTCTGTCCCTGCTCAGTCAGGAACTTCTTCAAAGTGATTTAGTTAGTAGGATACACTTCATTTAAATACTTGAATGGCATATAATCAATCCTAAAAACATACCCCTCCTTATTTACATAACTAATAGGATATATCTTATTAAAATAATAAATACATGAATAAATATACTCTGTCTCATACATAAATGCAATACAATGACGAAAACATACTATTTAATGTTAATATAAAACATGTAAAACCACTTCTATATAAAAGTCATCTTTCCAGAGCTTTTAGTTTTAAAAAAACATGTAAGTGAAAAACTGTCATACCTGGTTTCAAAGTTATCTAACAGGTCGACAACAAGCAGTCCAATGGCGGCAAGAACTCTCTCCTCTATTGCCAGTCACACTAGGAGTTCCCCAAGGCTCCATCCTGGGACCCTTACTCTTCTCCATCTTCACTAACAACCTCCATACTTCTATACTACATGCTTCATTCATTGAATACGCTGATGACTCCACACTAATCTGTGCATCTTCTCCCCTCCAAGAACTGCAGTCACTAACCCAAGCCTCCTTTCTCTCTGTTGAAGCATGGCTTACCAACTCCCAACTAATACTGAATCCCAATAAAACAAAACTCCTACTCTTCCAGCCTACATGACACACATCTCCCACTCTGACATTCAATATCATATCCAATAACAAAACAACTATCTCTCCTGTCACTCACACCAAACTACTGGGAGCTGAGATTGATTGTATCATGAAATTCAATATTCATATATCCTTTACCATAAAGAAGGTTCATACAAATTGGGTTTACTATAGAGAAATGAACAATTTCTCACAAAAAACACTAAGGCCAAAATAGCACAAACACATCTCATCTCTACCCTTCTCTATGCTTCCTCACTTCTCATCAATCTTAGAAAATCAGATATAACTAAACTAGATACCTGATACAACAAAATTGCTAAGTTTGCCACTGGAACCCCATGTAAATCACACCACTACTTAGCCCTTAAACAGCTCAACTGGCTTGAACTTCCTCATCTCCTCCTTTATGACCAACTCATACTAACCCACAAAATTCTATACCACCCTGAAAGAACCCTAGCACTACAAAACTTATTACATCCCTACTCCAGTAATAGGGTCCTTCGCTCCAGTAACAAATTCTCCTTGAAATAACAAAAGCCAACAATACTGCTAGCGAATCCCTCTTTTCAAATTACATAGCAAAAAAATGGAATTCCTTGCCCACTGACATCTCAGCCACACCCTCCTTATGACCTTATCACAATTTAAAAAATCTCTAAAAACACACCTTAAAGACTCATGGACCTGCAGTTGTGTTAGCTCAGACTAGTCTAAAACCCATCCCCCTTTTCCACGCCCAACTGTAATCATTCTGTCCTGACATCAGACTTTTTCTACCCCTCCCCCACCAAAAAAAAGTGTCTCTAGCTGATTCCCTGACTCATATTATACAGGAACCGCTGTAAATATCTCTAATCTCTTTTAATTTTGTTAATTGTAGTTTTCTTCACCTTCTTCCTAACACTTCTTTCTAAACCAAATATAATTGTATATACAGATAATACAATATACTACATTACTATGATTGTCTCTATTTAACTGTGCTATGCAAAGTGCCTGTGACTGTGTTATGCAATGTGTTGTATCTGGAGCTTTTCTCCCTCGGCCTCTGATGAAAAAGGACCTGTGTCCAGTTGGACGTTCCTGGTAACTAAATGTAAAATAAAATAAGTAAATAAAAATAGTTGTTTACTGGGTGAGCCTGACTGGGCCTAAAAAGACCTTTTTTCAGCAGAGGCCCAGGGAGAAAGGCTCCACTAAAAAAATGCAATTTGCAATTAGTGATTACACTTGTTAAGAGTTATAAAACAATACAGAGCAATGAAGATAACTGTACAAAGTGTAAAAGAAAGAAAGACGTATTGTATACTGATGTACAATACAGTTTTAAAACAATGTACTATGATGTAATTTCCTAATAATATCTTGTAGTACTGAAATGATGGAGCTATAAATATATATTAGGAATATAAAAACAAGGTGAATAAAAACAGAAGAAATATTCATTACAGTACATAAAATATTGCAAACCAGCTGAGATGCAGGTTGGTAGGCTGACAGAAGGAGAAGAGAGGATGAAGCAAAAAAGATAAGATAACACTATTTTTGCCAACATTGTGGTGGCAGTGTGGGAAGAACAATATATTTTCAACAATCATTTTGCTCAGCACATCCAGTTATATCTTCGAGATTTGGATGATATTTTTATCCTATGGCAAGGGGACCATGGTATTTTAAGTAGGTTCATGGAGTACATTAGTAATACAACAACATGTTTACAATTCACACATGAAGTTTGGGAAAATGGAATCAACTATTTGGATGTCAATTTAATTAAGGACAAAGAAAATAAAAGGCATATAGCCAAAATTTATAGAAAACCAACTTATTCAAATTCATTTCTACATTTTACTAGTGTCCGTGTAATTGGCAACAAGAAGGCTGTAGTTAAGGGACAATTTGTCAGGGTAGCTAAGATGGTAGCCGTAGATTTGGATTTTGAAACTGACTGCAACAACTTCATAGACATGTTTTCTAAAAGAGGCTATCCCACTGGCATGTTGTATAAACTGTATAAAGACGTTAAAATTAAGAGGTCCAACGGCCATTTTTACCAATATTAGGATATAGTGGGGAACAACTACCCACTAGTAAAATAGAAAAAACTGTAGACACCATGATACTATTCATAACACCATATAACATCCATTTTCAAGAGATTAAAATGATTATGTTAAAAAATTGGATGGTAATACAGGAAGATGTACAAATTAGGGGTAAACTGGAGCAAACATTTAAAATGGTAGCAAGAAAAGGTACTAGTTTAAACGTTTTGCTGGAGAGGAATAAGCTAAGTCATATAGTTAGAACACAGCAAGGCAGTATGAGCAAGTGTGGTAGGTGCAATTATTGCAGGTACATTCATGAGGGCCATTCTATAAAAATAAAAGGCAAAATGTACACTATATATGGAAAATATAATTGTAACTCAAAGGATTGGTATACACAGCCTTATGTCAACAATGCCCTGCTTTTTATGTAGGCAGAACAACCCGTATGCTAAAAGAAAGACTATATGAGCATACATATGCAATAAAAACAGGAAATGTTAATAATGCGCTTGCTAGGCATGTGCATGAATGTATAGATCATGAATTTAAGTTCTCAGTGTTACAGCAAATAAAAGTGCCTGAAAGAGGTGGACCTTGGGAACTTATGTTAGACAAAGCAGAACTAAGTTGGCAATTGAATTTATTTTCTTATGCTTGGCCAGGCTTGAATGATATATGCAATGTTAGCACTATATTAAAATTAAAAGCTTTAAATAGATGATGATACATCATAGTATATCATACTATTGTATATAATATAATGTGTTTGAAATTCAGGCAAGTTTATTTAGTATTTATTAATTGGGATTTTATAATATCAGTGCAGCTAATATATATATGTATTAAATTGGGGGTAATATTGTATATTATATTGAATATTGAATTTTTATTAAGAATTTTTATTAAGTATAATCTGATCAGTTTAATTCTGTGACATCACTGTTTTTTTGGCGCCTTTTTTGGTATTTAAATAATGATTGATGTATTGTGTAATTGTCTGATGAAATTTACCATTTAGTAAATGAAAAACACTTAACAGCAAGTCATATCAGTCTCGGGTCTTTGATATGCCTTTTTTGTGTTTTATATTTAGCTGAGAGGCCAGCTGGGGTTAGTGTCAGCTGTGGAGTTATTACTTTTATTTATTTATTTTTGCAAAATAACGTGATAGGACTTTCTCCATTTCTAAGCCCTCATCTGTTATCAGTAAAAAAGTGCAGTTAAAGGTACCAGCCACTACTATGCTGCAAAAATAAATAAATATACATATATATATATATATATATATATATATATATATATATATATAATATGTATTTATGCATTTGTATATAAGTATGCACACACACATGCTTGTGTGTGTGTGTGTGTGTGTGTGTGTGTGTGTGTGTGTGTGTGTGTGTGTGTGTGTGTGTGTGCATGCGTGCGTTAGGGGAGCTGGAAAAAGTCTTGGAAATTTAAGAGGTAACACAAAAATGGTTCAGATTCCGAGGCTACATTAGTACTGGGGATTCCGTTTAAAGACAGTGGGTTTAAACAGATGCAAAGGGCAGCAGAGCAATGCAGCAAATAGTGTTGGCATCTCACAGCAAGAGGTTCTCCAGTTCAATTCTCAGCTGGGGTGCTTTTTGTGCATAATCTACATGTCCTCCCTGTGTTTGCGTGGGTTTTCTGCAGGTGCTCTGGTTTCCTTCCACACTCCAAAGACAATACAGTTGGACACTCTAAATTAGCCATAGTTGTGATGTGCATGTGAATGTGTGGTATGGAATAACAGCCACAGCATTGCTAGCCACCTGGTTGCATGCATCTTGTCTCTAGATTCTTGTCACTGTTGAAGTGATACTGCAAACCTATCTGCAAAAATTGGAAACGGGGTTGTGGTTGAATGGATTGTCAACAGGGCAATGGGTCCCATATTCTACTTATTTTTTCTGAGCAATTTTCTGGGATTGACAAAATGTATATGACAACAGATTTTATACAGAAAGTCGGTACATATCCAGTACAGATATCAGATCATGCTCCTGTGGAGTACCATACTAAAAGGACGCTGGTGGTTCCCTGTTTATTATTATTTAAAATTAAAAAAAAAGTTTTGTTGGTGGTGAAAACATATGGAATATGACAGAATCATTGGTGATGGGCAGCCTGTGTTTGAAAGTAGTCATGGACAAAAAGGGAAGTAATTTAGCAAATTAAAATGTATACAACTTAACTTTGGAGTGAAAGCAAATAAGTTTTAAGTGATAAGTGAGAAAGACTTGAAGGTATAAGAAAAACAGTTAAACAAGGGTGATTTGTGAGTTCAAGAGGCAGTAGGTGAGCTTATATAGGAGACAAACAGGATAAAAAGTGTAAGTCCTTAGCATAACTTAAGGATATGTTTTAATGTAACTTACTCAGATATCAAAGAGCACTAGCAGGGAGGCTGAGGCAGCAGATGCCCCTTATAATTACATAATGATTTTATTCAAGACTTGAGGATAGGCTAATTAGAGATCCTGTGATGATTGCAGAGAAGTTTAAGAGCAGTTATGAGAATGCATATGCAACAAGAACCAAATGGAGGTACAAAAAAGATATGCAAGATTATTTTCGAGAGACAGAGTTACCAAAGATAACATCATAGCAGTATTAGGAACTGATTGCCCCTATGATATCAGAGGATATCTTGGAAGCAAGGCAGAGACAGGCCCAAAATAAAGCCCTCAGGAGTGATAAGTTATTAACTGAGGTTTGGAGGCAAAATAAAGATAATGTAATCTCTAGTCTTGTGAGAGTATTTCATGAGGTACTTGAGACAAAAGAAATTGTGTATCATGGAAGCAATCAGTAACTGTAGTCCTGCCAAAGGGGGACACAGACTCAACTCTGTTATACTTCTACAGATCACTGTCTAGCCTTACTAATGACTGCAAATTATGTATGTTACATATATAAGATTGGTGAAATTGGCATTTGCATCAACCCCTCTTTTTTCCCATTTTGTCCATGGGCTCTAGGTGAATAGTAACCATCATTGGGTGGCTGTATTTATAGGAAAAATTAATGATGATCAATGTATATTTGTAGGAGGAGGAAAAGCATTTCTTAATGCATTAAGGGTGGGGGCATTGATGAAGACTGTGGAGGACTGGAAAGATGTTTTGGTAATAGTGAGTTTGTATGTGGAAAAGACATTTGATAGAGTAAAATGGCATGGTTTGAAGGAATTTTTGTATATTTTTGGTTTCTTGAATTATTTTTATAGATTTAATAATGACAATAAATCTTGGTTCAGAGGCTCAGATAAAAAGTCAGGGTGACCTGTTATCATTTTTTAATTTGTCACGGGGAAACAATTGGGGTGCCACCTGTGACTCATCAAATGTGCTTTATATCTAGAATAATTATTTCCAATAATAAAAATTTCAGACATAAAGGGGTGCATGATGGGGTAATATGGTTAAAGTTTGTTTGTCTGGATATGGTGTAATGATATATTTGGCAATGACTGAACAAGACATGAATACTCTATTTTTGCAATTGGAAAGATGTGGCAGCTTCTTGGGATATAAGATCAGTAACGCAAATAGTTGGGCAGTGTCATAAATTATTTGCCAGCATGACACATGATGAAAGAATGGGGATGTTCTGGGGGCTGAATACATCAAGTACCTAGGAATTTGAAAGGGAAACTAACTTCAGGCCTCTGTAAATAAGACATATGAGGAGCTACTGAAAATTTGAAGTCTGATTTTTAAGAGATTGAAAATGGTGGGTTTCAAACTAGATTAAAGAATACAATATTTTTATTTTCCCTGATGCTCTGTACATTTCAATCCTTTCCAGCAGACACTTCATGATGTGTTTTAAATGTGATTAAGAATATGATGATTGTTTTATTTGGAATGGTGAAAGGCCAAGAGTGTCATGGGATAAATTGGCGATTGAAAAAGAACTGGGTGGCTTGGGGGTCCAAGACCTATACTTACTCATGACACAGTACAAATTAAAATATTGTATTTGCTCTGAATGAACTCTTTTAAGAAGTCAAATGTAAATTTCTGATGGGATTAACAGTAAATGACAGAGAAGAATATGACAAGCTCTTCTTCTCCTTATGGATATATTACAGGAGGAGAGAATAGTTTCTGTATATGTTGAACAAGCTATTGGGACCTTAGATACCAAAGTTGTTAAGTAGTTTATGAGCTGAGCACATGGACAAATATATTGTTAACTATTGGTATTAGTAATGTAGGTGTTCCAGTGAAGAATGTCTAAAGGTCTAGAAGGGAAGAAAGACTAGAATGACATACTGGGAATAGCTGAAGCAGGATGATAGCTGGTGCTCATGGAATCAAATTAAACAGGCTATTTAAAAAGGGAATAGTGTGCGTTAGTATTAGGGTAATGTTTTGAAAGGGACACAATCAACCATGGCATACTTCAGGGTATAGTAGTGAGTCCCATCCCATTTAATTTTATTTTCTCATCATTTCTATTTAACAAAAACTGTTGATTATCCTGTTGATCTTACAACTGCAAAACTGGTGTGTGTGTGTGTGTGTGTGTGTGTGTGTGTGTGTGTGTGTGTGTGTGTGTGTATATATATATATATATATATATATATATATATATACATATATATATATATGTATACTAAGACTTAACCTGAATACTTGTCATGGTAATAAGAACGGATTATAGTCGTACAGTCGTTCGTGCACATGTGCAGGAAAGCAGAAGACAATCTGGTGAAGAAGATTTGAGACACACAGAAAAAAGGCAAGAGGAAATGAGGGCATCTAGCAAAGAGGTGGATGGACTGCGTGACAGATCTGCAGCAGTCAGGGATGAGTGTCGAAGAAGGTAGAAAAGTGGTATTGAATTGAGAGAGATAGAGACATATAACATGACATTCTGATCACCTGTAGAAAATAGGAAAAGAAGATAAATGATGACTAACATGGTAATAATGACTTCCACATGTGAAAATAATCTGGAGCCTGAAAACCATGGATATGGGCTGTCTAGCTCCTTCAGGCAGGTTAACCATATCCCACAACCTAAGTGGGCAGTCTGTCTAAAGGTTTGAGTGTTATGGTTATTTTGTGGATGAGTACAAGGCTGTGTTGTATCCATGTTTCTTCTTACAACCAATGCATTATGCAAACTCATAATTTCTGTTTTCAGAAAGAATCAACTTCTGAAATAATGGTTCAGATTTTTTATGTTAATATTGATATCTGATTATATTCATTGCCATTCTGATATTAAGATTAGCTTATCTACTTTGTCTTTAAATTCATTGGTACATAAGCATTAGATACGTTGCGGTGATGTTCCTAATAAAGAGAACACATTTTCTGATATGCCTAACTTTCTGTGGTTGAGCTTAAAGGTGTATGTCAACACTGAAACAAATATTTGGCACCATAGGAATTTTAAAGAAAAGAGGAATATAACAATCCAATAGCCCATTCTTTTCATAAAATAAAGCCCCCTCTGCCCTTCATGACTTAATAAATATATATATATATATATATATATATATATATATATACATATATATATATATGTAGATATATATATATATATATATATATATATATATATATATATATATATATATATATATGTAGATATATATATATATGTATACAGCCTCATACCTCTCAATCTCTTAGTGCAAGAAATCTGGACAAAGCCTGCTGCAGGGCTAATAATAGAAATAGCTTTATCTCACAGTGCATTTCATGACTATGGAACACATTCCCATTTTCCTAGGTTATTTAAGAACCTAGATGCATTTAAAACAAGTCTGGAAAAACCTACTACTAAAATTGATTCTGTGACTCTGTTATTATAGTAAGTCTTTACACTGTTTTGAGAAACTGCTTGAAGCATTTCTTTCTTTGTAAGGATTGCACAACCTCTCTTGTCAAAAAGTGCCAACGTTGAATAATCTTTCTTCACTGTATGGACTGTGATAACTTCTATGCTTGTTCATCATCATCTTCATTTGGCTGTTCCCATTAGGGGTTGCCACAACGGATCACCTGTTTCCATTTCTTCCTGTCCTCCGCATCTTGCTCTGTCACACCAACCACCTGCATGTCCTCTCTCACCACATCCATAAACCTTATCTTAGGCCTTCCTCTTTTCCTGTTACCTGGTAGCTTCATCCTTAGCATCTTTTTCCCAATATACTCAGCATCCCTTCTCAGCACATGTCCAAACCAATGTAATCTTGCCTCTCTGGCTTTGTCTCCAAACCTTCCAACCTGGGATGACCCTCTAATATATTTATTCTTAATCCTGTCCACCCTCGTCACACCCAGTGCAAATCTTAACATCTTTTACTCTGCCACATCCAGCTCTAACTCCTGCCTTTTTGTCAATGCCACTGTCTCCAACCCATATAACATAGCTGGTCTCACTACCCTCTTGTAGACCTTCCCTTTCACTCTTACTGGTACTTGTCTGTCACAATCACTCCTGACACTCTTCACCACCCACTCCATCCTGCCTGTACTCTCTTCTTCACCTCTCTTCCACTCACCATTACTCTGAACTATTGATCCTAAGTATTTAAACTCATCCACCTTTGCCACCTCTACTCCTTGCATCCTTACCATTCCTCTATCCTCCCTCTCATTCACACATATACTCTGTCTTAGTCCTGCTGACCTTTATTTTTCTTCTCTCTAGAGCATATCTACTTCTCTCCAGGGTTTCCACCAACTGTTCCCTACTCTCACTACAGATCACAATGTCATCTGCAAACATCATAGTCCACGGGGACTCCTGTCTGATCTCGTCTGTCAACCTAAGCTCTACAAGTATTTTTAAGCCTTGGAGTTCCTGCCATAATACGACACTTATGGAACTAGTTACTTGACTTTTTGCTGCTTTTCTACTTGGTTCTCGTCTGTCAACCTGTCTATCACCATTGCAAATAAGAAAGGGCTCAGAGCTGATCCTTGATGTAATCCCACCTCCACCTTAAACGCATCCGTCACTCCCAATGCAGACTTCATCACTGTCACACTACCCTCGTACATATCCTGTACCACTCTTACATACCTCTCTGACACTCCCGACTTCCTCATACAATACCACAACTCCTCTCTAGGCACCCTGTCATATGCTTTCTCTATGTCTACAAAAAACACAATGCAACTCCTCCTGACCTTCTCTGTACTTCTCCATCAACACTCTCAGAGCAAACATCGCATCTGTAGTGCTCTTTCCTGGCAAGAAATCATACTGCTGATCACTAATCATCACCTCCCTTCTTAACCTAGCTTCCACTACTCTTTCCCATAACTTCATGCTGTGACTGATCAATTTAATCCCTCTGTAGTTACTACAGCTCTGCACATCACCCTTATTTTTAAAAATCAGTACCAAAACACTTTTTCTCCATTCCTCAGGCATCCTCTCACTTTCCAAGATTTCATTAAAAAATCTGGTTAGAAAACTCCACTGCCATTTCACCTAAAAACCTCCATGCTTCTACAGGTATGTCATCTGGACCAACAGCCTTTCCATTCTTCATCTTCTTCATAGCTATCCTTACTTCCTCCTTGCTAATCCATTGCACTTCATGATTCACTATCCCCTCATCATCCAACCTTCTCTCCCTCTCATTCTCTTCATTCATCAACCCCTCAAAGTACTCTTTCCATCTGCTCAACACACTCTCCTCGCTTGTAAGTATGTTTCCCTCATTATCCTTTATCACCTTTACCTGCTGCACATCTTTCTTAGCTCGGTCCCTCTGTCTAGCCAATCGGTACAGCTCCTTTTCTCCCTCCTTAGTGTCCAACCTTTCATACAACTCTTCATATGCCTTATCCTTAGCCTTTAAACGAGAAAAACAGAAACCAAGTAGGAAAACGTAAAACCACAGTCACCTTGCTCCAGCAAACTTGGAAAACTCAGTGTACCATATAGCTTAATGAAGCCAAAATAGTAGTTCAAAAGCTCTAAACGCAAGTTTTATTGAAAAGCGTTTTCGCCGTGCTCACTGGCGCGGCTTCTTCAGAGAACAAATAAACAAAATAACCTAAGTACACCATATATAGTTTGTAAAAAGGAAATGATGTCATAATTAATTTAAAATACTACCAAGATACAATTTTTAAAATTTATAAGGAATGATGAAATATACGAAAATGCACATAAATATTTAAACACCATACCAAGTGTTGCAATAAAAATGTTTTTTTAAAATCAGGACGTGACTAAATAAACCTTGTGAACAATGTCTAAGGATTAACAAAAAGATCCAAACTTTTTTTCAAAGGTTTGTATTAAAAACTTTTTATAGTCATAAAGACATCCTGAACATATAAATGGTAATGCTGAAGATGGAATCATCCTAATAAAGTACATATAAATTAAAAACACAAATTATTATGTGTACTAAATAAAGTAAGCTAAATGGACGAAGCTGACATAAAAGGTGCATACAAATAAATCAACGCAAATAACTTCTCATTTTAAGGACTGGTATGATATTGCAGTTCTCATTCAGTCCAGGATAGTGAAAGGCATCTGTTCTAAATTGCCATTGAAGCTCTGAGATTTCCAGTAGTAAGGGGGTGGGACCACCTCTAAAGGGTGTTTGTGTTTGATCAATGGCCATAAATGAGAAACTATGACCAGGTTGGTCAATAATATGTTTAGCTAAGGCGTTGTTGTCATTTCTATTTTTAATTGCGTACAAGTGTTCGTACATACGATCACGTAATCTACGGTCCGTCTTTCCAATATAGAAAGAGGGACAGCAATCGCACAAAGCAACATACACCACAGATTTACTTTCACAATTGAGCGGAAACCTAATAGTGAACTTTTTGTCTCTTACGGAGAATGTCTCACCCGATCTAGTTTTATAACACCTATTACAAAAACCGCATGGGTACATACCCAGTTTTTTATTAAAGAAATCTATTAGAAAAATCCCTCTGTAACAACTCTTTCAAATTAGTGTTTCTTTTGAAAACAAATCTAGGAAATAACCCAAATTTCTCTATCAAGGTAGGGTTGCTCAAAATAAAATCCCAGTTTTTCTGTATGATTGTAACAATAGCCTTAGAATCAAAACTATATGTAGTCACATAACTCAAAGACGGGTCAAAAGAAGTTGTAATACCTTTACTTTCAACCCCGTCAGTCAAGGTGATGTCAGAAACAAGTATGACATCAGTAGTAGGTTGCAATTCACCATTAGGATTTTTCATAGGTAAAATGGCCTTAAAAAATCCGTTAATCCTTTTTATATTTACCTCATTAAACAGTTCATCAGTAAGCTGTACCGGGTAACCTCTGTTAATAAACATGTCTGAAAGTAAATCACATTCTTCGTGAAAATACTCCAAAGTACTGCACATCCTTGCCGCTCTGACAAATTGTCCCTTAACAATAGCTCTTTTTTGTCTATAGGGATGATGACTAGAGAAGTGCAAAAAGGAGTTGCAGTACGTTGGTTTTCTGTAAACATTTGAAACAAAGGTTTGGAATTGAAAATCTTTCAAAAGTTTCACATCTAAATAATCAATCTCTGACATGGAGTACTTGTAAGTAAATTTAAGAAAATCTGTGGTGTCGTTGATAGTATTCACAAAATTATTGGCCATAATACTGTCACCTTCAAATAATACAAAGATATCGTCTAAATATCTAGTGTAGAATTTGATTGAGTTCATGAGGACAGGTGATGAAAATACAAAGTGCTTTTCCCAATACCCCATGAAGAAATTAGCCACTGAAGCTCCACAAGGAGAGCCCATGGCCACTCCTTGTTTCTGTAAATAATACTTCTTGTCAAAAATAAAATAATTTGAA
Source organism: Protopterus annectens (assembly GCF_019279795.1). Classification (NCBI taxonomy): domain Eukaryota; kingdom Metazoa; phylum Chordata; order Ceratodontiformes; family Protopteridae; genus Protopterus; species Protopterus annectens. The sequence continues at coordinate 658,403,539 of NC_056744.1, forward strand.
GATAACACAATATCCAAAATCTCCGTGATGACATCAATCTCATCTTTTGGAGCTCCTAATTCAAAAAGAAGGAGGGCTAACCACTCAAGTGCTTCCTGGTGAGGGATTGATGTATACAGGTCAACCACATCAACAGTGAGAAAATTAACTTCACTGTTGAAGGGTTGACTATTAATAGCCTCCAGGAAAGACCAAGAGTCTTTACATACTCCTGGTAGATGAACTACCTATTTAGACAGAAGTTTATCAACTAACCTAGCTCTGGGATATGTCATGGATGATCTTCCATCTATTAAAGCTCTCATTGGTGGATTGTTCAAGTCCTTATGTACCTTAGGTATGCCAAACATAACAGGAATTTTAGGCAGTGTTATGTCAATGTAGTTATGGGTATCGAGGTCTATTTTATTCTCCAGAAATAGATCTCGAAAATACCCTCTTATTCTGTTATGTGCTCCTTGCACTTCATTAAAAGATGCCTCAACATAAGCAGGTGGCTCTAAAATGGAATGCATTTTCTCCTTATATGTTTGGTTATTGAAAATAACCAAACCACCTCCTTTATCAGGTTTGATTAATCTAACTGGAGCGTTACAGAGGCTGTCCAAAAGTTGGATTTGTTCTTTAGAAGTGTTAAAGTCATGACTGGACCGCTTCTCGGCTCTATCACTAAACATATGTCTGAGATCAATTTCACAAACCTGTTCAAATAACAATAGGGAGGGGTGCAAGGGTGGGTTAAAAACACTAGGCAATCTTAAGGCTAAAGGCAAGTGTGAAGTCGTTTCACTATCAAAAAAGAGCTTTAAATTGAGCTTCCTTACAAAGCATTTCAAGTTGATAATTTCTTTAGAAATATCACCAAATCTACTCGGTACAAAAGTGTACCCATACGCCAACAGTTCAACAAGTTCATTTGTAAGTTGGAGGTCCATAAAATTGTATATCTTAAAGTCTCTTTTTTTATTGAAAACAATTTTCGGGCCTTCTAGCACAGGAGGGACCACCAAAGCATGAGAAACTTCATCATGTGAAGCTTCAACATCAATCAATCCAGTAAAACTAAGGTTGGTCAGTTCCAGTTCTGCCTCCTGTTGGACCGTTGGCGAGGCTTGCGTTGACCTAAAAAATTATTATTACCATAATAATTCTGTTTAGGATTGTTGTTACTACCATTGCTATTGGCGTTTAACCCTTTAATTCTGTTGCTACGTCTAGGGCCAGTTTCAGTGTTGCTGTAAGAGTCATTTTCCAAAAAGTCATTTTCGAAACAGTCATTATTAATATCCTGAGAAGTATCTCGAGGTAAATCAATGTTGGTATCAGAATGTCGTACACAAACTTCAGGAATTTTCTTATGTTTGTCAAGGACCTGAAGTCTAGGGTAAGCACTACCATTTTTGTACGCTTGCCTATCCCTCACAAGCTTTTTACCTTTATTCAATTTGAGTTTAACCAGTAGTGCTTCTATGCTAGTCAGTGTACGATCATAATCATATTTGAACATGGAAAAGTTTAAATCATCTTTTAATTCTTTGTCCAATAATTCAATTTCGATTAAAAGCTGCCCAACATGGATTTCATAGTGTTTAATAATGAGCTGTAATAATTGGATACCCTGTGTTTGGAAAAGCTCCTGCAAGTCGGTAAAAAACACTGAATTGTTTAATAGACCAGATGGCGAAAATGAATTCCGTAAACCCTTCGGAATCAGGCCTTCATGAATACATTGTTTAAAATAAGCAGATTCTAGTTGCAATTTTTTTATTTTCAACACTTTGCTATCAAAAAGTTTGAGTTTATCTGAGAGGGAAACAGTATTTTCACTAATGTTAACAGGTGCGGTGTTACCGAGGTTCTGATTAGAAAAGACAAACGCATCAGTATTTTGCATCCACTCTGCAAAATTAGAAGGTTTACTTACATTGCTGCCGGTAACACCAATGTTGGCACCGTTGTCAGCTGTGTTACTACGCTGACCTTGAAAAACAGCATCAGAAGTTCCATTCAATTCTGAAACTATTTGGCTGAAAGAACGCCCATTTAGTCCAGATGTACTAGCTCCAAAATTGACAAAATTATTATGATTATGTCGAACACTTACTGCCTGCTTCATGTTTGAACCCGAATGGTTCGGAACAGCAAATGAACCAGGTAACGGTTGTGCTGCCGGAATTTGGTCTTCGGCAGAAATATTCAAGAAAACCTGGTTCGTGTTTAAACCCAAATGGTTTGAAACAGCAAGTGGTGCAGGTAACGGTTGTGCTGCCGGAATTTGGTCTTCGGCAGAAGTGTTCAAAGTAGTGTGCGGTAAAGCCAAACCACTGCCATCAACGGTTACAATGTTCCTTTTCGTACTCACATCATTCCTTTCGACTGCATCAAGCCTGGCATTTAGTCAATCAAGCTTTTCAGACAAGGCTGCCAGAATATTAGAAACTTTGCCAAAAGGATCCTGATTCTCTTGGTTTTCAACATTAGCGTTCATAGTTGAAAAAATATGCGGAGTGCTGGGGCTATCAGGTCTATCCGTGGCCATTTTGAACAAACCAGTAAACGAGAAAAACAGAAACCAAATAGGAAAACGTAGAACCACAGTCACCTTGCTCCAGCAGACTTAGAAAACTCAGTGTACCATATAGCTTAATGAAGCCAAAACATATAGTCCAAAACTCTAAACGCAAATTTTATTGAGTAGCGTTTTCGCCGTGCTCACTGGCGCGGCTTCTTCAGAGAACAAGTCAACAAAATAACCTAAGTACACCATATATAGTTTATAAAAAGGAAATGATGTCATAATTAATTTAAAATACTATCAAGATACAATTTTTAAAATTTATAAGGAATCGTATTATCCTTAGCCTTTGCCACCTCTCTCTTTGCCATGCACCTCATCTCCTTATACACCTGTCTACTTTCTTCATCTCTCTGACAATCCCACTTCTTCTTTGCCAACCTCTTTCTCTGTATACACTCCTGTACTTCCTCATTCCACCACCATGTCTCCTTGTCGTCCTTCCTCTGTCCAGCTGTCATACCAAGCACCTTTCTAGTCGTCTCCCTTACTAGCTCTGCTGTAGTTACCCAGCTATTTGGTAACTCTTCACTGCCACCCAGTGCCTGTCTTGACTCTTCCCTGAACTCCACCTCACAATTACCCTTTTTCAATTTCCACCATTTAATCCTTGGTGCTGCCCTCACACTCCTCCTCCTCTTCTTGATCACCAACGTCATCTTACAAACCCCCATCCTATGCTGCCTAACTACACTTTCCCCGGTCACCACTTTACAGTCTCCAATCTCCTTCAAACTGGCCCTCCTACATAAGATATAATCCACCTGTGTGTATCTTCTTCCACTCTTGTATGTCACCCTATGCTCCTCCCTCTTGTTAAAATACGTATTCACCACAGACATGTCCATCCTTTTCGCAAAATCCACTACCATCTGACCTTTTGCATTCCTTTGTTTAACACCATACCTACCCATCACTTCCTTATCCCTTCTGTTCCCTTCACCAACATGCCCATTGAAATCTGCTCGAATCACCACTCACTCACCCTTGGGTACAGTCATCACCACTTCATCCAACTCACTCCAAAATGTTTCTCTCTCGTCCATCGCACACCCAGTTTGTGGAGTATATCCACTAACAACATTCATCATTACACCATCAATTTTCAGCTTCATAAACATCACTCTATCCGACACTCTTTTCACCTCCAAAACACTCTTAGTATACTGTTCCTTCAGGATAACTCCTACGCCATTTCTCCTCCCATCCACACCATGATAAAACAATTTGAACCCACTTCCGATACACCTAGCCTTACTACCCTTCCATCTGGTCTCTTGCACACACATATACCAACCTTCCTTCTGTCAATCATATCAGCTAGCTCTCTCTCTATATGCCAGTCATACTGCCAGCATTCAAAGTTCTGACCCTCACTACCACAGTCCTAGCCTCTCTCCTCTCTTCCTGCCTTCAGCCATGCCTTCCCCCTCCTCTCCTCCTTCGGCCAACAGTAGCCCAATTTCCGCCAGCACCCTGTTGGCTAACAGTACTGGTGGCAGTCGTTGTTAACCCGGGCCTCGACTGATCCGGTATGTAAATATTTACTGGTGTCTGCATGAATGATTTGGCCAAGTTTTACACCGGATGCCCTTCCTGACGCAACCCTCCCATTTTATCAGGGCTTGGGACCGGCACAAAGAAATGCACTGGTTTGTGCATCCCCAGTGGCTGGGTTTGATACTTCTTTGCTTGTTAAGTGATCAAAATGTTGTGCTCACTGGGCTGGCCTGAAAAAAATAGTCCAATTAGATTTGTTATCTACCCCAGAAAATAAATAAATAACAGATAACTTCAAAATATGTATTTTTATTCTACTTCATCTATTTTTGAAGAATGGTACCAACCTGAACTCCACAGATACTCAAAAGTTTTGTCATACCTTCATCTACTTTCTTTTGTAAGACAATACTTGTTCATTTTTCTTGAACAACTTACTGAACTACTTCTTGATTGGCCATCCTGGCTAATCTTTCCACTTGTTCCCCATGAATGGGATAAAGGTCATTGAGGAAGGGTCATTATTAAGGTTTTTACTTTAAGTTCTACCCAGCAACAACCTGTGAGTGGGACATACAGTGAGCATCAGACTGTACAGGTCCTCATTTCCAGAAAGAGTTGACATCAGCAGGATGCCTTAACCACCAGCAGAAGGAACTATGTTGCATCTTCCCTGGTCTTCATCAGAGAAATCTATGCCAATGTGCTTGCACCCCTGATCACATGCACTACATTCCCCTCATGATGAGTGTGCCCATCCTCCCCTGCTGGTGTACTCAAGCACCAGAGCTAGTATTTGAACTTGTGCCACCTGTGACAGTCATGATTTTATCTCTATATACCACTGAGCTACCATCTCAAGCTGTAAGACTGTACTTGTTAAGCTCTTCTGAGCTCTCTTTCTATGGGTTTTGGTACAGCCTGTGCATCATTCTTGTTGATCTACTTTCAGCTGCATATCCTGCCTGTGCTCTCATGAAGCTGAAGTCTGCATAGCTGCCTACAGTATTTTGTATGAATGGTATTAAATGTCAGGTCTAAAGGGACAATAACTTCTTTTTTTTTGCTGCAGCTGATGGCCTTTCCTTTGCATACAAGAATTATACACTTGTTTCTCCTTAGCATTGCTTATTTACTTTTATGTTACCTGCTATGACCGCTATCATGTCCCTTTGCTCATTTGTTGTTGGTTTGTCTACTTTTCTGCCAGATGTGTACTCATTTTCTGAATGTTTCACTTTCCTCTTTTTTCCTTTTCCATTTTTTGGATGGAATCTGTGCTGCCATATTTTAGAACATTTTAACAGCTTTATTCAATTATCACTGAAGACATAGGCAAACATGATTTACGTAAAAGAAAAAAAACATATTAATATGTTCCCAATAACAAATATTATACATCATATATTCTTTTGTATAATTATCATCAATCCAACATTACATAATTGCTCATTTCCTGCCTTCTCTTAATCCTCACCCCTCCTCCAAAACATTATTTCTGTTCCTACCCATTTCTAAAGATCCCACTACCAGTTATTTTATCTCTGTTACAATATTCAGTACGTCAGATATAATTGATTTAGACTTTGATTTCCATTTTCTAGTAATTGCATTTCTGGCAGCTACCAGAATCAAACTTAACAGGGCCTTACTATGTCTAGGTAATTCAGACCCTATATTCCAGCTCAAAAAATAATTTCTTTAGTTACACCTATTTGCTCACCCAATATTTCTGACAGAGGACTCTGTAAGGATTTTTTAAAGTCTGACAAGTTATTACATTCCCAAAATATATGCTCCCAGTTACCTGTTTCCTCCATGTCACACCTCCAACATTTGTCATCTACCTGAGGAAAAAGTCTTTGGAGTCAGCTGGGGGTATAATATACTTATGCAAACACTTCCAAGCAAAAATCCTAAATCTTCTAGACTTTTTTTCGCATATTTGGGAGCCATACATACGTCATCCCTTTGTTTCTTTATGAATTGTTTATCTAGTCTCTTTTCCCAACTTCCTCTGATTGATTCCTATAGTTATCATACAGTATTTTATATGCCCTTACTAATTATCCCTTTTTAACAGCAGCTTCTGTTCTTGATTGACCTAAAAGCTCTACCAGAACAGGTCTTTCACTTAGGATTCCCCTATCCCTTTCTTTTTGCCTGTACTCTAATATTAATCCCTGATAGGGAAGGCAGTCTCTAGCCTGCAGTCCAAATGTCTTCTTGGCCTCTTCCCATTCTATTACCTTTCCCTCTCTAGTTATTTGATCCCAATACCTTGGCTCCTTTGCCAGTTTTCTCTGGTAACTTCTAGCCCCCTCTTGCCTATTCTATGTACTCCTAATTGCAGTAATGTCATCCCTATTGGCAAAATCCCCTTCTCCATTCTCATGTTGGCTTTGTTCTTAGAATATTTTCTGCTGCTCTATGAATATAATATTCTGCATGGCTGTTGTTATTCTCCTCATGGATCTGCATCCAAAATCCCACTCTCTCTTTCTTGACCCCCCCACTTCATCATTATCCATTTCCACTTTGAATTATAGCTTTCTCCTTGTGTTATGTATATATGAGCCTTAACCATGTAGCTCTAAAATATCCCTTCAAATCAGGTAATCCTAAACCACCTTGTTCAGTAAGAAGGATCAACTTATTCCACTTGACCCTTGCCCTCTTCCTCTCCCATATAAAATCCTGCAACTCTTTATTAATTACTGTCCACAACTATTCCTCTAATTGATAAAAATGTGTCTGACCTGTGTATAAAGAGAAAGTGACTAAAACATTTTCACTGTTTCTATCTTGCTATCCATATCCATAAACAAGCTCCTAGTTTCTCAGTTTTTGTATTATCTTTTGTTTAGTCTCTTTGCCCATATCCTTAGTTATCATAACAGAATATTTTTAATCCATATCCTAAATACTTCATTTTATTGTGTCCCCATAAATATGGGTATTGACAAACTAATTCAGGTGTGGATACATAGTTTACAGCTATAGTTTTTGTTTTATCTTCATTAATGTTGTATCATGAAAATACTTGAAACTGTCTCAAAATGTTCCACAACACTGAGATGCCCTTTTATAGTTTTATCAGGTACAAAATAATATTGTCTGCAAATAAAGCCAATTTTTTCTTGATTACCACATCAATTATATCCTTGAATTTCTGAGTCCCTTATTTTCTTTGTCAATTATTCTAAATATAACACAAATAAGAAAAGGGAAAGACACCCCTGCCTGGTACTTCTGTTCAAACATAACTTACCTGAGAGGAACCCCCTCACTTTAAGTTTTGCTTCCGATCCCTCATATATCCTCCTAATTAACTGTAGTATTGTACCAGTGAATGCATAAGCTTCCATTGCCCTACTCATTAAATTCCTTTTTACACTGTTGAATGCTTTCTGTTCATCAAAACTCACCAACAACAGTAGTATTTGCTTACATTCTGTTTCCCTGTGCATCATTATTGTTGTAGTAATGTTGTCAAATGTTTGCCTCCCCCCAGCAAAACCACATTGATCCATATTTATCAATTTTGGCAACACTTTTGTCATTCTTTTAACTATCACACTCCACATTATGTAGTTTATTAATTGAACTATGTATGTTGGAGCTTTTCTCCCCGGGCCCCCGCTGAAAGCAGGATTCATTTCATGCACGGTTGGACTTTCCCAGTAAATAAATGCCAAATAAAAATAAAATAAAATAAATATTATAGACATAGAGACTTTATAATCATGGTTTAAAATTAAAATTGGGCTATACAAAGCTGAGTCTGATGGGTCATTACCACCTTTAGGTATTACAGTCACCACAGCTTTCTTCCATGATGTTGGTGCTTCCCCTCCTTTTCTCCTAGCTTTGCTTCCAAACTTCACAAGAATAGCATCTATTCCTGGAGGCTTTCCTGCAGATTGATTAGAAGTCACTGTTTTTATCTTATCTTTTATCTTAACTCTTAACTTTTGACCCTCATCTACATCTAACCTTGGTACACTTAAGCCTTCCATAAATATTTTCATTTGTGCTCTTTCTTAATTTCCACGTCTCTGCTTTATACAAATTTTCATAAACTTTCTGAAATTTCTAATACTTCTACAGGATCTCAGGTTATTTTTCTTTTTATAGGCTCCCTAATTCATTGTGCTGAAAGTTTTTGTGCTCTGGACTTATAATCCCACCCCCTCCAAAAAACAGTTATTTAACAGCAATCTTTCTAAACTCATGCATATTATCCAGATACTCCCTTATTTTCTCTTTAGCACTATGTAGTTGTGCCTCTTATTGTTCTATGGGATTCACTTTTTTCTGTAATATTTAACCTTTGTCAGCCCCTTTAAATAATTCTTGTTACTTCTTCACCATATCTCTTTTTTTCTTTTATTTCTACCATATGTTTAAACTCCACTTTCATTTTATCATACTCTATCTTCCCTAATGACTCTTGAGTAATTTCCACTACCCATTCCTTAAATTCCTGTCTTTTTTAACAGGTAGGTGAGGAAGTGCCATTGTCTAATTTTTATTCATTACCCTGCATTTTTATCTTAGTTGTTATTAGCGCACGATCTGAAATAGTTATTGAATGTGTGGTGAAGCTTTCAATTAAATGTACATGTTCTTGTGAAATACAATTTTTGTTTAGTCCAGTTATTGTACCTTGGGAAAAAATATATAAATTCTTTCTGAGTTCCTACTACTGAATTTCCATACAAAACATTTTCATAAATTTCTTCTGAAAACTCTTTTATTATATTTTCCCCTTGTAGATTTCACAGATATACCCTTACTGTTGCAAATCAAGTTCCAATCCGCACCTCTAAGTAATATTCCTTGTTGAAAGCTGATTACTACTCCCCTTGTCTTTTCCAGCCCCCTGCTATAAAGCACGTTTTGGCGGGCTTTTCCAGCTATTGAGAACTCGGCACAGCTCCTCGTGGTGGCCAGCAGTGTTCCTCTAGCAGCAGAGACCAGAAAAGACTACCTTTCCAGATTTTAAGTATTTTTCTTGGCTTTTTCGACTTTTTGTGCCTTTCGACTACTGTTTCTGCTTATTTTATCAAGTTTGCACTGTTTTTACTGTGTTTAAAAGCTAAAACTGTTTACTGCACTTGCTAGTTTAAGTTTTGCCTAAAAGTTAAACTACAGGCTAATACACTCAAGTGTACTAGCTTTTGATAGCATTTAATCGAAAATCATAGCATTTATTGTGTTTTCTGCTTTCCTGTACAAACTTGAAAAAACAAAAAAAAAAAAATATCCTTGCTTTCCATACTTTCCTAACTAGTGTTCCAGAGACCAGATTTTGCTGATCCCTGGGCTTTGTCTTGGTTCCTGTTTTCTCCATTTTCCTTGTTTGGTCAAAGGGTAGTTTCTTTACTCACTAGTGGGAGTAGGGAGTACTGAACTGCCTGTTTGTCCTCAGAGGAGTGGTTTAAGGCAGTAACTTGTAGTTTATTGGCCATTTTGGGTCATTTCCTGTCTTTTCCAGCCCCTGCTATAAGCTGCCACTGTTGCACACTAGGGCAGCACCGGTTAAGCAGGTTTAAACTATTCGGGCTACCTAAAGTCCACTCTTCAAATTTTCCCTTGAAACTACCTTCCTCGACCTATACTACTGATCTAATCAGCGTATCCTATAACTAAAAGATCATCTCTACTTGACTCTAAGTAGACTATTCTCTATCTGTTAAACCTAGCACTTGCTCCTACAGTACTTATTACCTTGATACGGCACTCTTATAGATAGCACCCCAAAAGGCAACCCCCCATTTCTCGGTCACCCACATCCCGGAATCTTTTTAAAGTTTTTGTCTATCCTTCTAGCATGTCGAGGGATCAGTTGCTAGTGTCCTCTCCTGCTCAGCTGGTGAACCTGGGAATATTGAGGCAATGTTACAATTGCCTCATGTACTGAACAACCCTCTCCTCCTCCCACAAAACACAAATACATGCGAGAGATGCAACTATACGGCCAAACTGGAGGCTGAGCTCTCTCAACATAGGACTGGCAAGACCAGTCAGGAGGAGAAGGTTACCACACACACTAGAGACCCAGTCTCACATAGTACCATTACAACCTCAAATCATACACATAAACACACAAAGACATACTCGGAGGCTCTGATCAAAATCTACCAAAACAGCAGAGGCCACCAAAGCAGACACCCAAACAACCACTACCTCAGAACACAACACCTGCAACACATAGACCTCACAGTCAGAGTGTCAAACAGTCACAGCCCTTAAGGCCAAACACAATGCCAGACACACTAGTCATTGGTGACTCCATAGTCAGACACACTGACGTCCCGCCACCAGACTGAGTAAGGAGAAGGTCACAGTAAGCTGTCTGTCGGGCGCTAGAATCCGCCACATGCACTCAGGTCTCTCAACAGCAGGTACAAATATGACTCAGTCATTGTCCACGCTGGTGTAAACGACCTGAGGCACCTCCTTGGACTACATGAAAAGAGACATTGAGGAGCTCTCTGATTATGTAGCCCAGGCAGGTATGACCCTGACCTTGAGCAGTATCCTACCTTCACCAAGAATGATGCCACAATACAGAGATAAGATGATCAGCTTTAACAATTGGCTTAAACACTGGTGTCATTCAAAGGGGATCCAGTATCTGTCTGCCTGGGATGACATGCTGGACAAGCCACGCGGCTTGCACCTGTCACCCTGGGATTCCGGATATTGGCAAAGGCTCTTGCCACCCCCATAGTGCCTTTTTTAGGCAAGGCTCAAATTCTAAACCTACCACCCTAGAACACAAAAAGGAAAAAACTAAGGGTAATGCTGCTCAATGCCAGAAGTCTAAATCTCAAAATGCACTCGAGGCCCTTCTCAGTATGGAGAACATCGATGTCTGTGCTGTGACAGAAACCTGGTTCAAGGCTCCTGAGAGCACCCCAGCGCTATCAGGTTTTACCTCATATCATGCGTTCCGGCCCCAAAATCAGGAAAATACCAAGAAAGGAGGGGGAGTATCCATATTCATCAAGGACACCCACACCTCAAGACTAGTGGCACGCATGATGCATCGGAGACCATACAGGTGCAATTAACGTAGGCAAGACTGCTCTGCAAATTGTAGCATGTTACAGGCCACCCTCACAAACTCAGGAACCTCACATGGCCTTCCTGAAAACACTAGAGGGATAAATGTATCACCAAACACCATCATACTAGGTGACTTCAATTACCCAAATATAGACTGGGAACACTACTCAAGCCCAAACACCCTAGCCCAAAAGTTCCTGGAATTCATAAACTCAAATGCCATGGAACAACTAGTCACCATTCCCACAAGAGGAGATAACATACTTGATCTCATCATCACGAACATGGGAGCACAATGTTCAACACCGGAAGTATACCCCTCACTGGTGAGATCAGATCACAAACTAATCTCGCTGGAGGTCCTCATCCCACCCCCACCTGAAATAAACAAGACCACAGTAAAGAACTTCTCAAAAGCCGACTTCACACTTCTAAAGACTAGTGTGGTCTCCTTTAAGGCGCCCGAGCCAGCGGAAAACAGTACTCAAGCCGCTGAATCACTTACAAATGCCTTCTACCAGCACCTGCAGGACTGCATGGATAAGGCAATCCCAAGCAAAACAAAGACTCTTTGTACCAAAGGCAAGCGTCCAGTCTGGTGGACCCCAGCCATAAACAAACTCTACAACAAAAGGAGGAAGCTACTACAAGATAGAGCAAAATCCTTAAAAGGTAAGACACCCTTGATCACTATAAGTAAAAACTAAGAGCTCTCATAAAATCATCCAAAGCAAATTTCGAGAGAAAAATAGCTAAAGACTCAAAAGACAATCATAAGGCCTTCTTTAGCTATGTTAGAAACCTAGGAGGAAACTCCCAGATATGCTCAGAACTAGTTCAAAATGATGTGAAGATTACTGATCCTACAGACATTGCCAACATACTGGCTGACAGGTTCAGTGCAAACTTCTCCCCTCCCCAAAAGGAGAGATATCTATACCAAACGATTGCAGCCCCCAAACATCTCCAGCGCCCAAGTGAAAACTGCTCTCTCCAAAGCAAAAACACAGCATCCATGGGACCTGATGGTGTCCCCGGCTGTGTGCTCCACGAACTCAATGAGGAATTAAACCCACAGCTAGGACAGCTGTTTAATCAAAGTCTTACCTCTGGATACAGTGGCGCACTGCAACTGTGGTCCCACTTCACAAAGGCGGTGCCTCCACCGACCCTGGAAATTACCGCCCATTAGCTTGACAAGCCTTATCTGCAAAGCCATGGAGAGGATCATAATGGACCTCATAAATAAAGACATAGGAATTTGCAGACTTTGGATCCAACCCAGTTTGGCTTTGTCAAAGGCAGATCATGCCTTTTAAACTTGGTTGACTTTTGAAACAGTCACCAAAGCCATTGATGAGGTAAGGCAGTCCATACAGCCTACCTCGATCTGGCTAAGGCCTTCGATACAATACCCCACTCGGGTATCATTGAAAAACTCATCAGCTTAAATGTTAACCCATACATCACAAGATGGGTTGCAAACTGGCTGAGTGATAGAACCCATAGGGTCAGAGTTGCTGGCGCCATGTCAGACTCAAAGCCTGTCACAAGTGGTGTCCCACAGGGCTCAGTCCTGGGCCCACTCTTGTTTGGCATCTACTTTTCCAGTACAAGCAAACACAGGAGGGTTATGGCTGACAAAGTTTGCAGATGACTGCAAACTGGGCGCCATAGTAGAAAACACATCTGACACAGATGTCCTTCAGAAGGGTCTCACAGAAACGGATAGCTGGTGCCAGAGCCACGGCCTAAAGTTAAATGCCAAAAAATGCATAGTCATACCCTTCGGGAAAAACAAGGTTACCCCTAGCTACCAAATAGGTGGCAATCCACTGAGCACAGAAGAAGTTATCAGGGACCTGGGGACCTAGGTTGATAGTAGTCTGTCATTCGACACCCATGTAGCTAAAGTAGTTAGGAAGACCTTCTACATTGCCCACCTTATCATGAAGGGATTCTCATCTAGATCAAGGGAGGTTATAGTCTCCCTTTACTCATCACTCATCAGACCAATGATTGAGTACAATGCCCCATTCGGAATGTATCTGACCCGACACTTGCAGCAGCTGGAGAGGCCACAAAGTTCCTCACCAAAAGGATAAAGGGTCTCAAAAATCTATCCTATGCTGCCCGACTGAAAGAACTCCAGCTCTATTCAGTACACCGCTTGCTCAGAGGTGACCTTTGCCTAACATACAAGGCCATGTCAAACCCAGATTTGATGAATATGCTTCACCTCAAAAATCTAGATCCATCAGAGCCACAAGGGCGGAGACTTAAACCTCGACACGGCTATTAATAGGACGTGCTGGAGGGATAGATTCATCACCCAAAGACTCCCTATGCTGTGGAACAAAATCCCGGTACATGTGAGGCAGAGCACCTCGCTGGCCTTGTTCAAGAGAAATCTTGACCAATGGATGGGAGATCGCAGATATACCCCAGGGATTACCTCAGTGTCACTGCTCGACAGAGGCACAGCAAAATAATGGGTATAGTTCCCCATACTAAAGGGGTGGCGTAAGCCACAAAACGATGGGCTAGGCTTGTAAATGCCCTCGGGCAGATAGCCTAGTATGAACCTATGAACCTATGAACCAGATTTCTTAAGCTTCATAATAGCAGTTTAGTTGGAATATAAATACATGCCAGCATAATCTTCCTCCCTTGCCAATAGTCCTTTACTACCACAAATCTACCATTATTTTTTTCTACTTCTATCACCATTGGAGCTCCTGTAGCAATTTGTATAAGTACTCCCCTTTTCATTTGTCCCTGATATTCTGCTAAATATCCATCCTGAAATCCTTTCTTTGTCAAATTCACATGCTCAGTTATTTCCAAACGTGTCTCCTACAGCATTGCTGTTTGCACTTTGCATTTCTTAATATAATTCAGTACTCTTACATTTTTGTGTATATCTGTGAGGTCATTCAAAATAATATGGATAGTGTAGCCACTATGATAAGAAGTTATTCCCACCTATTATATCTGACAGTGTCTTTTTAAAATTTCTATTTCCAGCATTTGTGTTAGATTACTAGAAGCCATCTCTTGTACCAAAGCTGGAGTTTAGACTTCTTGTTGAACAGCTACAGGGTTCTTCTAGTCAGTGTTTCCTTTTCACCTTTTCTAGTTGGCTTTCTTTCAGGCTCTCTAATTTTCTTCTTTGATGGTGTCCAGACAGTAAGTGAATTTTACTAAAATTGACAGATTTACTAGCCTTTATCTTTCAATTTCTTTTTTCACAATGGGAGAATTGAAATTAAGCTGTTGATCATTGTGTGGCCATCTTGGAAGCTGACCATATTTTAGAACATTATTCTAGCTTTGTCAGGTCACTTTTCATTGTTTCTACTGCGTACCTTTGTGTCATCAACAAAAATGTAAACTCTTCCATCTAGACCTATTGCAATGTCACTTTTAAAGATACTGTACAAGTCTGTTCTTTTCAATGACTACTGTGGACTCCATTTATGCTAACCCTATGTGCTGTGTTCCTTACTCAATGTTTTGTCATTGCTGTCGCTTTAGAATCAGCTCAAAGCTTTTCCTTCTGCTTTGTTCATAAATTTATTGATGGCACTTTGTCAAATGCATTAAAGAGGTCTAAGCAGACCATGTCCATAGTTTCTTTCTGATATAGTGTCTTGGGTTCATAGTTAAATACTAGTCTATCAGTCTGCAGAATATTACAAGCCTATCCAACACCCAGAGGTTAGAATCAAACCCTATACCTTGTCTCTGTAAGTTAAAGACCTTAACATCGTTCCTGCCCACCCCAGAATGGATTGAAATTGTTGTGGGAGTTAATGTTTCTTCTGAGTGGAAGCATACACACCAGATCTGCTGGATAAGCCAGTCCTACCTGTCATTATAGTCTCACACACACACACACACACACACACACACACACACACACACACACACACACACACACACACTCATGATTTAGTCATTGCTGGATTTGAGCACTTACCTGTCTAAGTCCACACATTAGAGAACAGTGTATTAGCTGCTCATTCCATAGGTGAAGTCTTAAAATATGTAATAAAAAACTCTAGCTACCGAAGCAACTATTTTGAAACTGCATGGCTCTTTTCCTCCAAAATATGCATACATCCACACATGGAAACTGAGAAAGGCTTCTTCTTCTTCTTCTCTTTTTTAACTATTTCTAAAAAAAAACTTTATTCAGATGTTGCACCCCATATAGCTTCCAGTATGGAAAAAAATAAAGAATACTAACAAAAAATAGCTTCTAGAACCTTACTGTTATAGGTTCATAGGTAGGTAGGTACGTAAGCCTAGCCAACAAGGTTCCCTGGCTTACGCCACCCAAGAAAGTTTATTTTCCTGTGCCACTGTCGAGCAGAGACACAGAAGTGATCCCCGTAGTGTATTTCCTATTTTCCATCCACTCATCAAGATTTTTCTTGAAGAGTGCTAATGAAGAACTTTGCTTGACATAGATGGGTAGCCTGTTCCAGAGTATGGGAAGTCTCTGGGACAGGAATCTATTCCTCCAGCATGTCCTGTTTATTGTGGTGACAAGGTTTAGGTCCCTAGAGTGTGTAGCTCGGAGGGATTGGGATTTCTTTAGGTGTAGCATGTCCAACAGCTCTGGGTTTGACATAGCTTTATATATTAGGCAGAGATCACCTCGGAGTAGGCGATATGCTACGGAGTAAACCTGGAGTTTTTTGAGACGGTCAGTGTAGAGCATTTGTTTGAGGCCAGTAATCCTCTTTGTGGGGTACTTCTGTGGCCTTTCCAGCTGCTGCAGATGTCTTGTGAGGTACATTCCAAAGGGGTGTTGTACTCTATAATGGGTCTAATGAGTGTCGAGTAGAGAGGAACAATGACCTCTTTTTTTCTAGATGAGAACCCTTTTATGATGAGGTGTGCCATGTAGAAGGACTTCCTGACTATTGTGGCGATGTGACCATCAAAGGAGAGACTACTGTCCACCTGGGTCCCAAGGTCTTTTATCACACATTCGGTGTTAAGTAGATTGCTGCCTATGTGGTAGTTCATGAGTACAGAGTTTTTACCAAAGGGGATGACACTGCACTTTTTGGCATTGAACTTGAGGCCATGGCTCTGACACCAGGCATCTGTCTCAGCGAGGTCCTTCTGTAGGATGTCCACATCATTAGGGGACTTGACTATGGCTCCTAGTTTGCAGTCATCTGCTAACTTCGTTAGCCAGAGGCCTTCTGTGTTAGCCTGTACTTCAGAGAAGTAGATACCAAACAGGAGAGGTCCCAGGACGGAACCCTGTGGTATTCCATTTCTCCCTGCTTTGAGGTTAGATTTGGAGTCTGCAACTTTTACAATGTGGGTTCTGTCAGTGAGCCAGTTGGCAACCCATCTTGTGACGTAGGGATTTATACCTAGTTTAGTGAGTTTAGCTATAATTCCAGAATGGGGGATGATGTCTAAAGCCTTGGCGAGGTCAAGATAGGCTGTGTGAACCACCTTACCCTCATCTATGGCTTTGGTGACTGCCTCAAAGAAGTCGATCAGGTTCAGCAGGCATGATCTGCCTTTCACAAACCCGAACTGGGTGGGATCCAGAGTTTGGAGGTTACCAATGTCTTTGTTAATGAGTTCCATGATGATACATTCCATGGCCTTGCAGACCAGGCTCATCAGGCTGATAGGTCGATAGTTCCCGGGATCAGTGGTGGCTGCCCCTTTGTGGAGTGGGATAACTGTTGCTGTGCGCCATTCAGTGGGCACAAAGCCTGATGCGAGGCTATTATTGAACATGGTGCTTAAGTAGGGAGCCAATTCGTTCTGAAGTTCATGTAAAACGCAGCCTGGGATGTTGTCTGGTCCCATGGATGCTGTGTTTTTGGCTTTAGAGAATGTAGCTTTTACCTGCGTAGTTGTGATTACAGGGACTCTGCATTCTTCCTGTATAGATATGGGCCCTTTAGGGGGTGGGGGTGGGGTAAAGTTAGCACTGAACCTATCTGCCAGGATGTTGGCAGTATCAGTTGATTCTGTAATTTTTGTGCTGTTGTGCTATAACTCAGAGCAGATCTGGGTGTTGCCATTGAGATTCTTGACATAACTATAGAATGCTTTGTAGTTGTCCTTAAAATTAGTGTTGATTTTGTTTTCGTAGCTAGCTTTGGAGGATCTTATAAGGGATCTCAGCTTCTTATTGAGGCTGACCAGGGAGCTACTGCACTCATGGAATTTTACTCTCTTTTGCAACAGTTTCTTCCTTCTGTTGTACAATTTGTTTATGGCTGCGGACCACCAGATTGGCTTCCTTTTTTTGGAGAATAGCATCTTGGTTCTGTTTGGGATAGCACGATCCATGCACTCATGTAAGTGCTTATAGAGTGCATTTGTGTAGGATTCAGGAATCATAACTGTATTGCCCATCTGCATGGGTGTCATGAAGTTCATCACTTCTGTCTTAAGAAGCATGAAGTTGGCTTTGGAGAAATTTTTTACCATGGTTTCCTTAATGGGGGTGGGGGCGGGATATGGATATCAAGGGTGATTAGCTTATGGTCAAATCGGACGAACGAGGAGTTGACCTCAGGTGTGGAACACCGGGCACTCATGTTGGTAATGACTAGGTCTAGGATATTGTTGCCCCTGGTGGGGGTGTGGATAAGTTGATCCAGGGCATTGAAGTTTATGAATTCCAGAAAGCGTTGCACTAAGGAGTTGATACACGAGTAGTTTTCGCAGTTAATGGTGGAGTAGTTAGTTATATCCTCCATCTGTTTTAAAAAAATACACCATCATCTGTATTAAGCCGACTGGCTCTACTAAACTGCGCAGTGACTATCCCTTTAAATATGTGCAGAGCATGCATGCTGTTCCTATGAAGGTATCTATCAGCACATACTTCTTTCTTATGTATGCTCGTACAAATTAAACCCTTCTTTAGTTCTATACATAAATCCAAAAAGGTAATAGAGTATATCATTTTAAACTCAAGAAATGTAGTTGTACCATTCAAATAATCTAAATAGATGTACAGATCACGGATAGACCCCTTTCAGATCAGGAAGCAGTCATCAACAAAACGCTGATAGAAGCAAACATTGTTGTTTAACAGATTGGCATTACTACACACATATTTGGTTTCCCACTGATGGAGAACCAGATTGGCATAGGTATTGACCATAGATGTGCCCATTGCAACACCAGTGAGTTGTAGAAAAAACTTCTCATCAAACAAAAAGGCATTCATAGTGAGAACCAAATCTAATAAAGAGCAAATATTCTCTGTCTAGCAGGCATAGTAGCCATGCTAGTCAAAAACTCTCTGATGGACTCAATTCCGAGGTAGTTAGGGATCACTTTGAACAAGGATGAAATATCAAGGGTAACAAATAAATATTTACCCTGAGATAACTCAGTGACATTTACACTATCATACCACTTCCTAAGTTTCAATATGAAATCTGTTGTGTCTTTTAGCACATTCTCACAGCCTAACAAAAAAGGTTGCAGTTGCCTCTGTAGATAAATAGAGATTGGTTCTGTTAACCAACCATTGCCAGATACAATTGGTCTCATGGGAGGATTACATAGACATTTATGTATTTTGGGCAGCCCATACAGCTGTGGAACACCTGGGCAAGGTACAGTAAAGAAATGAAGAAGATCAAGATCAATGTCTCCATTAATCTGAAGGTCATATATAAACATATTAACCTTACTGATACATTTCTTAATGTCTAAGGGAGAGATACACTTGAAGGCATTCTCATCATCAAGCAATAAATACATAGCTTTCAAGTAATCATCACGATTCATTAAAACCACAGAACCACCTTTATCAGCCTGCTTTATAACAGTAGAAGTGTCCTTCTCTAAAGATTTAAGGGCTATAAACTCATCATAACTTAAGTTGTAAAATTTCTTTCTTTTAACATTATAATATAAACTTCTAAGCTCAACCTCACATAAATCGTGGAAAACCATAAGAACAGGCAAACTAATAGGAATAAAAGTACTTTTTTTCTTACAGTGAATGGATTGGCTTGAAACCGAGTCTTTAAATAGCACTTTTAAATTAACACTTCTAACAAACTGCTTTAAGTCTGTAAGAGCCGCGACAAAGTCGTTAGCAGCTGTGGGAATGAAACTAAGTCCTTTCTGTAACAGGGACAAGTGTGGAGATTCAAAATGAAAAGTAGATAATTTAACAATACCATGAGTTACCGCCGAGTCAGTTTTCTTGCCCCATAGGGCTCTCGTTCTTCTGCTTGTTTCCACTGAGGTTTTGTCTCTGTAAGGATCGGCCCCTCGACACACTCCATTCTTTCACTTTTTCCGGTTGATCCAGCTGAAAACGTTTCTGGGTAACGTTTAAAATCAGCTGTTGACTCCTACCATTCACATTTTCAGCACCATGCTCCTTCTCCATTGATTCAACCGTAAAGTGCGTATTGACATGCGTACTGGTATCAGCCTCTGGTGTGGAGGTCGCCGAAGCATCAGAATGTGGGGGTGTGTCCTTAGATAAGCAAATTGACATAGAAGAAGATACCAGGGATATGGAGTCAGAAACATTCACAGATGAGACTCCAGTATCAAAAAAGTCATTTTTCGTTATACGCTTCCCAGAATCCTTATTAACAGCAGAAAAATCTTGTGTAGGCCAAGAAAAGATGTGACCCCTCTGGAAATCAAGTATATCACTTTTAAGCTTGCGTTTTTTTGTAGCTTCGAGCCTATCATCTAGTGTGTGCAGTCTATCAAGCATCTGTTGGTACACATTAGTCAAATTAGGAAAACAGGGCATAGTAAGCAACTTGTTCTCTAAATTGATAATGTCTTCCTTCAAATCAATCTCAATTTGAAGGAAATGATCATTCATCAAAGACATATAGTCAAGGCTTAACTTCAAGTTAAGCTGTTGCCAGCGCTTAAGTAAATCTGGATAAACATTGCCATACGATGGCATTTTTAAGATCCTTAAACCTCGTGGAACAATGCCCATGTCAAGATAAGCTAAAAAACTAAAACGTTGCCATTGTAAGCTTTTATAAGATCCAACTTTCTTCTCTAGTAGCTGTAAGTTCTTATTAAAGTCAGCAGCAGTTTCAGATAGTGAAATGGGAAGGTTGTTAGTGATTTCCATCTCTCCAGGAACCAGATTAAGAAGTGGATTAACCTCTCTAGTTAAGAGAGCTTTCACAGAAATGGTAGTTTCCATAAGGATAAGTAGTACTGGCTGAACAGCTCTCAATCCACAAATCCCAATGAATACAGCAGGAGACACAGCAGCAAGATCCAAAACAAGCACCTACTGTAGTACTGGAAACAAAAAAGCAACAGTAGAATACAACCACGTTGAGAAAAACTTTTAATACAAAAAACAGCAGCAAAGCTTTCAGGTCTACACCCTTCCTCAATGCTAAATACAGCATACATTCAGGGTGAATATTTATTTGTTACCCTTGATATTTCATCCTTGTTCACAGTGATCCCTAATGACCTTGGAATTGAGTCCATCAGAGAGTTTTTGACTAGCATGGCTACAATGCCTGCTAGACAGATAGAGAATATTTGCTCTTTATTAGATTTGGTTCTCACTACGAATGTCCTTTTGTTTGATGAGAAGTTTTTTCTATAACTCACTGGTGTTGCAATGGGCACATCTGTGGCCAATACCTATGCCAATCTGGTTCTCCATCAGTGGGAAACCAAATATGTGTGTAATGATACCAATCTGTTAAACAACAATGTTTGCTTCTATCAGCATTTTGTTGATGATTGCTTCCTGATCTGGAAGGGGTCTATCGGTGATCTGTACACCTATTTAGATTATTTGAATGGTACAACTACATTTCTTGAGTTTAAAATGATATACTCTGGAACCAGTATTACCTTTTTGGATTTATGTATAGAACTAAAGGAGGGTTTAATTTGTATGAGTATACATAAAAAGAAGTATGTGCTGACAGATACCTTCATAGGAACAGCATGCATGCTCCGCACATATTTAAAGGGATAGTCACTGCGCAGTTTAGTAGAGCCAGTCGGCTTAATACAGATGATGGTGTTTTTTTAAAACAGATGGAGGATATGAAGATGGACTTTCTGCAAAGGGGTAGTTAGTTACCTATTTCAAAAAAATCAGCATATCCTGAAGCTATACATTTATACACCTGCTCTAATTAAGCAATTAGCATTCAAAATATTTTAAACAGACATCACATAGTTAGTTAAAAAGGCTCACTCTCACAGGAATCCATTGTTAAATGTTATATACCTATTTTAGACATTGTCAAAGAACATCTTCTGACTCATTTAGAAAAAAAAAGTAATAACTGTTATCCACCAAGCTTTCAGTTTCACACTATTTGTATTATCTGAAACTACTTATTTTTAATATAGCAAAACGTACTTCTGTATTAATTGTTTAAGCCACCTGGTAATAAAACACAACAGACCAAACTCCTCTTTTCTGCTGACTTTTTTATTGCAGTGCCTTGTTTTTATCTGGCATTACTCTCCTAGAGTGACTTAATCTTATTTTGGGTTCATTGTCACACTGGTTTTCAGATACTCCTTCCTTTAGCATTGCTAACATGATTTTTTTTCTATACCTGAGGTAAAACTAATGTTGATAATTTTAGCTTCTATCTTGCTCCCACTTCTTTGAGGGGGGGCTGCATCTCCCTCGTTCCATTCTTTAGACATTGTTGAAAGGAATAGTTAGATTAGTGGTATTATCAGCTCTTGAAAAAAAAATTGTAGGATGAAGTCCACAACAATATGCTGCTTATGTACCTTTAATCTTTCTAGATCTCCTTTTCTGTGAAGGAACTGGGATCACTCACGTGCTTATACTAGGCTCTTCTGTTCGCTAAATTTGATGAAGTCTTTCTGTCCTTTCATGAATATCAAACATGCTTAGCTAGTGTTACTTCTTTTCAGTATTCTTCTACTCACCTCATCAGTTCACCATTTTTTTTTACTTTTACTATTCATCCATTTATCACTGTTTGGTCTGCTGTGCCTTTATAAAAGATATGATGATCTTAACTAGCTATTCTTAATGATATTGGAAAATTTCATTTAGTTACTTGGTTTGGCTTCCTTCTGTATTAACTGATATTGTTCTCTGTTCTCCTCCTTCTGTGATTTGTTATAATTCCTGAAAGCCATGTTTTATCGATGGCTGCTGCCATTTTGTTCTAGACTATCTTTGTACATAGTTACCAGAGTTATTTTGAGGCACTTAAGCTGTTCTCCTGAAATCTGTAAGAGTCCCCTTTTGACTGGCTACACTGTGTAGCAAAAGTGATGGTAAGCTACACCATTTAGTGATATCTTCATTCCAAATAGCTGCCTACATTTTTGACATCCTCTAACATCTTCCTAGATGAGCACACCAGAGACCAGCTTCATGCAGGTTACCACAAAGTGTACAGATTGTGTACATTTTCCGAATC
Source organism: Protopterus annectens (assembly GCF_019279795.1). NCBI lineage: Eukaryota > Metazoa > Chordata > Ceratodontiformes > Protopteridae > Protopterus > Protopterus annectens. Next base: position 658,426,138 of record NC_056744.1, read on the forward strand.
CACCAACAGACCTACCGCAATACTTATGCTGTCTGTTCACTCAGAAAGATTACATTTAGTGTACACAGTGTACAATTTGTGGTAACCTTTATGAATGTGGCCTCAGGTCCAAGACTGTTCAGATATGACATGAAAAATAATCTTAGTCTTAAGAGTGACTGCTGTCAGTGTGCTCCAGTTAATATCTTGAGTATTATAGTCCACCATCAGTGGTGCAACTTCTTTTCTTTGGTTTCCTTAGGAAGTCCTCTACAATTTTCTTATCTTTTTTCCTTCATTTGCAGGAGGGTGCCTGTGTAATACTCTGGTGTAGATTATTTTTTTTCTATCCCAGCATGAGATAGAGGGAATCCTTCCTTTCTCAGTTATGTAGCTTTACTGTTGTATTGATCCATTATTTTATATAGATGCTTTTACTTCTTAATGTTTTGCACTCATCCTTCCTACAGACCATATAATCTGATATTCTTATATCCCATTTGTAGATTTTTTTCCTTGTTCTTTCAAGAGGACTTGAACAACAGTATAACATATCGACTTTTTTCTTAGTTCTGTCCATCCGTTGCAACTTTTTTTTCTATCAGTGTCCATCTCATGTCAGCATGGAAACTGTAGATCTGATGTACACTAGTTTATATAAAGGGTTTGGGGCTCCATACAGTCATTGATTCTTCTTGCCACAGTGAAACTGCGTTCATCCCTTTGCTCTCGGACTGTCAAGTGCCAAAGTATTTTTATAATTCTGTGGGCTGTATTTGAAAACTGCTAACAAAAGTACCAGTTTTACTTTTATTAATTTATATCATAAATGCCAGCACTAGCTCAGTCAATACATGTGAGTATGAAAGTCAAATAGCCACAAAAAGTTTCATACCAAACATGTATTGTTTACAGGCCATTCGCCATGCAAATAACTTTGAACTTTTGCTACTCAAGCTGTGTGAAAGTGTGCTAAGGTGCACAAATCACATATTGGCTTAAGTAAGAGTATGGAAAGAACTCAGGAGATCATGTGTTTACCCAATATTTATGTGCAGATAGTACCAATAGTACAAAACTGTGAGGTCTGTTGCCCATTCAAGAATCAAAGCAAGGTATGGGCGCTCATAACATATTACTTTCCTTTACTGCCATGGCTGAAAATTAGAGAACTTTCTCTGCTGTGTATACTGTTACTCAGAATTCCTTGAGGTAGTACATTCATGTGATACTGCAAGTTAGACTGGCATTACCATCCTATCAATCTATTTTTAAGGCATGGAATACTTGAAAATCTATTTCTGACAATTGTCATCAGTGTATGAGTCAGGAATTTCATAACTTTGTGAAACAATAGGAATTCAAGCAAATTGTGTCGAGTTATTCTTAGTCTAATCAGCAAGATGATAGAATGGTGCAAACTGTGAAAATGTTCTTATGAAGTGCGAACTCACTGAATCAGCGGATTGCTATTTATTCACCCTTGAGTACAGTTACACTTAGTAAGATTATATGCAGCACACTTGCTAATGCGTTGTCATCTTAAATCAAAACTGCAGGTCAAAATTGCCTACGTCTGTTTCTTTGTTTGTGCCATAGTAGACAAACTGATACTGAATTACTGCAAAAGAGAAAGGAGAAAAAAAATCTGCTTTGATGAGTTTGGAAAAATCTTGAGAAAAAGGGAAAGAGTAAGAATGAATCAAGATTTTCCTACAAATTTCTGAAGTAAACTAATGCAAGGTACTATAAATGGATGTTCAGACTCTCCATAGTAATATGCTAAAGAGTCAAGCATGCAAGTGTGTCACAGAAACAGAATGTACTTATGCCAACATAACCCCTTTTTTCTGTAAGAATTTACCTTTATGGTATACATTTCTTGACTTAGTTTTCTCTGTGCCCTGCTTGTCTGTTCTATTTCTGTCTGTAAATCAAAACTATGCTTTTTTTGGCTTATGTAACAAATATTTTTCTTCTGAAAAAAAATGCTTTATTTATGCTTTGTGTTATTCCTCTCGTGTTTAACTTGCAATCACCATGTAGCGTATCCACCTTAAAAAATTCTGGGTTCTTATGTCTTAATTTTGTGTGTGTGTGTGTGTGTGTGTGTGTGTGTGTGTGTGTGTGTGTGTGTGTGTGTGTAACATTTCTCCCTCAACCTCTTCTGAAAAATGGGTGCTGCCAGGGTGGACTTTCTTGGTAAAAAATGCAGATAGATAAATAAATAAATAAATAAATAAATCCATATGTAGAAGGCTATAGGAAAGTCTCATTGCCTAACTGTAACCCTAAGAGAGTTCCAGGTCTTCTCAGAAGCAGTCATCTCAGATATTTGATTTTGAGCCTCACCTGAAATCTTCAAAATTACTGGATATGCGACCAAAAGAAAGAACTCTTCCTCGCATAAAAATGATAGTAATCTAAGTGAGAGTTGTAAGATTAGCGACTACCATAAACCATATAAGACTTTAAATATTCCATATCTGGGAAACTAATCAAGAAACCACAGATAATAAGTGATTATCCATTAGAAAGTATATTTGTGTGTTTCTATTCTTTCTGTGTATACATTATGAGTCACATAGTACAGCTACAAGCTATAGTTATTTTGAATGACTGTATATAAAGTGTAACATTTACTGTAATGTGGGATGTCTCATATATAGTTATAAGTGAAATGGGTTGGCATTTCTTTAAGAGAGCTAAGACCGAAGGGATAGTGAGTCTTGTGTTCTGTGAGTAAATGTGTCTTCAGTAAAACTTCTTTGAATCAACAGTTCTGAATGTTATGCTTCCCATTTCATCATCTTGACAAATGCACACTCTTGGAATCAGTATGTATATATGACAGGGAAAGTCTTCCACTGACAATGAGTCAGAAATGTTAGACTGGTTAGGCAGAAAAGCTTATACTTCTGCCACCTTGGCTGTAAGAGCCCTAAATGATATGACACTTAAGATGCAGTATCAGGGAATAGTAGCACTGCAGGCCATAGATACATTGTAGGTACTGTCAGATTCATATGAAAAAAGGAGTTTCAGAAACTAATACATTCGTATGACAAGTTTGAGGGCAGCCCATTGTGAAGTGTGTCTATGGCTCATTGAATGTCATCCTCAAAGCCTTAGTAATAGCACTGACATTCAGAAGTCAGACTTAGACAACAGTCATAACCCGAACGTGTTAAAGTAAAGCTATCTGATGAACCTCCATATCTCTATATAAGCTTTAGTCACCTTTGAAAATATTGACTGATCTTACAAAGAATGACAAAACAAAATATGCAGTAAAGTAGTTTTCATCCCATTTTTGGATAGTATTCAAGAAATTTCATTGCCTTCAACAGACCCTTGACTAGAACTGAACATTTCAGGAAATGCTATATAGAATATAACAGCTTAAAACCACAAGGATACAGGTGCATCCTCTACCTCCCAACTTAACACCATGGGTAGAAAGTTCTCCAAGTATATTTGAGATGCATGGCTAGGCTTAAAAAGGCCCATGTGGTCATTAGCCTAGTAAACACCTATGAACCTGTGAACCTATAAGTTCATAGATTCTTAAGTAGATACTAGGCAATCTGTTGTCAGACCCTTTTTCAGCCTAGCTAGAGCACCCAATATCAAGAGTTACTTTCTGCTTCAATGAGAGATATGCAAGATAGGCTCAGGAAGAAATTGTGAGTGTCCATTGAATTGTCTAGGGTAGTCTTGAATGCAGCTAGGGTATGGCTTTGCTTAATATGCATGGATGGTTTATTCCATAGATGGAGAGTATGCTAGGATAAGAACCTGTCTTGCCAACATGTCCTATTAGTTTTTTGATGGCGATTAAGGTCTTTTATATTTGTATTTGAAGAACCATTACTTATACATAGACAAAGAAGCTTTAGGAAGGTGGGGACTACTGTGGCCTAACATGCCACACATATTGCCACAAAAGTGTCTACAAGAAGCAGAATATAGGGAGAAGGTGGCTGTCTGGCTTGGCTAACTAAGGGACTTTATGTCTATGACCTTTTTGGTCAGGAACTTTTGGGATCTATTCAGATGAGTGACATGTTTTGATAGGTTCACACCAAAGAGAATCTTATATTCAATAATGAGGCAGATAAAAAAAATGAGTGCAGTGGCAATAAGATCTCTTTGGTTTTGGATGAGATGCCCTTGGTTAGTAGTTGGGCTAGACAGAAGGATTTTTTTAATTGCAGAGTTGACATAGTTTCATAGTTTAGTACTAGGCTATCTGCCCTGAGGCATTTGCAAGCCTAGCCCTAGAGATGTGGCTTTCGCCACCCCATGTAGTGGTACTAAGGTGTATAGAATAAATTTAGAATACTGTGCCTTTGTCTAGTAGTGACACATTGAAGACCCCCTTACTTATTAAAATTAGTTTACTGTGCCTCTGTTAAGTAGCGATACAGGGGTGACCCCCAGGGTAAACCTACGATTTCCCATCCACTCAAGATTTCTCTTGAAGAGAGTCAGTGAGGGGCTCTGCCTAACATGGACTGGGATTTTGTTCCAGAGTATGGGAAGCCTCTGAGTTATGAATCTGTCCCTCCAGCATGTTCTATTCATGTTTGTACTGAGGTTTAAATCTTTGGCTCTCGTGGTTCTTATGGATTTTGATTTTTTGAGGTGGAGCATGTCCATCAATTCCTGGTTGGACATGGCCTTGTATGTCAGGCACAGATCACCTCTGAGCAGGCGGTATGCTACTGAATAGAGCTGGAGTTTCTTTAGCTTGGCAGCATATGACATATGTTGGAAACCCTTGATCCTCTTGGTGAGGTACTTCTGGGGTCTCTCCAGCTGTTGTAAGTGCCGGGTGAGGTACATACCAAATGGGGCATTGTACTCAATCATGGGCCTGATAAGGGAGGAGTACAGGGGCACGATGACCTCCTTTGATCTGGATGTGAACCCCTTCATGATAAGGTGGGCAAGGTAGAAAGTCTTTCTAACCACTTTGGCAACGTGGGTGTCAAATGAGAGGTTGCTATCAACTTGGGCCCCCAGGTCTCTGATTACTTTTTCGGTACTCAGTGGGTTACTATCTATGTGATAATTTGTGGGTATTTTGTTTTTCCCAAAGGGGATGACTATACATTTCTTGGCATTCAGTTTAAGGCCGTGATTCCGGCACCAGTTGTCCGTTTCGGTGAGGCCTTTCTGTAGGATGTATGTGTCAGCTGGTGTATCGACTATGGCGCCTAATTTGCAGTCATCTGTGAACTTTGTCAGCCACAACCCTCCCATGTTTGCTTTCACATCTGAGAAGTAAATGCCAAACAAGAGGGGTCCCAGGACAGAGCCCTGTGGGACACCACTTGTGACTGGCTTTGAGTCTGACATGGCTCCCGCAATCTTGACTTTATGGGTTCTGTTCTTTAGCCAGTTTGCAACCCATCTTGTGACATATGGATTTACTTTTAAGCTGTTTAGCTTTTCTATGATCCCCGAGTGGGGTATTGTGTCGAAGGCTTTAGCCAAGTCCAGGTAGGCTGTATGGACTGCCTTGCCCTCGTCAATGGCTCTAGTGACTGTTTCGAAAAAGTCAACCAGGTTCAGAAGGCAGGATCTGCCTTTTACAAAGCCGAACTGGGTGGGATCAAGTGTCTGTAGGTCCCTAATGTCGTTGTTTATGAGTTCCATAATAATTCTTTCCATAGCTTTGCAAACCAGGCTGGTCAAGCTTATGGGGCGGTAGTTCCCAGGGTCTGTAGTGGAGCCTCCCTTGTGGAGTAGTACCACTGTTGCTGTACGCCAGTGTTCGGGTACATATCCTGTAGTAAGGCTAAGGTTAAATAACATTTTTATATGCGGGTTTAGCTCCTCTTGGAGTTCACGTATCACGCAGCCGGGGATACCATCAGGTCCCATAGATGCTGTGTTTTTTGCTTTGTTGAGGGCGGTTCTCACCTGGACATCAGATATGACAGGGAGGTTACATTCAGCTGGGATGAGTATTTCTTCTTTTGGAAGTGAGGGAGGGGAGAAATTTGCACTGAACCTGTCTGCCAGAATGTTGGCAATATCTGTGGGTTCGGTAAATTTTTTGTCATTGTGTACTAACTCTGAGCTTATCTGAGTGTTTCCGCCCAGGTTTCTAACATAACTGAAGAATGCCTTGTGGTTATCTTTAGTGTCCTTGGCGATTTTTCTCTCAAAGTTGGCCTTGGATATTTTTATGAGAGAACGTAGCTTTCTACTAGTGCTGATCAGAGATGCCTTCCCTTTATGGGATTTTGCTCTGTCTTGCAGTAGCTTCCTTCTTTTGTTATACAATTTGTTTATGGCTGGGGTCCACCAGACAGGACGCTTTCCTTTGGTGGAGAGGGTCTTGGTTTTATTTGGGATTGCTCGATCCATGCATTCTTGGAGATGTCCGTAGAAAGCATTTGTGTAGGATTCAGCATTGTGGGATGTGGTTTCCATTGGCCCTGAGGGCTTAAATGATACCATCTCAGTCTTGAAAAGTATAAAGTCGGCTTTTGAGAAGTTTCTCACTGTAGTCTTTTGTGCTGGGGGTGGAGGTGGTAAATGTATATCCAGGGTGATTAGTTTGTGGTCAGATTTCACCAGTGAGGGCAATACTTCCGGTGTGGAGCATTTTGTCCCCATGTTTGTGATGATCAGGTCTAGTATATTATCCCCCTTTATGGGAGAGGTGACTAGCTGTTCCATTGCATTTGAGTTTATGAATTCCAGGAACCTTTGGGCTAGGGTGTTAGGGCTAGAATAGTGCACCCTGTCTATGTTAGGGTAGTTGAAGTCTCCCAATATGATGGTATTTGGTGAGACATTCATATCTTCCAATGTCTTCAGGAAGGCTGCGTGGGGTTCTTGAGATTGGGAGGGTGGTCTGTAACATGCAACCAGTTGTATAGCAGTTTTGCCTATGGTTAGCTGCACCTGGATGGTCTTGGATGCTTCTTGAGTTGCCACTAACCTAGAGGTTTGGGTATCCTTGATGAATATGGACACTCCCCCTCCCTTTGTGGTTCGGCCCAGGTTTTGGGGCCGAAAAGCATGATACGAAGTAAAGCCTGGTAGCGCTGGGGTGCTCTCAGGAGCCTTGAACCAGGTCTCGGTTACAGCGCAGACATCGAATGTTCTCCATACTGAGGAGTGCTTCGAGAGCCTGCATCTTGAGATTTAGACTTCTGGCGTTGAGCAGCATTACCCTTATTTTTTTTCCATTTTTGTTTTATAAGGAGGTGGGTTCGTCTTTTGAGCCTTGCCTAAAAAAGGCACTATGGGGGTGGCAAGAGCCTTAGCCAATATCCGGAAGCCCAGTGGTGACAGGTGCAAGCCGTCCCTTGAAGCAGTGGCTTGTCCAGCATGTCATCCCAAGCAGACAGACATTGATCCCCTAGAATGACACCAGTAATTGAGCCAATTATTAAAGCTGATCATCTTGTCTTTGTATTGTGGCATCATTCTTGGTGAGGGCAGGATGCTGCTCAGGGTCAGGGTCATACCAGCCTAGGCTATATAATCAGAGAGCTCCTCAATGTCTCTTTTCATGTAGTCCAAGGAGGTACGTCTCAGGTCATTCACGCCAGCATGGACAATGACAGAGTCATATTTGTACATGCTTTTGAGTGACCTGAGTGGGTGTGTTATATGGCGGATCCTAGCCCCCGATAGGCAGCTTACCGTTACCCTCTCCTTGCTCAGCCTGGTAAGTGGGACGTCAGTGTGTCTGACTATAGAGTCACCTATCACTAGTGTATCAGGCATAGTGTTTGGCCTTAAGGTCTGTGATTTATTGACACACCGATTTATTGAAGTATGTGTTGCATGTGTTATGTTTTGAGGTGGTGGATTTTTGAGTGTCTGCTTTGGGAGCCTCTGTTGGTTTGGTAATTTTTTAATAGAGCCTCTGAGTATGTTTTTGTGTTTTTATGTGCTTGATTTGCAGTTGGGGTAGGTCTATGTGTGACTGGGTTAGTTGTGTGTGTGGTTACCTTCTCCTCCTGTCTGGTCTTGCCAGTCCTGAGTTGAGAGAGTTCAGCCTCCAGTTTGGCTATATAGTTGCATCTCTCACATGTATTTGTGTTTGTTGGGAGGAGGAGAGGGTTGTCTGTGTACATGAGACAATTATAGCATTGTCTCAAGATTCCCAGATTAACCAGCTGAGCAGGAGAAGATGCTAGCAATCTACCACTCGACATGCTAGAATATTATAAGAGAGTGCTGTGCCTTTAAGGGAAGTGGTTGGGGTGGTAGGTGGATGTAGTGCTACTTGAGTTTGAGAGTGCTTGCTTAGAAGAGTAGCTTAGAGAACAAGTGCTATGCTTATAATATAACGAGTAGACTGGTTATTCTAAGAGTAGAGCTTTCTAAGGGAAAATTTGAAGAGCAGACTTGGCGGAGCCAGGAAAGTTTAACCCTGTTTAACCAGCTGCACTATGCACAATCAGCAAAGCCGCTAATGCGGATTTTAAACAGGGAACTTGAAAAGAGCTAGAAATGGTCCAAAACAACCAATTACTACAGCTCTTGTGCTGAGGTCACTTCCTTCAGGGACAGATAGGCTGCTCAAGGCTCCCCACTCCCACTGGTGAGCAAAGAAACTTCCTTCTTATCCAAGTAAGGTAATGGACAACACAGGAACTACACCACAGCCCAGAATACAGCAAAGCCTGTAAACTGGTCTAAACTAGTCGAGGAGAGGTGGGAAAACAAGGATTATTTTTTTGTTTTCAGATAGAAAACACTCAGAAATACAGAAGGCAGCAATAAATCAGTTACACAGGCTAGCACACTTTAGTGGGCAGCCTCAATAGTTAAATTAAACAAACACAGATTTTCGATTAATTTTCAACCAGGTAAACTTTTAAGTGCAGTTACTATAAAATGCAGCAAACAGTTAAAAAAACAGTATAAGCTTGTTTAGAATAAGCAAGAAAAGGTATTCCAAGTAGGAAACAGAAAAAAATACTTAAATCTGGAAAGTAGTCGTTTTTCACACTTCTCTGTAGCTAGGACCGCTCTGCAGTACCACGTGGAGCTGTCTCTGAGTAGTATAGCCAGAAAAAAATGCTCTGAGGCGGATTTTAAACAGGGAACTTGAAAAGAGCTAGAAATGGTCCAATACAACCAATTACTACAGCTCTTGTGCTGAGGTCACTTCCTTTAGGGACAGATAGGTTGCTCAAGGCTCCCCACTCCTACTGGTGAGCAAAGAAACTTGATCAAAGGATGGGTGGTAATCTATCCAGGTGCCTAGAGCTCTAATAACATCATCAGTTTTATTATATGTATTGTCTGTGTGATAATCTGATGAATATTTCTTTAAATAAAATAGACTATATTACATTTTTGTCATTAAGTCTGAGGCCAATGTTCTTCTATCAATTTTTACATAGCCTAGCCCCTACTGGAATTCCCCTTTTAAAAACATTTTTATTAATTTAACATATTTACAATATATACTCAGAAATGAAGAAATTCAATATCACATACTCTTATATAGTGTTAGGAATACACTGAATCATCAAGGTAATCTTATGCAATCAATGCACTAAGAGTCTTGGTATTTCAATAGCAACATTTCAAGGCTATCCTAACCACTAAAAGTCTTAGTGTGATTTATAGATCTTATTCTGATAACTTCTTTACCAGTTTTATATAGTATTGCTGTTAAATTTAAAAATTCTTTGAATGTAGGAACTGTGTTCAATTTCCAATTTTTTGTAATAACTTTTCTAGCTACTGCCAGTGAACTCTAGAAGATATTTTGTTGTTTGGCTTTTACATGTAAAGGAAGTGGAACATTTATTAGTATTATTGATTTAGTTAAGGAACAATTATCAGACCATAGCCCCTTAAAAACATACTTATCTTTTTTTCCAATGTGCATTTAATTTTTCGCAATCCATAAACGTGCATGCAATCAGCTTTTACTACATTACTACATCTCCAACAAACTGAAGAAGTGTGTATTTTTCCACATAAAAAACTTTCCAGTATAAACTTCAAGAAATTTAACTAACTGATTTAAGTAACAAACTCTGGGATTCAATAAACTCTGTGTAGACTTCGCCTGAAGCCTACATGGAGTTTACATTTGTGCGCGGTGATGTGCTGTGAGCAGCAGCACTATGTTTAAATGTAAATAGGTGAGGTTTAGTGGCTGGCAACAGTGTTGCCAGCCAGGAAACCATGTAAGCAAACACAGATAGCACTCCTATTTAAATCAGAGCACTGAAGGTCTGCGGTTTTACATGGAACGCCACAATGATCATCAGGGCATCAAAGATAACTCTCAATCTCTTACTGCAAGACATATGATCAAAGGCCAATATAATGGGTGGACAGTAACCCAGGAATAGGGACATATTTGACATATTTGCCCTATAAAAATGTGCTATAATAACCAAAGTTTGTGTTAGGATACATGCTCTGAAGGATCTGAAGTCTGAAACTCAAATGTATGTAATCGAGTCACATCAGTCCTGAGATCATCCCAGTGATATCGCAGAAAGCCACAAATTTGATAAGGAACACATCTAGATATTCTGTGAATATCTGGACAGTTGAGAAGTATAAATGTTACATATATGGTCCAAACACAATGCAGAACAGTGTATCTACAGGGCAGAGTATTGTGAAATCCCATTCCTGGCATTCTGTACTGAAGCTGTGTAAATGATCTGTAAGGGTACATAGACTGCCATGTAAAATAAACACTCATGGGAAGTGTGTGCATTGAATAGGGACATACAGATGAATTGTAGGAATGAACACAGGGAAAGAGGACAAGTGAAACAACCTAATGTACAACAGATGAGGGTATGTCAATGGAAGACGGGTGTAGCAACAACACCAATCACATATCAATATGGTAGACTAGGGACTGCACAGTGAAAATATGTATTATGTGACTGTCACAGAAGGCGACATAACAAAGGAGAGGATGTCTGTGTGAGATAATCATCCTTACATGAATTATGCAGAGGACATCTATCAGGAATCTGACATACAATTGAAGTAGGATGCATACTGTGAAGCTGTGCAAACTGATTTGCCTGAATATGAGTGTCATCTCAACAGAGGTCTCTAGCAAGTGGGACACAGGTAAAGGCTCATGGACAACATTAAAAGAAGCAACCATGATCATGGACAATTTCAAAATAATACCTTCAGTAATCCCATGCCTCTGACATAACATATCTGATTATGAGTGATAAGAGATGATTCTACACAAACACACTTGTACAACTATTATGATATGTTCACAGTCTTTGAGGGTAATTATGCACACTGTCCTGGTACAGTAACATCTGCTGGAGGTGTAAGGAGTGACACTGCTATACCTGTATGCTACATTATGAACAATACAGGCTAGCTGATTGGTGTGCATGGTGTATATATATATATATATATATATATATATATATATATATATATATATATATATATATATATATATATATATATATATATCACAAGCCACACTGTCATGAATGTTATCCATACCATTAATGTTGTCAGGCACCATGTATGTACTATATGTATCACCAGAACAGGTAGACACATGCATCTGGTGTAACAACTTAATGGGGATTCTGCACCATCAGACAGCAATGTTTATTCCACAAAAAGAATACCTAGGTATGGCCAATAAGCTGTGTGACAGCTTACTGTGACAAAGGTGGTACACTTCAGTCACACATCAGTGGAAGATGTGTAGGGAGGTACATGAAGAAGGGTGCATTGTACTCAGTTATTGGTGTGATGAAATCTGTGAACTATGGAGGTAGGATGGCCTCTGATGTGGATGTCCTTCACATACTCAGTACGTGTGTTACATAGAAGGGAGTAGTCAGCACTGTGACCACATGCTGGTGGATGTTCCACTTACCATCTACCCCAGGACACAGGTAACATACCTATTGGTCTGATTATAGGGTGAGATGTCACATTCTACTTGGGTTGTGTGTTTGTTTTCCAGGAGTAACAAATCCCTCCATGTTTTCTTGTCATTGCAGGTATTGTCATCGCTGTGGCAGCAGTCTTTGGTTTGTGTTGATACTGTCTGTATTAAACTAATATCACAGTTTCAGTCAATGATTACCTAGAATCTGTAGTCCTTCAGGCAGCTGTTTGGACACAGGATGCATATGTCATCTGTGATGTCCATTACTTAAATAATGGACAGGAAAGGGCCTAGCAGTCAGCCCTGATATACAGACCTGATTACTGAACCTGAGATATAAGTCATGTCACACAGATCAACATATTTAGATGCCATGTATGTGATACACTGGTCTACCCACATGGTGATATAGCTGTTTATGGCCACATCTGACAATGTTGATTGAATACCTTGGTGTGGATTTGTATCAAATGCCTTGGCCTGGTCATGTTCAACAGGATGATAGTGTTGTCATTATGCATGCCCTCGATGACCTCTTTGAAGACATGTATCAGATGTAACAGACATGATGTAGCATTAACAACTCACACAGGTCTGTTGCACATAGCCAGAATATTACCAGTGTCCATTTAGAAAAGGTCAGCGATGACATGTTGGTCTACCTCACAGTTGAGGAGAATCAGGATGTGTCTACAAATGCATGGTGCAGGTGCTGTCCCCCCAACTCAAATGTATGCATATTAATGCACACCCTTCTACAGCAACATAGCCCATGTGGAGGGTGTGTTGAAGTCTGTATTCAACAGTATCAGGAAGGTGTATGTGCTGAGTCATGCCATAGGCAGTCTGTGATGTTGTCACAGCCCATTGATTCTGTGTGATAGGCCTGGATGAAGGTAAGACAGTGCATACTGCCTATTTTGATCTGGCCTAGGGTTTTAACACAATCCCCTACTTAAGTATCATTGAGAAACTCTGCCAGATGGGGATTAACCCTTATATCACTAGATGGGTAACCAATTGGCTCACCAACAGAACATATACTGTGAAGGTTGGTGAATCAACTTGTACCAGTAGAGCTATCACTATTGGTGTACCCTAGGGATCTGTGCTTGGTCCTTTACTGTTTGGAATTTATTTCTTGACAGTTCAGACTAAAGTAAATGGCCTTTGGCTTACCAGGTTTGCTGACTGTTGCATATTGGGTGCGATCATTGAGTCTACCAATGATGATAGCATACTACAGGAGGGGCTAACACAAATAAATGATTGGTGACAAAGCCACACCATCTACAAATAAGTGCAGGAATGTGTCTTTATCTTGCCCTTCTGAAAAGTGGAATTCCATGCTAATTACAGCATTTACAACAGTCCTGTTATGCTAAAACCCAGTGATACAAGCACTGGGAACACATGTAGATAGGAATCTGAACTTCAACCATCAAGTGTCCACACTGGTAATGAAAGCCTATGTTGTGCACATCATAAGTCATGCCATCATATTCAGATATTATGATTGTATGACAACACTGTACTCAAACCTCATCAGAATACTAATAGAGTATAATGCTGTATTTTGCTTGTACCTCGCCAGATGCAGCAGTTGGAGAGACCACAGGGGTTTCTCACCAAGAGCACACACGGCCTGCAAACCATGCCATGATGTATGTATAGAGACTGAAAGCCGTGCCAATGTAATCTGTATTGTATAGGATGAGGTGACTTCTGTCTGACCTCCAGGCCAGTCTCTGACCCTGCCCTGGTGGAAATATTGCATATCTACAAATCAGATATAGCTGATATCAGCAGTGCCCGTTGAGGAGAATATGGTAGTAACAGTTTCCCACATACTGGTATAAAACACTCTCTGTAATGTCAAGCAAGAGCACAAATGCACACACACCCAGTTGACTGCAGTGAGAATAGAACTACCTATCTAAGCACAGACAACAGACCTCTGTATTTAAGGCAAGTGCCACAGCTCAAGTCTGACTTGGAGTGTCTCAGACAATGCTTTATAGCTGATGACATCAGCGGTGTCTGTTGAGGAGAATATGGTAATAACAGTGTCCCACTTGCTGGTATAAAGGGTTCTCTGTAATATTCAGCAAGAGCACAAACAAACAAACACACACACACACACACACACACACACACACACACACACTTGACTGCAGTGAGAACAGAACCCCTACCTATCTAAGTAGGGCTAAGTAGACTACAGAACTCACTACTTTATGCAAGCACCACAGCACAAGTCTTACTTTTACAAGACTGTAGGTCACCTTATAGTGGATGACATGAGCAGGGCATGTTGGAGAGAAAATGTTGAGAGGCCTGCATAGGATCATAGGTTCATAGGAGGTTACTAGCTTAATGGCTATAGGGCATTTACAAGCCTAGCCATGTAAAAACACAAGTACCCTTATTGAGCATATTTTTTTTGTGAGACAAGCGCCCTTTTTTTAAATTTAGTAAGAGAGGACTGCTGGGTAGGGGATGTAGGTATGCTGGGGTCAGGTAAGTTGGGTAGGTAAGAAAGTAAATACAAACATACAAGACAAACAAGAAAAGAAACAGGGATGCTGATGGACATAAAAGGCTGGGGGCACCATGATTTGGGTGAGGGCAGGGACAGTGCAGGCTCATGGACATCAAGCTTGGAGACTATGAGACTTGAGTCCTCACCCACTGGACTGTTATCACTGTTCCCTTACTCCGCTGTTGGCTGGAGTGCTTGACGTCTCCTCCTCCTGTGGACCATGAAGGAGAGCACCATCTCCATCTGGTGTAAGTGTACATCAGTGGTGCAGTGCATGATCCTACGTACCATCCCTGGCAATTCCATATGAGTGATGAAATCACCACATTCACCACTGCTGCTGAAGGGCACCACTGCATCAGCTTCCAGGGCAGTACTGCTTGAGGGCACAGATAGTGCAGGAGCAACAGAAGCAGTGCTGCTCGATTGGCTCCCAGATGTGCTTGATATCATTGCTGGAGCTGGTGAAGCGGAGGCAGGCTGATCCATGATCCACTGGGGCTGGCCTACCTCGCTGTGCTGTGTAGCATTTAATGATGTAGGACACATGAATAACATGGAGACATTTTGTATATCAGAACCACCAAGTAATCTAATAAATCTCCATGGCTACCAGCAGCTAGTCCAAATTCCAACTAGGTGTGATAAAAAATCTAAAAGAGAATCCATCCTTGACTGGGTCCTAACTAGCAACCCCACATTGTACCCTCACACAGGCAGTCTCCCAGACACCTTAAGTGACCACAACATAATATACTTTATACGTAGTAGAACAAGCATATGCAAAACCACTAACTATATATCCACTAGAAACACAAAAAAATTCTCTCCTGAGGTCCTCAACACTTTACTGTGTAACTGTGACTGGACCCCCCCTAAAAACCCTCCCACTTGACCAGGCTGTAGCATATTTCAACAAAACATTTCTACAACACCTAGACACTGTCGCTCCAT
Source organism: Protopterus annectens (assembly GCF_019279795.1). Classification (NCBI taxonomy): domain Eukaryota; kingdom Metazoa; phylum Chordata; order Ceratodontiformes; family Protopteridae; genus Protopterus; species Protopterus annectens. Next base: position 658,441,512 of record NC_056744.1, read on the forward strand.
TGCAAAATCAAGGTTAGAACCGCTACAAACCCTGGCTCAGTAAAGAAACCAAACAAATCCTCAAGTCCAGAGACACTGCCTGGTGTTACTATCAAAAACAAAGAAACACAAAGCCTAACTAAATACCAAGAACTGCGCAACCGTGCAAAAAAATGCATTAGGCTGGACAAAAAATCTTACTATACAACATTACAAACTAAATACCAACACAACCCGCAAAAATTTTGGCAAAATGTAAACCAGCTACTAAAATCCACCCAAAAGGCTACCCCAAACCAACCACCCTGACACTAACGTTCCCATCGAAACACAATTCAACTCCCACTTTGTGAACTCAATTCTATCCTTAGTATCACAGGACAGTTCCTTCCTCACTATCCCCCCTAACACAAATAACAGTAATACAAGCTTTACCCTCAAAACAGTTTCCACCACTTCAATGAAAAGCATGCTCTCCAAACTAAAAACCTCATCAACAGCAGCCGACCTACTCCCCAGCTATTTCTTGAAACTTACAGCAGATGCTATTGCTATCCCAGTCTCCACTCTCATAAACAGATCAATTGTTGAAAACTATGTGCCCAAACTCTGGAAAATATCCTATGTTACACCCATACATAAAGGCGGGACCTCCACTGAACTTAATAACTACAGACCCATTGCTTTACTCTCCCCCCTGGCCAAAATCCTAGAAAAATGCATCCATACCCAGATGCTAAACTATCTCCTAGACTGCAACATCCTGTCACCTACTCAGCATGGTTTCAGACCTGCCCATAGTACCACTACAGCTCTCCTCTGCTTCACAGACACAGTAAACCGTCTCAAAAATGAAGGCCTGCAAGTGTCAACTCTTTTTTTGGATATGTCCAAAGCATTTGACACAGTCTCACACCAAATCCTGCCAAACAAACTAAACCAATATCATCTATCTAATTCCACTCTTGCCTGGTTCCAAAGCTACTTAACTGACAGGTACCAAGCTGTGAAATGGGAAAATTCTCTCTCTCCTCAGCTGCCCATAACTATAGGAGTCCCACAGGGTTCTATCTTAGGACCACTACTATTCACAGTCTTCACAAATGACCTCCACACCTCTACACAGCATGCATCTATAATTCAGTATGCAGATGACACTACCTTAATCTGTGCTGCACAAAACATTCCCACCCTCCTGCAAACAACTCAACTAGCATTCTCTGACGTTGAAAATTACCTTACCAAAGCCCAACTTATCCTCAATCCAAAGAAAACTCAGCTTATGATTATAACCAGTTCTAACAAAAACACTAACAGTCAATTCACTATCTACTCCTCAAATGCTACTCCAATTGCTCCAGTGGCACAGGCTAAGCTATTGGGAATAACCATAGACTCCCACCTAAAATTTGATAGTCATCTGAACTTAACTATTAAAAAAGTACATGCCAAACTGGGGTCACTCTACCGTATCAAACCATTTCTTACCAACAACACAAGATCAGCCATTGCTCGCTCCCAACTTCTATCCACCCTACTCTATGCATCTCCCATTCTGACTAATCTCAACAAAACTGAACTAAGCAAAATGGAAGCTTGCTATAACAGAATTGCCCGCTTTGCTGCAAATTGCTCATATAGAACTCATCACTGTACTGCTTTGAGACAGCTCCACTGGCTTGAACTGCCCAACCTCCTAACCTACAATCAGCTCTGCCTCTGTCATTCTGTCTATTACCTCCCCAATAAGTGTCCTGCCCTCAAAAACCTAGTACAACATCACTCAGCCAAAGGCCTCTTAGATCATCAAGCAAACTACTACTAGAAGTCACCAACAGCTACAATAGCTTTGGAGACGCACTATATAGTAGTTCGGTGGCTCAAAAATGGAACTCTGTCCCTACTAGCATTCAAAACACATCATCCAAAGCCTCCTTTAAAGACCTCATCAGGCAACATCTCAAGCAAAGTTGGCAGTGCCATGATTGCTCCCCAGGCTAGTGAAATCGGATAACATATGCATACTAAATCTAGAGCAATTTATAATAGTTTTTCAATCTTACTCACAAACACTGGCTAATCTACAATGTATGTACTGTACCTGTGTACTATGTATGTATTCTACCTACATTCCAAAGTTCAGCTGTACACCACAAATCTATTACTTACCTTTATTTTTAAAATTAATATCTTTTTTGATTGTTCTCTCCACTGTAACTGTTTGTTTGTGCCGCATACCACTGTAAAAACATGTCTCTTGTAATTTGTGTGTATACTGATTATGTCTAAATAACTAAATGTGTCTGTAATTTTTCTTTGTGGAGCTTTTCTCCCCGGGCCTCTGCTGGAAAAGGGCCTTTTCGGCTCAGTCAGACACCCCCGGTTAACAAATGTAAAATAAATAAATAAATAAAAATTTTGATGACACATAATAGAAAAAAAAGAGAGATAAGGGTGTGGGTGAGAGAAGATAAAGATAAAATTAGTACCATCATATGTGACATACAGTGCATTAATACAATTATACAACCCTTTTATCTGAAGTATTACATTCAAGTATACGTCCTAATAGATACACACTATACTACAGATTGCTGAAAGTAATCCTTGAAATGTGTATATATTGCACATATGCTTGTTCCAGTAATACAGATTGCAGTTTACAGCAGGGCATTTGTGCCACTGGTATAGTGTTTTTAATTTAATGTAAATAGTATTGAACAAATAACAGTACTGTATGGTATTTGAACCTACAACCTCTGACTACAATCTAATATTGGACCCTTACAATTGGTTTCTGCTACAGACTAATGCATGCATACTTGCTTTTACAGTTGGGATATGTATGCTCAATTTGATATAACTCTCTAACAGACCAAAAAAGCTATCTTTATCCTGTAATGCTACAATAGCACTTCTCTTCTACTGCATATATACCACTTGCTTCCCTCACTCTCTCCAGTTGAGCTACATGAGCCTGTCGATTGAACTCACGTTCAGTGAAAGCTGTGGAAAGAACAGAAAAGAACAGAAGACCATTATACACGCCAGTCTTGCCTATATTTAGCTTTCTAAGTCTTACAAGTACACTCTTATTGGCATACTAACACAGCTGTGAGATGTCCACAGTCTTAAATTCCTCTGACCAATGGTTGGGAGTATTTCTTTTTCTCCTGTGTAGGTCATTAAAATGATGCCTACATTGCTGTCCAGTGTGTGGGATACCAGTGGCACTGCATACAGACTGAGCCAAACTATTCCATGCATCAGGAGCCAGAATGGTCCCCCTGCAGAAACCTTTGGCTGTGGTAATTTACCAGGAGTCCAGTAAACATCCTGGACTCCTGGACACCCCACCTCTGTGCCCTAAAGTGTGCACCTTCCTCTTCACTGCCAGTCATGTCCACCAGCTGAACCAGAGCAATGGAAACTGATGTTTTCCTGCCAGTTCCAGTTATGTCATTTACTGGTAGTGTGCAAACCTGAGCAATGATGCCAAATGCATTTGCGCAATGTTAAGTGAAGCACAGCAGTGCCAAGCAGAGAGGAATTAAATAATTGAAATTGGAAGGTTAATCTGACACTTGCCCTTAGTTTGAGGGGTGTGTACTGATGTAACTTGGAAATAAATATTTTGAAATTGGAAGGTAACTATTATAAGTTAAGTTTGCAGACATGCACTGGGGGCATAAATGTAATGACCTGATTTTTTTTGTCTTTATACACTAAGAAAATTTGCTTTTACAGTGTGGGATTCAAACCTAGGCATAGAGGACAAAACATTTTCTTCCACAGTGCTGATTTTCTGTCTTTGCCACAGAAGAAGTGCTGCTCAGACATAGGCAGGAATCACACATAAATACAAGTGACACTTTGAGCTGTTGCACATATATGTGTGTGACCTGACAAGGTTATTGGATATAGATCCAGTTGTGTATGTATCTTAGTGAATTGTGAAGGCCATGCAAGTCCAGATAGCAGAATTATACTTACAGAAATATAGCAGACAGCATACCCTCACTCATACGCCTGAAAACACAATAATGGTGTCTCATCCCTCATACATATAATTCATATCAGCTCCACTATGTAAAGTGTTATAAATTAGAGTGAATATAATGGGAAGTGGAGCAACAGTGAAATTGTCTAGAATATCCTGTATTAGAACCCAGAATCCTGTGTATGGCAGTCCTATACTTGTACCTGCTGCCACAAGAATGTTGAAATAACACTTGTCTATTTTTCAGTTCATTGCTATAAACTGCACTGTCACAACAATGAAACTAGGTTGCACATGCTGTACTAGCTCCCAGGACCATCTGTACTAGTTACATGACATTTCCTAATTTCCTACTCATTCTTAAGGTCTGTGTGTTAACCACCACACAACACTGCTTAGTGGACGTACTCTGTGCCCAACAGAATTAATAGACTGTATTCATTTTCAATTATTGCCTATCTGAGTCTTGTCTGCAGGTGTTTGATGGCTGCAGCTGCTGGGGAACCCTGCTAACTGCCACACAACACCACGCAATGCCACTAAGCGCACTTGTATAATCAAATACAGAAATTGAAATAATATATTGTTTTTGACCTTTGCCTTTTTACAAACACCTTGTTTGCAGGTGTTCTGTCTGCTTCCTGGGTGGCCCACTAGTCCAGTTTGCACACTGTTGGGCTTTGTACAAACGAGATAAGCACAGCCAAACGTGACATTCATTTTTCTCCATTTCCCGTGATTGTGCTAAGTGGCGCATCATGGAAATACTGCCCCCGAAAAAAGAAAGAAAAGAAAAAAAGGACAAGTAGTTGAAATTAAGAAATGCAATCTATGACATACACATTAGAAAATGTTGGTACATATGAGATATTTCTACATAGATCTGGATTTGAACTCTCACTCTAATGAACATTCAGAACTTAGGAAAGGTGCCTTATCCCTCTTTGCCACACAAACAGCTTTGCAGTAAAGAACTGAAATCATTCTGCATACAACATACTGCAACATCATCTACAGTAAGATGAAGCCATACAACTGTTATTTGTATATTTATTATTTTTGGGCGTAGTGCACTAAGTGATCATACAACCAGTTATGACTGTTGCTTGCAAATATACAGCTGTGTCTTACCTCTCTGCGTTTGTTGGTCATTCTTCTCTTACCTGACCAGTAATCTGAGACATGCAGTCTGTGTCTGTAAGCCATTCTATATCATTGTCCTTAAAATGTGTGAGGATGTTAAATGGCAATAATATCATATGCATTTGCCAACAAATGAAGGGGCGGTTGGATGTTGATGGACAAAACCTGTTAATTGTGTGCTGCTTACTTACATTTCCAACCTTACATCTTATACTTTGTAAGTCTTAACCTGCCACACCCACTGGATGTAGGGCAGCCTGCAGTGCTGTTGTGTTTTCCTTCTCCCAACTAGTAATCATGCACAGTTGCAATCCATTAAAACAAGCATTGAGGAGGTGCCTGCACTATATTTACATCTTCTACATGGAGCCAAGTATTTGGGATTCAGCAATTCTAATGAGTTCATACCTGATTTGTATTTTTATCATACTAATGGCCCTGAATCTACACCATAAGAAGGCAACAGTGTAGCTAGGGTAACTGAAGGTGAGGAGACTTGTTTATGTAGAGAACATGGAAGACAGGCTATTATTTTGGGATATATCTATACAGAGGGTTACTGAACTTGAGAAGGTATGCTTGCATTTTCTCAGCTACATACTGCATATGCTGGCATGTAATTAAGAAAATTTTGTAGCAAAGGCTTTTACACTTTTATCTGTATGCATTAGTTGGAAGTGTACTGATGCCATGGGCATGTTTGTCAGGGTATTTCAGAGGTATACCCGATTGGCAATACCTTAAAATGGAATGTTCTGTGTATTAAATCTGTAGACATGTTTCAGGGACAGTTCATTTGCTAACACTTTTAGCATTTTAAAGATGGTTTGTTAGCAAAAATGTGGCATTTGCTTGTTCTTTTTAGGGGGAGCAGAGCTGCATTTCTGTTATGGCGCAAACAAGGATATGTTGCTATTGTTACTCTCCTTTTTTTATATTCAGCCTGATGTTCATACTTCAGATCTCTAGACTGTTTTATGTTTCTCCAGTGGGTAATACTGAAATGCCACCTTTTCTGTTTTATCTGGAAGCAGTTTGTTTTGTAGTTATGTGATACGTATGTGTATTAACCTTCTGTTGTCTTTTAGGACACTTAAGATTATGCCACCCAGGCATCTCAGTCCTCAAAAAACACCTTTCACTGATGCTGAAAATCAGGTCATTGTTGATGCTTTAGACAACATGGTGTCTTCCTGCTTGAAAGAGGACGTGGAGATATACCACACAGAATGCAGATTTGGCAGCAGATTATCACAGATGTTAATGCTTTAGGTGGCCACAGCAGGACATATGACCAGTCACACTATAGTGTCACTGACATGATCTCCTCTTTACTGAGGAGAGCAGCTGCAGTGGGCAGTGATCAGATGGGTACTGGGGGGGGGGCTGCTACAGAGCCACTACTAACACCAAATGAAGAGTTCCTATCCACTGTCGGGGATCCAGACAGCTCCCAGGAATCTGCAGAACAGCATATCCTTGGCGTTGTGCTATTGTTTCAGGGACAACAAGCACGTCCCAGGAAGAGCTTCAAGGTAGGCTTTTCTATCTCAATTGTTGAATGATGTTGTATAGTAAAACAATTTAAATCAATACTTTACTTTTGTTTCACAATAATTTTTTTATGGGGGGGATTAACAACTCATTCTGATTGATTAGCTTAAGCTAGATTTGTCATCCAAGTTCTTGTTGAAAGTATAGTCAATGGACATATAAAGGGGAAAATGTATCAGCCCCTGTGTTACTGTTAGTTGTGATGATGTTGTCCTTACCTTTTGCTTAACGTCTTCCCAGGACCATCTGACATGCAGAAAATACCGTCATCTGCACATGGTAAGCCAAACATTTTTTATGTCAGTACTGATGAGCAATTCAAAAAAATATTTTAGTGTGTGATGTTGATGTCAGGACTGTTGGGTGTATTGCTGTACTGTCTAATAGTGGCAGCACTGTTATCTTGTTAGCATATGTTGGAGTATAGTAGTTTAGGTAGTTTAGATATTAATTTTTAGATTCATGTATACATTGCATCTGATGCTCAGGGTGCATAGCTGACTTGCTTATTATCAGAGGTGATCTTGACAGTGGACGTGTGGGACTTTTACTACCTGATGTCAGAGAAACCACAGACTCTGATGATGATGGTGGACAAACAGAGGCACAGTCGGGGGGTGCAAAGGTTGAATCTGACACTGAGGTTGATATGCAGCCATCCCCTGAAATTCCATTGGACACAGCCAGTAGTCCACCTACCCATTCCATTGAGCTCACAGATATTGGACAGGCAGAAGGTGGGACAATTGATCAGGGAAGTGTGATCACTGTGTGCTTCAGTGCCTGTTGAATTTGGCCATTGCCAATGTGTGGGCAAGGTGCCATGCTGGAGAGTTGTTAGGGGTACTCTTAGGAGGCCTGCTATACATCCTCCATCTGATCCAAGTGTCTCTTCCTGTGCTACTCAACATATGTTTAGGGCTGTAATGGAGGCACAGGCACATTCCCATAGGTGATCCAGAGAAATGCTTAAAGGTTGTAGATGTGGCAAAGCTGACATGCTTGACTGCCTCCACCATGTTGCTGAGTCAATGGACTGGATGAATGACAGAATGGAATTAGTGGTTTCTGTGATAGAATGTCTGCTGGGAGGGAGATGTCATCCTCTTGGACGTAGGCCAGCCACATCATCTGCTGTTAGCCAACATGACCATGCCCAGTCACACTCCCATAGTGCTCACAGATATTGGACAGGCAGAAGGTGGGACAATTGATCAGGGAAGTGTGATCACTGTGTGCTTCAGTGCCTGTTGAATTTGGCCATTGCCAATGTGTGGGCAAGATGCCATGCTGGAGAGTCGTTAGGGGTACTCTTAGGAGGCCTGCTATACATCCTCCATCTGATCCAGGTGTCTCTTCCTGTGCTACTCAACGTATGTTTAGGGCTGTAATGGAGGCACAGGCACATTCCCATAGGTGATCCATAGAAATGCTTAAAGGTTGTAGATGTGGCAAAGGCTGACATGCTTGACTGCCTCCACCATGTTGCTGATTCAATGGACTGGATGAATGACAGATTGGAATTAGTGGTTTCTGTGATAGAATGTCTGCTGGGAGGGAGATGACATCCTCTTGGACGTAGGCCAGCCACATCATCTGCTGTTAGCCAACATGACCATGCCCAGTCACACTCCCATAGTGGCATTACTTTCACTGTGCTGTCAATGGGTGAGCTGCCCACACCCAGACATGGAAGGCCACGGGGTTAGTGTCCTGGGTATACTCATGAGGGGAGTTCATCTAGCAGACATCAATAACATTCAGGTAGGAGCAGTGCATCTGACCGTGGGTGTGGACATACCAGTGCAAGTCCTGGCAGAGTCAATTCTCATGGTTGGGGACAACATTGATGAACTGCCGCCTTTACCATGTATGGCTCACACCTGTCCAAAATACCAAGATGTAGAGATAGCACAGAGCTTGGCTGTGCTCATGCAGACACACAGCAATTTCACCTGGAGGACACCTACATACACACACACAACAATTACATGGTTCAGCCATGCAACTTAAAACTGATTTTTGTTTCACTGGCCATTTGTTGGTCTATCCAAATGTGTGCTGCTCTTCCTTACACACACACACTCACCGACCTTTTGTGTCAGCCTAGGCTTCCTGCAACCCTCCCCCCCAACACCCTGTGCAAGTGACGATAACTGTGTATTATCCCTATTTTATATATTTTAGATTCTTGTATACATTGTTTCTGATGCTCAGGGTGCATAGCTGACTTAGTGCTTAGTATATCTGCATTTGTGATGTTGAACTGGTAATTGTATATTTGACTTATATTGGTCTTAGAAAGTTAGACAGTTGATGGCATCAAAATTTTCCAACTTTATTGTGAATGATCTTGTGAGGGTTGTGAAGTCTGAAGCTGCAATGTGTATCATTAATTTCTAACTTCTGTCTTTAATGATTTTCCAGTACAAATGTATGGTGCTAAACTGAGGGTGTGCAGTGACCATCACTACTTTTTAGAGGTCTGACTGTGTGAATCTTTGATGGACACATATACGTCAAATAAGTTTCTGCTGTCACATATTAAGGTAATTTCTGTACAAATCTTCTACCTTTTACTTGCTTACACTACCAAGTAACAAAATGCAGGTATATGCCAGTCATTTATATCATTACACAATTCACTCCAGGTTTGACGCTTACCGTGTAAAAACAGCAGTTGCAACAGTTTTAGTTCAGGGCTGACGCTGATGCTAGCAGTACACAGCCAATATACGGGGAGGTAAAGGTTGTGAGAGTTGTCTAACATCAATGTTACTATATGTATGTACATAGGAGGAAGGTTTTAGGCCCTTAGGTGATGAGTGAGTGTGCTTTGCATTGTCTCATAGCCAATGCAAAGGCATATTGAGCACGCCTACATCTGCTTACAACCAAAGCAGCTGCTGGTTCCTCCTCTGACTCCTTGTCTGTGTCTGGCTGTGGTGACATTGGCATTGTTGGTGGGATGTGTGCTCCTTCCCCTTGCTGATCCTGCTGAAGCTGTTTTCTCAGGGTGATGTTGTGTAGTAGGGCATATACTGTGAATATTTCAGTGTATGTGTGGATTGTACTGCAAGGCTCCCCCATATGTATCTAGGCACCAGAACCATGACTTCAGCAGCCCAAACTCATGCTCTATAATATTTCTAGTTTGAGCATGCACCACATTATGGCATTCTTCAGCACATGTGTGTACATTTATGATGGGCATCATTAGCCACGGTTCCAGTGCATAACCTGCATCTCTCAGCAAATGACCCTGTGGAAAATACTCCCTAGAGAACATCTGATACAGTTGGGAGGTGTGCCAGATATGTGAGTCATCGTAATTGTCAGTGTTGCCAGCAGACACGTTCAGGATGATTCCCTTGGCATTACACACGACTTGGCAGTTAATAGAGTGGAAACCCTTTCTCTTAATGTAGAGCATTCTCTGTTCCCAGGTGATGCCTTAATTTCTACATGTGTGTAATCTATGGCACCCAGTACTAAAGGGTAGTGTGCTACAGGGTAGAACTCCTGCATATTTCTGGCCCTGTCCTCAGGAGTATGGGGAAAATATATATGTTCACTTGCATGTTGGAGCATAGCATTCAAGAATTGATGGAGGATCCTGGATGCTGATGTCTGTGACACCCCCAGCATGTCCCCTGTTGGTCTCTGAAAGGTAGATGTAGCTAAGATTCTAAGTGCTACACACAGCTTTGACTCCATTGGGATGGGTTCCCCTCAGTTTGCCCTGGCTATGAGTTGAGGATGACAAAGGTTGCTAAGTTCCTGAAGTGTATCTCTATCCACCCTGTAGTGCTCTACAATCTCCACATCATGTAATTTGTGATAACTTACATGGTATCTGAAAACTGTTCTCCTTCTTGGCCTTGGTCTATTAGCAGCAACAGCAGGATAGACTTCAGCCTGTTGCACATACACATGAATTAAAGCAACAGCTGCCATTAACATTGTTTCTGTGTAGACTCCTTTCTGTGGCTGTATTCCAATAGGTTTTGGAATTCACAGGAAAAAACAGCACTGGGTCTACATGGTTGCTTTATAGCTTGTTGATTAGCTCCTCCATTTTGGATTGGTTAATTAGCATACAGTTCAGCTGCCATGGTGTTCACCTTGTTTGCACGGCTGTGTGTGACTCTACATACCATGTAGAGCTGCTTACTGAATCCAAAGTGGTACACTACTGTGTGTGTCTTGCAGTGCAATGTGCACATGGTGTAAACGGACCACGTAGCCTTTATTGAATCTGCCTGAAAGTTTTATTCTTACCATCTATTGGGTGACTCAGTCCATTGCTATCTAAAAAGTTCCAGAATTTTGCATCTTATTTTTGTAAATTATTATTAATTATACTTAATTTGTATAACTTAGTCAAGCTGCATGAATATATGAAAGAGCACTTCACGACCCAAGGACGAAACGCCAACCAGAGCAGTAAATAAATCCTTTATTGGAAAGCCACCACACTTAAAAACAAGGGCTTTCGCTCGGTACAATACCGAGCTTTTTCAAGTTCAATGAAAATGCAAAATATTCAAGTGTTATATACCAAACCTGGGTCACATAATATGCATAATTAATTAATTAATTAATTAAGTCATTAATTCATTAAAATGTTAAAGGGATATTCATGAGTTAAACACCAAAGCATGAAATTAGAATACTGATTCCCATATAACATAAAGAATAAAATGCAATAAATGTGAAGCCTAAAAACCATTGAATAAATACATAAATATGTGTGAATCACAACTTGTAAAACACTTCATCAATTAAAAAACGTAGTTCCACCACAATTGAATTTGGTGAAAAGTTCATCAACCAACTTAAACAGTCTCATGTTATTCAAAAACTAAATATTACACAATTACTATTGTAGTTTAAGTTGTTATTAAAAATAATGAGTGTTTAAAAATATTAAGAATAAAATATTAAGTATTAAATAGTAGCTTGTACCAAAACTTAAACAAAAAATATATATACGTATGTAAAAAAATGTAAATGAATATATATATGAATAGATGAATTCAAATATATTTAATAACTAGTGCATGTAATAAATTTTGCACGAAGGTCTACATTGGTCTCATCATGTAAAATACAATTAAACGAATCTATAGTAAACCAGGATGACTTAAAGGCTATAGTTGGGCAGTCCTTAGCTTCAGGACACTACTGATGTTTATACTGTCATTGAGCCCTGGTGGTTTACCTGCATCCAGTCTCAATTGCCACAAACGTTCCCGGTACTCAAGTGTAGTCTCCCAGTCACCACCTCTAGCCTCAGGCAAAACTTGTTCTAACACCATAAATTTAAGGCTCATATTAGGACAGGAAACTGTGTGCTTGAAAAAGGCGTTTGTTTCTTTTTGTTTAGAGATGTCATATAAATGTTCATAAATACGCCTCCTAATGGGTCTCTCTGTCTTTCCAACATAGAAACTTGTACATACTGTACGTACCCCTAAATAGACTACCCCTTTTGTTGAACAGTTGGAATAACAACTAGATTTAAAAAGAAATTTCCTAGATGGAATGTATAACTTACAGTCATTAATTATAGCGTCACATTGTTTACAGGCACCACATTTGAAGGTGCCTAATTTACGTCTGTTTGTTGTGAAAGTCAAACTGTCTTTCTTCTCGAATAGTTGTTTAAGATTGGTGTCCCTTTTCCTACCAAAACTAGGATGTGCCTGTACTAGCTCATTAAGTTCATCATGCAGCGTGAGTATAGGCCAGTGCTTCCAAATAACATTCTCGATCTCAGGAGCATTAAGTGAATAAGTATAAATGAAATTATTATGCTGCTTTAGACCACTATCTGTTAAAGGAACTGGGCTTAAAGAAAGTCCAGTGCCTAATAACGGGGGGTATTTGGTGTCTCTGTTAGCAATAATCTCATCAGCCAGCCTTGTTAATAAAGATCCAGGGTATCCCCTTTCCAAAAATAACTTCTTCATAAATTCTACCTCATTAATGAAATCATCACTGTCACTACACATTCTGGCACGAATAAATTGTCCCTTCACAATCCCCTTCTTTTGGTGAAAAGGATGCCCACTTTGGAAATGCAGGTAAGAGTTGGAAAAACTTGGTTTTCTAAAAAGTTTGGAAGAAAACACCTTTTTGGAATCGTCTTTGTATAAAGAGACATCTAAGTAGTGCAGCTCTCTTTCACTAATATTACAGGTGAAAGATAAAAAAGTGGTAGTAGAATTGAGGTAATTGAAGAATTCATGAAACTGTTCTAACGGTCCGGTCCATAAAATACATATGTCGTCCAAATATCTTTTTGTAATGGGCGATAAAATGTGTCCAGTCTGTAGCAAAAATGTATTTCTGTTCCCATTTATGTAGTACTAAATTAGCATAAAGGGAAGCACAAGGGGCACCCATAGCTACCCCTTTTCTTTGCTTAAAGAACTCACCGTTAAAATAAATGAAATTGTTCTGTAGAACTATTTCCATGAATTCTGTAACCAAATTGGTTACTTTGTTGCCCAAGTTTGTTTCTGTAGCTAATACTTCATTGAACCATTCCAAGCCTAAGCTGTGAGGAATGCTTGGAAAAAGTTCGACAACATCTGTCGTGACCATGTAAATATCCATCGTGTATAATGAAGGTTGAATTCCTTTAAGAAAGTCCCATGAGTCTTTACAAATGTGACTTAAGGTAGAGACAAAATTTTTAGTAACATGGTCAACAAATTTAGCAAGAGGTTCTATTATACTGCCAGCTCCAGATACAATAGGTCTGAATTTTAATGGATTCAGTCCCTTGTGTGTTTTTGGGATTCCAAAAATGGCAGGTATTCTAGGTCTACTAACATGTAGATAATTGAATAATTTTTTATTTATTGCTCCTTGTAATAAATGATCAATAAGTGTAAAATTAATTTTGGATGTTGCCAAATTGACTTCGTTCCTGGAAACTGTCTCATACTGATCAAAAACTTGTAACATGACATATAAGTGTGAGTCGTAGTCAGAACTGTACATTAAAACCACACCCCCTCCTTTGTCAGGTTTCATGACTCTTATGTTTTGACCTTTAAAAGTGCTCACTAGTTCCATTTCTTCTTTGTTCAAATTAGTAGGTGGAGGAAATGTATTAAGAGAGTGTAAAATCCTCAAATCTTTTTCTATTAATTCTTCAAATACCTTAATGGAAGGGTGCATGGGGGGATTAAAAGTACTACTTCTACACAGTTCATTCTTAATGTATGTCTGCCCTTTGAAGAACAATGATAAATTTAACTTTCTTGTGAACAATTTAACATCTATAAGTGCATGGGTTAAATTAAATGGACGTAGAGGAATGAACTGAAAACCTCGAGTGAATAAGTTGAAGGAAGATTTGTTCACTTCTATGTCTGTGTAATTGTAAACAATAAAATTGTCTTTTTTAAAAACAGCATATTCGTCGGTACTTTCAATACAAAGATCATCTGGTGACCTACTATCTACATTGATGAAATGTGCATCTAATTGTGTCTGCTGTTCCAACCTTGTTGGTGAAATCTCTGGCCCCTTCCCCCTACTCTGTCTGGGGGTTGGTGAAAATCCTGGGTGGAATTCTTTCTTCCCTTCTCCGCCAGCCTCTCGCTTCTGCGTAGTGGTTGTGCATAGGAGTCTGGGTGGTTGTTGTCTCTAACACCATGATTAACACCCATATCTAAATTAATGTAATCTCTACGTGTTTTACCAGGTTTAGGGTAGGCCAACCCTTCCCTGTATTCTACTAAATCTCTTTCAAGTTTGCGAATTTTACGCTCTACAATTTTTACACAGAATAAATCTACTTCTTTAAACACACTGTCATAATTCTTTTTCACAGAAAAAAAGTTACTGTCATTGACTAAAGAGTTATTCAACAAGTTCAGTTCCTTTAAAAGAGTATCAGCCTTCGCCTCATACTCAAATATCATAACATTAAGCATTTCAAGACCAGCCTTATCAAATATTGTGCACAACTTGTCATAATAAGCCGTTCCCTGTTGTACATTATTGGGGAACTTGTAAAAGCGCAAACCCTTCGGTATACGCTTAACTGCTACACATTCTTTGAGTTAATTAATCTCAAGCTGGTTACTTTTATATGCATATAACTTGTCCTTTAACATGTGAAAGTCACTATCCATGTTCTTGTTCTGATTAGGAATAACAGTACCTTTTTTAAACAAAAACTGTCGTTCAGCCCAGGCGTTGAAATTGAAATTGTGGGATTGTTCATCTATTGAGTCCGTTGACTCCGTTTGCAATCTCGGTGTGTTAATTCCTTGTTCGACATCAAATACTGTTGACTGTGAATGAACTGGACGTTCTTGCAATGGCTCAGGAGATCTTCCTGTGGCCGTGTTAGGAGCACGTTTCTTTCTCTGTTTCAGCCCTAACTGTTGGATGCCTGGCAACGTAAGTGGTGTGTTGCTCTGCATAGCGTTGAGCATATTGGTAAGCTGGGAAATAGTAGTCCAAACCTTGTTAAATTCTGCACGGGTGATCGGGCTGTCGTCACCCTGGTTTCTCAACACTTGAGGAGTGTCCGCAAAGTCAGTTGGAGCAAGTCCTTCAGCCATGTCAAGCAAAACCAAAGAAGCAGAATGTGATCAAAACCAAAAAAGAGCACTTCACGACCCAAGGACGAAACGCCAACCAGAGCAGTAAATAAATCCTTTATTGGAAAGCCACCACACTTAAAAACAAGCGCTTTCGCCCGGTACAATAGCGAGCTTTTTGAAGTTCAATGAAAATGCAAAATATTCAAGTGTTATATACCAAACCTGGGTCACATAATATGCATATTTAATTAATTAAGTCATTAAGATGTTAAAGGGATATTCATGAGTTAAACACCAAAGCATGAAATTAGAATACTGATTCCCATATAACATAAAGAATAAAATGCAATAAATGTGAAGCCTAAAAACCATTGAATAAATACATAAATATGTGTGAATCACAACTTGTAAAACACTTCATCGATTAAAAAATGTAGTTCAACCACAATTGAATTTGGTGAAAAGTTCATCAACCAAGTTTTTCCAACTCTTACCTGCATTTCCAAAGTGGGCATCCTTTTCACCAAAAGAAGGGGATTGTGAAGGGACAATTTATTCGTGCCGCCAGAATGTGTAGTGACAGTGATGATTTCATTAATGAGGTAGAATTTATGAAGAAGTTATTTTTGGAAAGGGGATACCCTGGATCTTTATTAACAAGGTTGGCTGATGAGATTATTGCTAATAGAGACACCAAATACCCCCGTTATTAGGCACTGGACTTTCTTTAAGCCCAGTTCCTTTAACAGATAGTGGTCCAAAGCAGCATAATAGTTTCATTTATACTTATTCACTTAATGCTCCTGAGATCGAGAATGTTATTTGGAAGCACTGGCCTATACTCACGCTGCATGATGAACTTAATGAGCTAGTACAGGCACATCCTAGTTTTGGTAGGAAAAGGGACACCAATCTTAAACAACTATTCGAGAAGAAAGACAGTTTGACTTTCACAACAAACAGACGTAAATTAGGCACCTTCAAATGTGGTGCCTGTAAACAATGTGACGCTATAATTAATGATTGTAAGTTATACATTCCATCTAGGAAATTTCTTTTTAAATCTAGTTGTTATTCCAACTGTTCAACAAAAGGGGTAGTCTATTTAGGGGTATGTACAGTATGTACAAGTTTCTATGTTGGAAAGACAGAGAGACCCATTAGGAGGCGTATTTATGAACATTTATACAACATCTCTAAACAAAAAGAAAGGAACGCCTTTTTCAAGCACACAGTTTCCTGTCCTAATATGAGCCTTAAATTTATGGTGTTAGAACAAGTTTTGCCTGAGGCTAGAGGTGGTGACTGGGAGACTACACTTGAGTACCGGGAACTTTTGTGGCAATTGAGACTGGATGCAGGTAAACCACCAGGGCTCAATGATAGTATAAACATCAGTAGTGTCCTGAAGCTAAGGACTGCCCGACTATAGCCTTTAAGTCATCCTGGTTTACTATAGATTCGTTTAATTGTATTTTACATGATGAGACCAATGTAGACCTTCGTGCAAAATTTATTACATGCACTAGTTATTAAATATATTTGAATTCATCTATTCATATATATATTCATTTACATTTTTTTACATACGTATATATATTTTTTGTTTAAGTTTTGGTACAAGCCACTATTTAATACTTAATATTTTATTCTTAATATTTTTAAACATTCATTATTTTTAATAACAACTTAAACTACAATAGTAATTGTGTAATATTTAGTTTTTGAATAACATGAGACTGTTTAAGTTGGTTGATGAACTTTTCACCAAATTCAATTGTGGTTGAACTACGTTTTTTAATCGATGAAGTGTTTTACAAGTTGTGATTCACACATATTTATGTATTTATTCAATGGTTTTTAGGCTTCACATTTATTGCATTTTATTCTTTATGTTATATGGGAATCAGTATTCTAATTTCATGCTTTGGTGTTTAACTCATGAATATCCCTTTAACATTTCAATGAATTAATGACTTAATTAATTAATTATGCATATTATGTGACCCAGGTTTGGTATATAACACTTGAATATTTTGCATTTTCATTGAACTTGAAAAAGCTCGGTATTGTACCGAGCGAAAGCGCTTGTTTTTAAGTGTGGTGGCTTTCCAATAAAGGATTTATTTACTGCTCTGGTTGGCGTTTCGTCCTTGGGTCGTGAAGTGCTTTTTTTTGGTTTTGATCACATTCTGCTTCTTTGGTTTTGCTTGACATGAATATATGAATGTTATCATATTGCATGAAATATATAATTTTGGGTAATAGTTATTTATTTATTTCCATTTGTTTACCAGGAAAGTCTGACTGGGCCAGAAGCCCATTTTCAGAGGAGGCCTGGGGAGAAAAGCTCCACAGAAATATAAGCAAAATACAATAATTAGATAGTACAATAGTATGCATATAGTAAGATGCAGAATACATATCATCTAGTTGGTCTATACAAAGAAGTAGTCAGTACAGTTTTCTAGTAGAAACAGGTTCAAAAAGAAAAACACAAGAATTCAGTAAAGATCACTGTGAGAAGAAATAAAATTAGTACTGTATACATATTAAATAATAGTTATGAACAAATGAGATTTCCTTTATATGTATATATATATATATATATATATATATATATATATATATATATATATATGTGTGTGTGTGTGTGTGTGTGTGTGTGTGTATATGGGTTCACTTCTAAAGACCGAAAACCCACAAGACCACGCCCGTAATCCCGAGACCAAATACCCAAAAGACAAGAAGACCGACGGACCACAAGCACGAAATTCAAAATCGCAAATGATCAACACACACAGTACACACATACACACAGTGTCCCCCCCAAACCCAAACAAATTCCCCCTACTTTAATATTCTAACTCCGAGATCGCACAAACACACACAAGGCAAACTCATACCCACACATTACAGTCCCTCACACACACACACGCACACATACACACACACAGTCACAACACACACTAACATACACTAAAGCCCCTCACAAACACACTTACACACAGATACTTACCTGAACCGCAACACCAGAAGCACTAACTCAACATCCCTTAACATCGGGATTTTGAATTTCACACTTCTGGTCTTTTGGTAATGTGGGGTATCAGGCTTCTGGTCTCGGTAATTTGGGCATCGGGATTCTGAGCGTTCGGTATTTCGTAGGGGACCCATATAGATATATATATATATATATATATATATATATATATCAGTAGTGATAACACTGAGGAGAGGGTGATAATGAGGTAAGGAGTGGACAGTGTGTTGAGAGAGTTATCAATATCTTCTCAATCATTTTAATAAGTACTAACATATCCTCAAAAGTAAAAAAAAAAACATTAATTCCATTTTAATAAGATGTGACACTTCTTCAATTATTTTTCTAATTATTATAATTTTTAATTATTATTAATCTTAATAATCTTACTCAGATATTTTTTATTAAACAAGAAACATCTTTATTAAATTATCATGTATGACACAGGCAATCTTATATTTATGTAAATGAAATAAACCATAGCCAGACAATCTCAGTTGAAAATATTATACATTACAAACTAGGAAGAGACAACTGTAGCTACAAACATTATACATCACTTTTAATATATGCAGTTATTGTCAGTCAACCATTATATAGCTCATTCAAATCCTGCCTTCTTTTAAACCTTGCTCCTCCTCTGCATGCATAGATCCTACATTTCCCATTTTCCTATGTAATCTTCTCTACCTTTTTGTAAAGATCCAGTTGTTTTATCTCTGTTACTGTCTTCGCTACTTCTAGTAAAGTTGCTTTAGACTTTGATTTCCATTCTCTACTAATTGCTTTTTTGGCAGTCATCATAATTAGAATCAGCAAGGCCTTACTATGTCTAGGCAATTCTGATTCTGTTATATAGCTCAAAAAAAAATTTCTATAGTTACTCCAATTTGCTCACTCAGCATCTCCAACAACACAGTCTGCAGGGAATCGTTAAAGTCTGTCAACTCATTACACTCCCAGAAAATATGTTCCCAGTTATCTCTTTCATCCTCATCACACTGCCAACATTTGCTGTCTACCTGAGGAAAAATTCTTTGGAGTCTGCTTGGGATATAGAAATACCTGTGTAAACACTTCCGGGCAAAGATCCTGAATCTTCAAGATTTTGTTGCATATTTGGGAGACATACATATATCCCCCCATTGTTTCTTTGTAAATTGCTTATCCAGTCTTCTCTTCCCAATCCTTCCTAACCTCTTCTGATTGATTCTTATAGTTATCATTGCTCATCTAGTCCCTCTACCCAGTCCTTAAAAAAACAAAAACTAGCACTGGGAGGAAAGAAATGCCCAAAAAATAATAGACCGAATGACCCTTTCAGTAAAATAAAGCACTTTATTAATGCTTAAATTTTTCACTGTGTTTTCATCCCGATACAAGGACTTCATCAGATACCAACTCACATTATAACTTTCTTTAAATACTATGTTAAAATCAATTAACCAATAAATACCTAATTCTCTAATTAACTAATAATAATTTATAAATCTTTAAAATTCTTTAAAAATAATATGCTGCATATAAAAAAACACAATTATAAACTATATACATGTAAATCTGCCAAAAAGTGTATTAAAAAAAAAAATATATATATATATATATATATATGTATATATATATATATATATATATATATATATATATATATATATATGTATATATATATATATATATATATATATATATATATATATATATATATATATATATATATATATATATATATATATATATATATATATATATATATATATATATATATATATATATATATATATATATATATATATATATATATATATATATATATATATATATATATATATATATATATATGTATATATATATATATATATATATACATATATATATATATATATATATATATATATATATATATATATATATATATATATATATATATATATATATAAATAAAATAATCTAAAATGTTAATGAAAGATAAACTCTGACCTCTAGTAAAAGAATCTATGAACTACAATCCATAATACTATATTGTGGAGCCCAATTGGAAAACAAGTATAAAAAATACAGAACATATTCAGTGAAGGCAGCTGTTAAATATAAAATGATAAATGAAAAATAACCACCTAAAAAAAGTCTACCTATAAAAACATTTATAACCTAGCAGATCTTAATTTTAAAACTGGGGCCATGGAGACGTTTTCATTTAGTCGTGGTAATCTATTAGCTTCCAGTAAAGTTCACAATATTCTGTTTTCATCTCCCAAAAACTTCCATCAGTACAATCCAGAGTATGCTTATAAAGTGCATTTTTGTATCCCTATTATTAATTTCATTTAAATGTTCATAAATTCTTCTTTTTAATTGTCATATAGTTTTTCCTATGTAAAATGCATCACATTTTTTTACATAGGACTAAATAAATCACCCCCCTAGTATTACAATTTTGAGTAAGTCACGGCCTCTAGATATCTATCTCCAGCTGCCACATATACACCCTTACCATTCAAAATAAAAGAGCAATGATTACATGCTCCACATTTATAAGTACCTGTTTTTGTTATTATTATTCTTCCCCTCTTTCAAAGGTACTATTATTTTACAATAGTTCTTTAATATTCCTACCTTTTTTATATACAAATCTCAAATGATCCTTAAAAATTCTTTCTGAGTCTGAATAAGAAGCAAACCCAGACCAATTGTTGTTAATAACTTCTCTGCATGGGTGTCCGCAGGCAGGTGCAAGGGTGTGCTCTTGCACTCCCTTAGATTTTGCCTTCACTTGCCAATGGATTGTCACATTTACTTTTTAATTTACAAAAAAAAAAAAAAAAATCCTGTTTTTTGCTTTTAAGGGCGTTCCTCATTAAGAACAGACTGGTTGCACACACCTGTCGCATCACGTCTGTGCATGCATTGTCGCACAGACATCTGTTTCTTCCTTTCCGGCCACGGGGGAATTTTAAATACAAGAAGTTGTTCCATTCTTGTTTTGCTGCTTCCACATAAAGGTTATGAAAAGTATACATTTTAGAAGGAACAGACCATAAATATGAGGCGAAAATCCAAACAATCGAGAAACATGCCTCACACACAAAAAAAGCATGCATAAAAATTATTCTTTAGATTTACTGAGATCACTTTAAATAATTCCATACTTGTTAACACAGCAGTTTTTACATTTTCCCAACTCTATTTTAAGGTTATGGGAATAGACGAGGACCCCCGAGCTAGCACCCATGACAGTGATTTTCACAATATTTTAGTTTATAAACTTGAATGAGGCACATTGCTTGTCTTGTCATTTTAAGGTGACACATTTCTGGTGAAGCATAATTACTAGTACCACCTTGTTCTGACAAGTAGTTCTCAGCTTTACTGGAACACTTCTGGTACCAGAACATAGAAAAGTACTATATGTGCATACTGTAAGGAGACTTGAGAATGGTACGCAATCTGAATTCGAATCCACAAGGGGGTCTGTTTGGTCTTGAACTCTGAATGCTGTGTTTGGTAGTTTACTGGAAATTGAGAAAAAAGGATGTATTCATTTGATGACATTTAATTACCAGGAAAGTTCAGCTGGGTAGGAGCTCATTTTCACTGGTGGCCCTGGGAGAAAAGCTCCAAAGTATTACAAAACATTTTAAGAATAATAATTTATTGGATGTGGAAGTTATTGCAGATTTAGAGTATTTTTTTATAGGCAAAGTCCATATTACGTGATTTAGACTGTCTGAAAGAGCAAATTAAAAACTTCAAAAACACTAGCTCAGCTTTTAATCAAAGTATAAGGGAGTTTAGTCTGACACAAAATAATTAGTGGTTTTACTGAAGGAAAACAACAAGCAGTCATTCACATTTTGCATTCTAAATGACATCTTGGTGTCCATGTAATGCATTGCTATTTGGTCGCCTAGCTGTGAAAACAACTATAATTAAGAAGCATTATTAAAAAAATGCACACTGGTGCTGCCTAGGAAGCTGCTGTGTAAGACGTAACTGTGTGATTGCTTAGGTAAACGATGGCTAGGGATAAAACAAAACAGGTAACATTTGTAGCTGAAGCTCCCTGTCCCTTACTAATGAACTGCTGCCTTTGGCTGATGACAGGATTCCTGTAAGTACGACAGAGAGGTGTGTGTATAACAGCTGAAAGGAAAATTTTCATCCTGGACAGTATTCTTGCAAGTAAGAGAAAGGTGTGTGTGTGTGTGTGTGTGTGTGTGTGTGTGTGTGTGTGTGTGTGTGTGTGTGTGTGTGTGTATATATATATATATATATATATATATATATATATATATATATATAAACAGTAGCAGAAAGGTTCAATTTTGTTCATCCTGGACATGATTCCCGCAAGTAAGGGAAGGAGGGGTGGGTGGGAGGGTGGTTGTGTGTGTATGATGTAAATGCCCTGCTTATGTATAGCAGGTGGTTAGTTAATTTGTTCAGACTCAAACTCTGTACCTTGGTTACAGTAAACAAGAGCCTGAATCCTCTACCCCATCTACCAAACTGTAGAGTTTCAAGGAGCTGAGTGCCAAGTGCATTTTTCAAGGAACTGTTAGCTTCAGGGGAAGAGAAGACATGCTGCTCATGCTAAGTCTGTTTACAATGTGTAGCTGTTTTGTTTAGCAAATGGTATTGCTGTTGTGTTAAAAGTATTTGAAAGCATTGTTAGTAGCACAACAGGTAGTATACTTGCTCTTGATGCAGAAGGCTGTGTGTTCTACATCCGCAGCATGTTGATGGATTCCCAATATCGTGTTGTACTTTAAGGGGCATGGGGTGCTGCAGTCCTGAATATGTCCTCCTTTAACGAGATGCCAAGAAACTATGAACTTGTTGTCAGTTTGTCATCCATTCCTACTGCAATATCAACAGCTTACCATTTTATTTAATGTAACATAGGCAATGTATTCTTCAAGGGCAACAGGCACTTTATTTGTAGATTAAACACTGAAATATAAAGTTGTTTGCTAGCAGCAACCTCTTCATTAGTTACAGATCTCTTTAATATGGAATTATTTAGATGACTTTTACTTCTGCAGAGATTGTGCATATTTACTGATATTGGTGGATTGTAATGACAGAAGTTTGAGTAGACGTTTATGGTTGAAATATTCTGAATTGGGCAGTTTTGTCATTATTGGTTCATGCATTTTGTTTCATTGCTTACTGGAAAAATGTTCAAAACTACAAATTTAAAACACGCACTGACAAGTGGTGCTGTATTATATAAGGAATATAATTTGATACAGTCAGGAAGATGAATCGAAGAAGTATGCATGGTCCTAAATGTGTGCAAGGGGACTTTGATTTGAAAACAGCCCAAAGGTAAAACTTTATCCACCACTGGCCAGATACATTTTCTTTGAATGTGGGTTTCAATGCTGTTTCAATGAATGTGACTTTCAAAGGCAGAGAAGTTTTAATGCAAGTGTTTTCATTGTGAGACTGTATTGCTTTGTTTAGCAACTGTCTGCCAGTGTGTGTGTTATAAAATTTGAAATAAAAGTTGTAAATTAAATCCAAACATTTGTAAACATTGTAGAAGTAAAGCAGAAAACAGTATGCACACTGACAGTTTTGAACAGTGTTTATGGCAACTGGGGAGAAATAGCCAAGTAATTGGGCACTGGAATGGCTGCATGGAGGGGGGAGCTGAGTGGGCGGGCTCTGGATTTGCACCCCCTGCAAAAATCCTGCTGGCTCCCATGCTTCTCTGATAATATAAGCATCATTATTAAAATTCATAACATCAGCCCATTTAAAGTTTTCATCCCCATTTTCTTTCACATACTTGAAGTTAGACTCTATATTGCCATCAGTGTGAGAAACTAGTTCCTTCCCCAGTATGGGACTATACTTCCCTTGTCTGTTTATTTTAACCTCTTCCATCACTTCTTCAGTCAGATTAATAGGATGTGTTCTGTCTGAAAATATCGTTTTATGTTTAATACATTCTTCCAAAAAATCTGAATCATCAGAGGTCATTCTAGACCCACGTATGAATTGGCCTTTAATGATATTCTTATTTTGTCTAAAAGGGTGTGCGCTACTAAAAAAACAAATACAAATTAGAAAATGTATGTTTCCTAAAAACAGTATATTTGAATTCACCTGTTTCCATCACCTTATGAATAGTAACATCCAGGTAGTCTAATTTGTTTGTCATAATATTATGGGTAAATTTCAAAAATTCTGTTGTACTAGTAATGTATTCCAGAAATTCATCTAATTCTTCAGCTGACCCTGTCCAAAAATACATATATTATCTAAATATCTTTTGCATAAATTCCATCCATCTGCAAAAACTGAGTTAAAAATGTATTTTTCTCCCATACGGACAGGACAGTGTTAGCATATGTGGGGGCACAGCAGGCCCCCGTTGCCACCCCCTTCATCTGTTTAAAAAATTCCCCTTCAAAATAAAAGAAATTATTGTTCAGAGCCAATTCCATTAATTCAACGTATAATCTACACTGATCATTGGTAAATGCAGTACTATCAATTAAGGCTTCCTCAAACCACTCAAGCCCAACTGTATGGGGAATAACAATAAACAAATCTTGTATATCTGTTGTTACAAATAATAAATGTTTGTACCTAAACTCTTGAGTTTGTCAACAATGCCTGAGTGGGGTATTGTGTCAAATGCCTTGGCCAGGTCAAGGTAGGCAGTGTGAACCATTTTTCCCTCATCCACTGCTTTGGTTACCTACTCAGTAAAGGAAGTATTCATTTAACATTTAGAAATACAATTATGAGTTTAGTTAAATGAAATATATTGGGGGGAATTCAGTAAACCCTACATGCTTTTTTTTGTGTATGCATCTCTCTGCTATGCGTACACGAGCGCAAACATTTTTAGATTCAAGTAAGTATCACTTTGCAGCATGCAGGCATGCACAAACAGGGAAAATTCTGTGGAATGCAGATTACCTCATAAGCAGGTGAATATTATGCAGATGAGGCAGGTTGAGCGATCCAACAAGCAGAAAGGCATCCGTATAGACTTCGTGTCAGTATCCGTAATGTATGTGTAATTTTTCCACATAGAGGAGTCTACACATACAGAAGGGGATATAAAACTCCACAAATATGGCCATACCTCCCCTGAAAATGTTATACCGCATACAGATATGTGCAAAAGTAACATGTAACATTGTGGATATCAGAAAGAGGAAGGGAATAAGGTAAATTAATAATATTTTTTTTTCATAATCTCGGCATGTTTGAGCTATGTACCGCAGTGTGCAAACATGCTTAATAGAAAAAAAGGAAAAAAAAACATTTTATAATGTATTTCTCAGAAATGTATTATAGAACCTTGTGTCAGGTCTGTACAATGGTGCATCGGTGCGTTACCCAGCTCATACAGCTACGAACCCTGTAGTTTCCAGGCTGTCAGCATGGATGGCACAGTGGTGCAGTGGTAGCATTGTCGCCTCACAACAAGAGGTTCTCTGGTTCGATTCTCAGCTGGAGTGCCTTCTGTGTGGCGTCTGCATGTCCTCCCTGCATTTGTGTGGGTTTCCTCCGGGTGCTCTGGTTTCCTCCCACAATTCAAAGACATGCGTCTGGACCATTTCTCCCTGGGCCTCTGCTTAAAATTGGCTTAGTTCTAAGTCGGACTTTCCTGGTAAGCAAATGAAGTAGATTTTTTGAATAGCAAAAAGGAGTAAGTGTGTCCACATATCCACTTTGTGTAGGCTCCTACCCCATGTTGATAGTCCCACTGGATATGGATGACATCTCGGAGGTGTGTTTTGTTACATTCAGAATTGTTTACTTCCCGGTGTGCATGTTTGTGCAGCACGCCACATAGCTTAGCATGTTTGCATGGATAGACCACCCAAATCACAGTGATGATGTAGGCAGCAAGTGATTAAAACCAGATATATTCAGCTAATAATCTGGAATGCTGCATAAGCTATGCTGCTAAGTGTGGCGCATAACTCAACATGTTCACTCAAGCACACTACAAACATGACAGTGATGACATAGGCAGCAATCAATGAAAACTGGATATAGTCACTGAATATTTATTATTGTGTATAAGCTATGCTGTGTGTCACTGTGCATAGCACCGCATCATGTACTAAAGTAGGGCTTTTAAATTATGTTAATTACAGTCTAGGCAGGTGAATTGCATCATAATTAGCCAATCATACATGGTGGACCTACAACAGATGTGTATAAAGTATGCATACTCCCTACATTCTGATTTCCTCCAATACTCTGGACCACTGGCTTAGAGACTTGGGAATTTTAACTGAGATAATGCTAGGGGCTGCTGCAGCTATGCTATATCTGTATTTGCTAGATGCTGAAGTCAATGCCACTGGTGCTGCTGAAAGTAGGCCTAGGCTGAGAAGGAGAAGAGTGTTCAGGTCCAGGGTAACCTTTCAGGAGCTATATGAGCTGGAGATTGTAGAAAGCTACAGGGTGGGCAGGGACATATTACAAGAACGCACCGAGCTCTGCCACCCTCAACTCAGAGCCAGAGCTAACAGAGGGGAATCCATCCTAGTGGAAACAATGGTATGTGTAGCCCTTAGGATACTAGTTACAGGTACTTTCCAAAGACCAACTGGGGACATGACGTGGGTGTCACAGGCATCTGCATCCAGGATACTCCACCAGTTCCTGGATGCTATGCTCCCACATGCCAGTGAGCACATATCTTTTCCCCTCTCCCATGAGACGAGGGCCAGCAATATGCAACACTTCTACCATGTAGCACACTACTCTGAAGTACTGGGTGCCATAGATTGCATTCATGTACAGATCAAGGGACCACCCGGTGAGCAGGGTACAATCTACATTGACTGCAAGGGGTATCACTTCATCAACTATCAGGTTGTGTTCACTGCCCAGGGGATTAGCCTGAATGTGTGTGCTAGCAACCCTGGCAAGTTTCACAACTCCCATATCTGGCACACATCACAGCTGCACTAGATGTTTGCTGAGGGGGGACATCCCAGAGGGACATTTACTGGGGGATGCTAACTACGCCCTGGAACCATGGATGATGACACCCATCAGAAATTCAGACACACCCATGGAAAAATGCCATAATGGGACACACTCACAAACTAGGAACATCATAGAGTGTATGTTTGGGCTTCTGATGTCACTGTTCCAGTGTCTAGATATATCTGGTGGAGCTCTGCAGTATACTCCAGCCACATGTGCCCATATAGTCACAGTGTGTGCTATGCTACACAATCTGATCCTGCAGAAACAGCTGCAGCAAGATCAGCAAAGGCAAGGGATACACAGCCCCCCACCAGTGCCTAGGTCACCACAGCAACAGTCACAGGAGGACTCAGAGGAGGAACCCTCTGCTGATATCCCTGTTTTCAGACATAGGTGTGCACAGTACACCCTGGCTTTGGCTAAGAGACAATGCATAGCACATTTACTGACAACCTAGAAACCTAGGGACTGACACCTTACTTCTACTCACATACACAAATTAAAATTGATGCCAGAGAACTCACACATCCTGTACCTATCCATGTATTGGCTGTGTACTGCTTGTATCAGACAAAGTCAACCCTGAACTATAGTCATGTCAGCTGCTGCTGCATTTGCAAGGTAAGTCCGTAACCCACAGAGTACTCTTAAGGATTATTATAGTATGTCATTATAAGTATGGACCCGTTACATTATGCAAGTAAATATTGTGGACTAGTTGGACAGAAATGACATCCACATGGGACTACAGATACCCATTCCACTTTCATGTTTCCATTACTATTCATTAGGTCTCATGCATGGAATATTTATGCAGTGCTACTGCAACAGATTACTGGTACATCAATCAAGGGAGATGTTAGAGAGTGGGGTTAAATGATAGTCAGACTACTGTGTACCTCAGCAGAACATGTGGTGTTGTTCCCCCACCCACAACACAGCAGTGTTCCCTAGTAACTGCTGTAACAGTAACTCATCAATGATATATGAGCATTTCAGTCAGTCTCAGGACAGTAACATAGAAATTGATCTTACATTGTATGTTTTAGGAAACGCAGGAATAACAATGTACATATTTATGCAGGTGATTGTGTGATGAAGGACCACTGTCTGTCAAGCAGCTTGTGTGGCTTAAAGGACTAGGGCAATTAGCTTGTGTGATGGCCTTCATGGTTCTACTCTAGAAGTATCCACTTCTTTTGGATGTGAGGTATTAATAAGTTGTGCTTTACAGACTGCCAGTCTGTGTGTGCTATAATATTATTAATCTCTGTATCTCTGTCACATATTAATTACATCAGACAACTTTAGAAAATCTTAGCCAGTCTGAGTGAAGTGTGAAGTGCAGCAGTGCAGAAACAGGGACAGATGTCATTTTGTGCAACACACAAAATCCTGGGCTGGAATACAGATAGGGGTGGGCTGGAGTCAGTTTATAACTAGTGAAAATCCCACTGGTTATGCTCATACACTTAGTTAAGCAGAGTGCAAGTCTGTTGTTCCTCTCACAATGACTTTTAATATATAGATATGCCTATAGATACATACATATATGTGTATATATATATATATATATATATATATATATATATATATATATATATATGTGTGTGTATATATATATATATCTCTAAGCCGCGGTGGTATGGCGGTAGCATTGTTAACTCACAGCAAGAGGTTCTCCCGTTGGATTCTCTGCTGGGTTTGGGAGTACCTTCTGTGTGGAGTCTGCATGTCCTCCCCGTGGTTGGGTAGCGTTCGAAAGACATGAGTGCATAAATGGGCGTGCCTTCGTTGAAGGTTGGGCGTCGAGCTGGCACCTTGGTGTTTCGTAAAAATCTACTGCCAGTTATTAGCGGACCATAGCTCCACTGTGGCGACCCCTTACCGGGAAAAGCCGAAAGACAAATAACACACATATATATATATATATATATATATATATCTCTGTCTCTCACTATTTCTCTCGCCCTATAGATATATATCTATCTCTATATGTGTATATATATATATATATATATATATATATATATATATATATATACACACACACACACACACACACACACACACATATCTCTGTCTTTCTCCATATATCTATATAACGCACACACGCACAAACACACACATATATATATATATATATATATATATATATAAATAAATATATATCATACACACACACACACACACACCTAAATTTATATATATGTCCCTGTTATATGCATAAATTTATATATTTATATGTGTGTGTACATGTGTGTTGCCCTGCATACCCTGATAATGGTGAGTAAAGCTGCACTGTGACACATATATAATATTGTTCAAAGGACCAGAAGTAAGGACTCAGCAGTAGATAATGCACTTACTTATAGCCCCCTGTGTCTGCTGGATGTCACCACAGATACACCAACAAGTGAACAGGTTGTGTAATGTATAATGTTGTCTACTCATGCATTGACGGGACAAACTGTTTTTCCCCACAGGCTTGCCCATCCAAATGCAAACAGCCACATATGGCCAAAATGACTACTGTTGCCACATAACTAGTATAAAAGCAGTTATCTGACTGCTAGGCTACTAGATGCAGATGACAGTAAGAAGTACTGTCACTCTGCAGGCCACACACACTGTTCAACACAGGCCTAGTTTATGTACTCCACAAGTAGTTTGCCTGCAGTCGTTTATAAAATAGACTTGAGTTGTGGTACATGCTTTAAGTACTGTGATCTGCAGTGTGGAAGAATAGATAGGTAGGGGTTCTAATCTCACTCCAGCCCACTTAGTGTGTTTGTGCATCCCCCTGCAAAACATTTGAGAATCCCCCATTGACTACCAGACTGCAATGGTTCTGCACTTTTTGGCCCTTGCAGTTGATGCATTCCTCCAAATACCTGTCTTCAACAAGGCCTACTGATATCACCTACCTTAAGACTCCCAACTGCCATCCTGATATCAGACATAAGCCGTGGTGCTATGATAAGTAGTGTGATCTGTAGTGTCTAAGACTAGATAGGTGGGGGTTCTCATGCCACTCCAAACCACTTGGTGTGTTTGTGTGTGTATATTCATTTCTCTACAAAATAAATATGATCACCACACTGACTTTGAAAGAAGTAGGGTTTTGCAGTATTTTGGTCATAGCAGGTGATGCAGAGCTCCAAATTCCTGTCCAACACAAGGTCTGCTGATGTCATCTAGCATAAGAGTACCTAAAGAGACACTAATGCCAGACTTGAGCAATGGTGCATGTGTTAAGTACTGTGCTCTGTAGTGTGTACCATTAGATAGGTAGAGGTTCTGATCTAATTGCAATGAACTTGGGATGTGTGTGTGCATGCTGTGCAGTGTTCTATAATCATTAATTGTTATTGGTACTATTCTTATTGTAACCTGGCTGGTGTGTGCAGATGTTAGTTAAAGAATTTTACATCAATGTATGGGATCATAGCATCATTGGAATTTACTAGGCTAGTGGCCCTAGGGCTTTTACAGTCCTAGCCAGGTTCTAACCCTTATTTACATGATCAGCACATATTGCCCCTGTCTAAGAGGGACGCAGGCAGAACCCCTTTAGTGAAATGATAGTCAACCAGCCAGTCATGCAGATTGCATCTGGAGAGGGCCAATGAGGTGTTCTGTTTGCCATTAGGTGGGAGTCTGTTTCAAAGGTTTGTTAAAGTCTGGTAGACATATCTCTCCCACCAGCATGTTTTATTAATGTCACATACCAGGTTAAGGTCCTTACAGTGAGTAATCCATGTACCATTTGACTTACAGATGTGCAGCATTTACACAAAAGCAGAGTCAGACATTGCCCTGTATGCAAGGCAGAGATCACCTCTGAGCAGTCTGTATGACACAGGTTAAAGTGACAGTGATTTCAGATGATCCCCATAGGACAGATGCTGAAGACTTCAATTTCCCTTGTGAGGAACCGTTGTCTTGTCTGCAAAGGTTATAACTACTTCATTTTTGGGTGACAGTGCTCTCAGTTATGACATGAGTAAGATGTAATTCCCATCTTAGCACTGTGGAGACATGGTGATCTAAGGTAAGGTAGGAGTAAACCTGTGTGGCCAGGCCTGTGTGCCCAGGTCTCTCACTCATGAGTATGTACATTAGGTGTTGCTACTGATGTGCTACTTACCAGGAACATTGGTGTTACCGATAGAAATGATATTGCATATATTTGCATGGAGTTTAAGGCCATGAGTATGGCAACAATCATTGTTCATGAAGATCTGCTTGTAGAATGTTGACATAATATGGAGATAAACAAACTGTACAACAGAAGGAAGAAACTGTTGCAAAAGAGAGTAAAATCCCATGAGTGGAGGGGCTCCCTGGTCAGCCTCAATAAGAAGCTGAGATCCCTTATAAGATCCTCCAAAGCTAGCTACGAAAACAAAATCAACACTAATTCTAAGGACTACCACAAAGCATTCTATAGCTATGTCAAGAATCTCGATGGCAACACCCAGATCTGCTCTGAGTTACAGCACAAAGGCACAAAAATTACAGAGCCAACTGATATTGCCAACATCCTGGCAGATAGGTTCAATGCTAATTTTATCCCCCTCTCACCCCCTAAAGGGCCCATATCTATACAGGAAGAATGCAGAGTCCCTGTAATCACAACTGCACAGGTAAAAGCTGCACTCTCTAAAGCCAGAAACACAGCATCAATGGGACTGGACAACATCCCAGGGTGCGTTTTACATGAACTTCAGAACGAACTGGCTCCCCATTTAAGCACCATGTTCAATAATAGCCTCACATCAGGCTTTGTGCCCACTGAATGGTGCACAGCAGCAGTTATCCCACTCCACAAAGGGGGAACCACCACTGATCCCGGGAACTATCAACCTATTAGCCTGATGAGCCTGGTCTGCAAGGCCATGGAACGTATCATCATGGAACTCATAAACAAAGACATTGGTAACCTCCAAACTCTGGATCCCACCCAGTTCGGGTTTGTGAAAGGCAAATCATGCCTCCTGAACCTGATCGACTTCTTTGAGGCAGTCACCAAAGCCGTAGATGAAGGTAAGGTGGTTCAAACAGCCTATCTTGACCTCGCCAAGGCTTTCAACACCATCCCCCATTCCCCATTCTGGAATTATAGCTAAACTCACTAAACTAGGTATAAATACCTACATCACAAGATGGGTTGCTAACTGGCTCACTGACAGAACCCACACTGTAAAAGTTGCAGACTCCAAATCTGACCTCAAAGCAGTGAGAAGTGGAGTACCCCACAGTTCCGTCCTGGGACCTCTCCTGTTTGGTATCTACTTCTCTGAAGTACAGGCTAACACAGAAGGCCTCTGGCTAATGAAGTTAGCAGATGACTGCAAACTAGGAGCCATAGTCAAGTCTCCAAATGATGTGGACATCCTACAGAAGGGCCTCACTGAGACAGATGCCTGGTGTCAGAGCCATGGCCTCAAGCTCAATGCCAAAACGTGCAGTGTCATCTTCTTTGGTAAAAACTCTGTACCCATGAACTACCACATAGGCAGCAATCTACTTAATACCGAATACATGATAAGAGACCTTGGGACCCAGGTGGACAGTAGTCTCTCCTTTGATAGTCACATCGCCACAGTAGTCAGGAAGTCCTTCTACATGGCACACCTCATCATAAAAGGGTTCTCATCCAGGAAAAAAAGAGGTCATTGTTCCCCTCTACTCGACACTCATTAGACCCATTGTAAAGTACAACGCCCCTTTTGGAATGTACCTCGCAAGACATCTGCAGCAGCTGGAAAGGCCACAGAAGTACCTCAAAAAACTCCAGCTTTACTCCGTAGCATATCGCCTACTCCGAGGTGATCTCTGCCTAACATATAAAGCTATGTCAAACCCAGAGCTGTTGGACATGCTACACCTAAAGAAATCCCAATCCCACCGAGCTACACGCTCTAAGGACCTAAACCTTGTCACCACAATAAACAGGATATGCTGGAGGGAGATTCCTATCCCAGAGACTTCTCATACTCTGGAACAGGCTACCCATCTAAGTTAAGCAAAGTTCTTCATTAGCACTCTTCAAGAAAAATCTTGATGAGTGGGTGGGAAATAGGAAATACAACCCGGGGATCACTTCTGTTTCTCTGCTCGACAGTGGCACAGGAAAATAACTTTCTTGGGTGGCGTAAGCCAGGGAACCTTGTTGGCTAGGCTTATGTAGGCCTTTGGGCTGATAACCTAGTACCTACCTATAAACCTGTAAGATTCTGTGACCGCTTCCAGTTTCCAGGCATCAGCAAACCTTGTCAGCCACAGACATTCACTTTGTGCTTGTACTTTGGATAAATGGATTCCAAACAGTAGAGGACCCAGGACTGAGCCCTGTGGAACACCACTGGTTATAGCTCTGCTATTGGAGATGGATTCCCCTATTTTGACTATATGAGTTCTATCAGTGAGCCACTTAGTGACCCCTCTAATGATATTACTGTTGATGCCTAGTTGGCTGAGTTTGTCAATGATTCCTGAGTGGGGGATTGTGTCACACAGCTTAGCAAAGTCCAGGTGGTTGTATGCACAGATGTCCCCTCATCCAGGTCCTTGGTGACTGCCTCATACATGTCCACCAGGTCTAACAGGCATTATCTCCCTTTCACACATCCAATAATGTAGGGTCAAGTGTTTGTAGATTACATTTATCTTTGCTGATAAGGTCCATGATGATTTGCTTCATGGGCTCACAGATATGGCTACTCAGGCTAATATGTCTATAGTTCCCATGGTCAGTGGATGCACCACCTCTGTGCAAGTGAATAACAGTGGCCATTTTCCAGTCAGCTGGGACACAGATGGTGGTTACACTATCATTGCAAGGAGCTCCCAATGGATCCCATGTAGGATGCAGCCTGGGATGTTAGCAGATCCAAGAGATGCTGTGTTTTCCTCCTTAGAGAGGCCATTTATGACCTGCTGTTTAGATATAGAAGGTATGAGACAGGTTGTCGAGATGTCATGTGGTATGTGTGGTGGGGACAGGGGAGTGAAGTTGTCACACAACCTGTTGGTCAACAGGTTAGCTATGT
This sequence comes from Protopterus annectens, assembly GCF_019279795.1. NCBI lineage: Eukaryota > Metazoa > Chordata > Ceratodontiformes > Protopteridae > Protopterus > Protopterus annectens. The sequence continues at coordinate 658,475,838 of NC_056744.1, forward strand.
CTACAAGCCCATTATATGTGGTATCATTAACTACGAGTTCACCAACAGTCTGTGTCTTTCCTTTTAGGCTGCACATGTAACTACACTATGCCTTGTGGTTGTCATTTGTGGAGGAAGATAATTTTGTTACATACATTCTTTTGCAGGACTTCACAACAACACTATTTGCTTGTTTAAGCTGAGGAGGGAGTGCTTCCACTTTAAGGGGGCTCCTTCCCTCCTGCTGTTACACAGCAATGTCCACCTCTTATTGTAAAGCCTGTTAATGGCAGTTGTTCACCAGGCAGGTTTGCTGTGCCATAAGGAGCTTGCTTTGCTCCTATTAGGTACAGCAGAGTCTATGCAGTTGTACAGGTGCTTGCATAAAGCATTGGTGTAGAGCTCGGCATAGTTGCCTAGTCCATCTGAGGGGGGAGTTGTAGTCAAGCTATTTATACCATCCCATAGGAGGTTATAATCTGCTTTGTTGAAGTTTATTACTGTATTTGCTGCAAGGGGGGGATCATATGTGTTACTTACTTTTAATGAGACTGATTTTTGGTCAGATCTCACCAGGGAGGATCTCACAGAGGAGGTGCTACAGTGGTCACCCATATTGGTAAGCACCTGTTACAATAAGTTGGCTCCCCTTGTGGGGATGTCACACAACTAGTCCAGGGCATTGCAGTTAAGGAAGTTGACTAACCTTTGGGCAAGTGAGTTTGACCACGAGTAATCAACCCATTTGTTGGGTAATTAAAGTCACCCCAAACCATGTTGTTTTGATGTATCTTGATAGACACAAGTAGATTCAAGTAAGCACAATGGGTGTCCTGATTCATGGACTTGCTCCTGTAACTGGCAATGGCTTGATTAGGTGCCCGACCTGCAGTGAATAGCACCTTCAGTTTCTCCAGGGAATCACACTGTTTAACCAATCTGGATGTGTATCTATCTTTAACGAATATGTATACACCACCTGCATTGCCTTGCACACTTTAAGTTTGAGGTCTGAATATGTGGAAGGATATGTAACCTGGTTTGGCTGTGGTGCAGTCCACAGCCTTGAACCAGGTGTCTGTGACCATGAAAATGTCTGCATCTTCCAAGGTGGGGACACCTTCCAGTGAGTGGAGTTTCATGTTGGCATTCCTATTGTGTTGCAGCATAACTGTGATGTTGTTAGTAGATGGTGTTTTCTCATTGGAAAGTTTTCCCTTGAGACACTGCCTAAAAGATGCAGTATGGGGGTGTCAACAGCCTTGGCCAGTAGACAAAATCACAGGGGTGACAGATGAAGACCATCTCTGGCAAAGCATCGAGGTCAGTTGAGCAAGTCATGCCAGGCTGACATGTAGTAAGTCCTCTTATAGTGACACCACACGCTAAGGCTATTATTGAATTCAGTCACTTTCCATGTGTATTGAGCTATCATCCTTGGTGAAGGTCAAATGCAGCTGAAGGCCATGAGCATACCTGCCTGAGACACAGAGTCCATAAGCTCAGTCTTGTCTCTGCATACAGTCCAGAGAGGGATGTCTCAAGTGGTACACACCAACAGGAAGTATGATATAGTCATAACAGTACCTTATGTTGACAAACTCACATGCATGTGTGGTATGGCATATCCTGGCACCTCACAGATAGCTGACTGTGACCTTTCCCTTATGTAGCCTGGTGAGAGGGACATCAATGTGTCTCATGATGTAATCACCTATGAGTAATAGCTTTGATTTTGTGTTTTGCCTTAGGTGTGTGACTGGTGAGACAGTGGTGCATGAACTATTATGTGTACTTGTTATGTAGAGGTATGATTATGTGTAGTGAGCTTGCATTTGGGTTTCTGAAGTGTCTGGTGTTTGCGTATGGGTCTGGTAAGGAGCTCTGCACATGTAGGTATGTGTGGTGTGGGTCTGAGTGGAGTATGAGGTAAGGAGTGCATATTGGCAAATCGCTCATTGTCATATGTACTGACTGGTGTGTGAGCATGGATTCAAGGTTTCTAATATAGTCATATCTCTCACACGTTGTGTTTGTGTGGAGTAGGAGTAGGGGGGTGGGGGCTCTTTCCACATCTCATCAGCAGTCAGTGATAATGCCATTAGCACTAGATTCTTGCTTGTGTGTACATCACAACAGCAGGCCATCATTAGGAAGTGGCCTGACAGATACTGAAATGTAACATGTTATCACCTTTATGTTTTTCTGTTAAGGTAAAACCGCACCTGACAGTGTGGCATAACATGGTTGATTGAGTATGATGCTTTGACAAGCTTGTGGTCCTTCCATTAACCATAACCCTGTTATTAGGGGGGTCGGAATAGCATACATACAGATGTGACAATGTCCAACTCCAACAAAGTTAGGGTCATGCTGCTGCACCCTTGAGGTTGACAGCCTTAAACACACTGTCTGTAGGCACTCCTTGCAGTGAAGATGTGGATAACCATGCATGCACAGAAAATGTGTTCAAGTTTGCAGTCATTAATTTGGCCTTGAAAGTCTATAATGCCTGTCAAGCAACCAGACAGTAAACTGGATGTTGTGTGACATGATGTGGGAACATAGAAATGTGTTCCCGTAACATAAATGTACAGTATGACATAACTAGGACATGTGGGAGGGAGAAACACATTGGCCAAAGGTGGATACTTCTGTGCAGTAGGCCTCAGATCCATGTCACACAGATGACCACCATAATGCTGTTGAAGGGCAGGCTGCATGAAGTGCTATAAAATTGTCACCTAACATGGATCACTGCCACTGTGGAGCTTGTTCGAGCAACCTTGGACATCTGTCACCTGACATTGAACATTATATTGTGACACTGCAGCTGTGCTCCTAATCAGCATCAGATCAGTACCGTAGTTAAATCCTAACAGCCTCAGAACACAAGGCATAATACATGCAAAACTCAAATGATTACTCTGGTTGCTAATCAAGGCATCTACCTGGAAACGTGTACATCATCAAGCCTACATGATGTAGGACAAGTGTGTGGATGAACAAACAGGGTATGGCCTCCTTCTCATCTTGAGCTTGGTACTAACATTTTGCTTCTGGTGAAAGAAAAAGTATAGGAGCATAGTATCCCAGGAGAGAGTGGCTGTGGTGAGACCACCAGTAGTAGTAGCAAGACACCAGCAATTCAGGGGACTCCACTCTTTTCAGCATTCTTCACAAGATAATTGTTTTATTTCAGTACACACTGCTTGATTAGTGTCTAATTGCAGAATAACTGTGTACTTTCCCTGGATCCCCACCAAGCCAAGTTCGATCTATTGGCTTGCAGTGCTCTTTAACAGAACCAGGCAACCTTGGAATGAGTGCTATTTTCAAAATATACAAAAACTTCTCCTTTTAATTCTACTTTCCCTGGATCCCCACCAAGCCAAGTTCGATCTATTGGCCTGCAGTGCTCTTTAACAGAACCAGGCAACCTTGGAATGAGTGTTATTTTCAAAATATACAAAAACTTCTCCTTTTAATTCTACTTTCCCTGGATCCCCACCAAGCCAAGTTCACTCTATTGGCCTGCAGTGCTCTTTAACAGAACCAGGCAACCTTGGAATGAGTGTTATTTTCAAAATATACAAAAAGTATGTTTTATCCTCCAGACAAAATTAATTGCTAGCCCTTGTTTAATTTTCTATTTTTAAGTAAAGCACTCCATCACAGACGTTAGTTTGCCCCTCCCCATACTGTACTTCCTAACAGCAGTCTCTCTTTGCAAGCTGTTTCAACTATTTGAAAGCCCTGCTGTTTTTCTAGTATTACTAAACCCTTTCTCCTATAACTTGTGGTCTTTCTAAATCCCACATACTCCTGGTTACAAGTGTTTATTTTATTTCAAAAGAAAGGTATGCAAAACATGTAAGTCCAAAGTACCTACTGATTTTCTTACTGTTTCAGAACATTAGCTGCCCCCCCCCATTCTGTACTTCTAACTGCAATCTGTCTTTAGATGCTGTACTTTTTGTTTGCTCTGCTGTTTCTCTACTTCTACTAAACCTTTTCTCTTATAAATTCTTGTCTTCCTAATTTCCACATAACTCCTTGGTAAAATTGGCTTATTTTATTTCAATAAGACAGGTATGCAAAACAAGCAAGTCAGAGTAACTACTGCCTTTTCTTATTGTTTCTGTAGACTTGCATATCTGTGAAATCAGGGCCAGCCCTTTTCATCATACTATTGCTATCCACCACTTTTCTGGTCTATTCTGATCCTCCTCCTCGCCACAAGAACAATTGCAGCCTAATCAGGGCCAGCCCTTTTCATTATAACCTATAAACCTACTGATAGCCTTCCTTCATCTGTTTCCTGCTATGCTCCCCTCCCTTTTCCCAATTCCCACCCACCCCCAGTGGTCCTACCTTTATTACAAACAGTAACCCCTCCCACGCTTCAACCTATAACATCACCACACCTATACTTCCTCCTACAACTTCTCACTACTATCCCTCCTACTCAGCTAATATGTATAAGCACACCATACCTATAGTCACTGCATGCACACTCCTTGCATACATCACATCTTACCAAACCTCCACCATTCCTGCACTCAACCACTACCACTGTACCACCACACACACCACCACTCATATCCCACCTCTACTCTACTACTCTCTTATCAGGTCAACAACCTTCCCAATACACCATCTATATAGACTACAGACCACAATACCTAAACTAAAAACAACCCCACAACCTAACATAACCCTACCACCATACCTATTGCCCACAGAACACAATAAAAAACTTCCCTTATAAGCAAGCATATACAGAAATTGATAAAACTAATAATCTCATCCATATTCAACCTAGCACTCAGTGGAGACATCCATCATAATCCTGGTCCCTCTATCTCCAACCCCTCCCCTCATAATCAGAGTACAAACAACATCTCCCAAATCACAGCCAATAGAAAGCCAACTGACCTCCTTCTGATAAGCCTAAATATTAGAAGTATATGCAACAAGGTGCATGAATTCCATGCCACCATAGACTTCTTACTCCCCTGATGTAGTGATCATTACAGAAACATGGTTAAAACCACACATTACTAATGAGCAAATCCTCCCTGCTGGTTACAATATACTAAGAGTAGACCGCCTAAACAAAAAGGAGGTGGTATAGCTATAATATTTAAGCAGCATCTAGACATCCAGATCTTAAAGTTAGCAGCTCCCCAAATAGGTAAGGAAGAAATAATATATGTCAACCTTAAAATAAACCAAAATAAAACCCTAAACATAATAGGTTGCTACTTCCCACCTGGCCACAACATCCCACCACTTGAAAACCTCCTCAGCTGGACTACCCACCACCTACCCCAAGAAACTTTAATTCTAGGAGACTTCAACAATGACTGGCAATCCTGCTCTAGCAACCACCCAACCCATCATGTAAATCTTAATGGCTTCACCCAAACTAGTCCAGTCACCTACTAGGATAAATAACTCCAACAAACACATTACCCTTGATTGGATACTAGTCAATAAGAGCCCCCAGTCATATATAGCAGGTTGCTTATCTGACAGCCTCAGTGATCACTCCCCAACCTTCTTACTAAGAAAACACCTTTATAAAGCAAAACCCATCATCTACCATCAAATAGGCAAGAAAACTAACTTCAGCCCTCTCTCATTCAGCTCATCCCTAAAAGACTGTAACTGGCAACCTCTAAAATACCTCAGACTAGATGACACAGTTGACTACTTTAATAAAACATTCCTAAGCATCCTTAATTACCACGTCCCCAAAAGACGTTCCCAAACTAGAGCCCAGCAATCCCCACGGCTACAAAAAAACACGAAGTCTGAAATGAAAAACAGGGATAAAGCATGGGACAACTGGCGCAAAATCAAAAACCCCTCTACTAGGCAAAAATTCCTAGAACTACGCAATAGAACCAAAAAGCTTATAAAACAGGACAAAATCCAATACTACCAGTCTGCCCTTACCTCCTCCCAACATAACCCCAAACAATTCTGGTCCTCAATAAACTCCATCCTCCACCCAGGTAAAGTAAGTACACCCACTCCTAACTTAACTCACTTCTCCGAAAATATTGCTACCTCTTTCAACAATCACTTCACACAAACCGTACTATCACTAGGTAGACAACACAATCCCCCCATAAACCCACACCATCAACTAGAACTAACAATCTCCCATCTAGCTTCTCTTTCTCTCCTGTTCCTACCTCCAAAATAAAACAACTACTAACTAAATTTAAAACCACCAGTTTAGCAGCAGACAACCTCCCAGATGAATACATTCAACTTGCAGATGACGCTCTAGCCTACCCCGTATCACTCTTGATTAACAGATCTCTGTCAGAAAGTTATGTTCCTACACTATGGAAAGTCTCACACATAATTCCCCTACACAAAGGAGGCCCCTCCACAGATCTAACCCATTACCGCCCCATAGCTATTCTCTCGCCACGCTGTAAAATAGTAGAGAGATGCATTCATTCTCAAGTCTCAGATCACCTCCTTGCTAACAACCTCCTCTCAAACACACAACACGGTTTCCGACCTAACCATAGCACCACCACCGCCTTACTCTCTTTCTCTAACACTATCCTACAAAATAAAAATGCAGGTTATCTCTCCTCAGCTACCTTCCTAGACCTCTCTAAAGCTTTCAACATGGTCCCACACAAACAGCTCATCTCTCTTCTGAATAATCTATCCTTCTCTAAACCAGTCATCAACTGGTTTCAGAGTTACCTATCTGACTACCAACAAGCAGTTGTGTGGCAGGACAACCTATCCCCCCAACTACCAGTCTCCATAGGACTTCCCCAAGGGTCCATCCTGGGACTCCTACTCTAGTCTATTTTCACCAATAATCTAGCCTCAGCCACAACACATGGCACACTCATATAATACGCAGATGACTCAGCCATCATCTGCACAGCCCACTCCCTACCAGAACTGCAAAAAGTCACACAAGAAGCATTTTCTTCTATTGAAACTTGGTTATCCGATGTCCAACTAATACTCAAGCCAAACAAAACAAAATTACTAATCTTCCAACCCACCAAACGTACCCTAGACAGCTCTCATTTTAACATCACAGCAAAAGACAATACCACCATCCATCCTACAGAACACACCAAATTACTAGGAGTAGAAATAGACAATAAACTGAATTTTGACATTCACATTTCCATGACCATTAAAAAAGTGCACAAAAAACTAGGAGCATTATATAGAAATCAGCAACTACTTACCAAAGTAGCTAAAATTTCGGTAGCAAATTCTCATCTTCTCTCTACCCTACTCTATGCCTCTCCAATATTTACTAACCTTAGATAATGCGATCTAAATAAGCTCGAAACCTGCTACAACAAAATCACCAAATTCGCCACAGGGGCTTCCTACCGTACTCACCACTGTCTCTCACTAGCAGAACTGGGCTGGCTAGAGCTCCACCACCTCCTTCAATGGTACCAAATCACACTCGTTCACAAACTAATAAACCAACCACTAAAAGTCCCATCCCTCCAGAATCTACTCCAACCCTACATAACCACAAGACCACTAAGATCCAGCCACAAAAACCTCCTACAGGTCACAAGAGCCATTAACTCTGCTGGAGAAGCATTATTCTCCTGCACTATAGCCAAACTCTGGAACTCCCTCCCATCCTCAGTTACCTCTGTAACTTCTTGCACCCACTTTAAATCCTTACTAAAATCACACTTCAAAACTTGCCAGATATGCCCTTGCAACCCCCCCTCTAATACCATCCACTCCCCCCACCCACTACCTCTCTCAGCCCCCTATCAACAACCTAGCAAGCTTGGCTACTCATGTTCCCAGCTACCTACCACATAATACTAACTTCTTGTAGCAACAACTGCTAATGGCTGTTATGTACCTCAAAAACAGATTGTATCAATTGTTCACTGATGAATCTCAACTACATTTTAACCATGTTTAGTATATGTCACCATATTTTAAAATTGTACTATGCTCTACAGCTGTTTTACATCTGTTTTCTTCTTGTCTTGCATCTTTAACTGGACTAATGTCTATATTTAAATGCTATGTTTTATTAACTGTATAATGCAAATAATACTTAATGTGGAGATTTTCTCCCCAGGCCTCCGCTGAAAATGGACCTGTGTCCAGTCGGACTCTCCCTGTCAACAAATGCAAATAAATAAATAATAAATAAATACTCCCTCCTTACCTTCACAGGGTGTATGTATTACTTTCCCCTCCAGTGTTTGCCTGTGCTCTGTACAGACTCAGACACCTTGGATGGCAATTTTCTTGTAAACCCTGATGGAATTAACTGTAATACTGAGTTGCACACAGGACAGTTAGCATGCAGTGACAAGCACTGCCCCCAGAAGTCTCAGTAGTCTGATATTTAAAGCCTTGAAAAGAATTATCATGGAAATGATCAGTAAAAATTTAGTACACCTACAGACACTGTACCAAACCCACAAAACAACAGCCAGCAAAAGTACAAAGTTTTAATATAACTTAGCGCCTCGGCAAAGCCTTCAAAGAGTACATAAAACCATCAGTTAGCCCCCATTTAAATACAAAATTATTTAAATCAATTAATCAATTAAACTTCAAACAAGCAGCCTCCAATTACATTCAAGATTAAGCCTTAAAGAGGACAGAGTGTTAAATTTGGACCAAACCCAGTTTGGTTTTGTTAAGGGCAGATCATGCCTACCCTACCTGGTGGACCTCATTGAGTGATAAACAATGCAATGGATAAGGGAAAAAGGACTAACTTCACCTACCATGGCCTGCCAAGGCATTTGACACTATTAGGCCATCAGGCATTGTTGACAAACTGTAGATGTTATTTACAAACTAGTATGTCAGCCTGTGGCTAGCCAAGTGGCTGACAGACATTATCTGGGATGATAACATTGGGGAGTCCACGGCTACAGTGAGGCCAGTCACCAGTGGACTTCCCTCACACATCATTCCTGGGACTACCCCTTCTAAGAATTTCCTTCTCTGCAGTCACAGCTACTGTCAGTGGCCTCTGACTGACTACATTTGCAGATGACTGCAAATTAGGAGCTGACATTGAATCCCACACTGACTCAACAGTTATCCAGGATGGGCTGGCACACACATCCAGTTGTTGTCAGAGCCATTGACTAATACTGAATGCCAATGAATGCACTATACTATCCTTTGGGAAGTCATCCACCCTTGGTAAATATTGTATTGTATTGTCCACACACCTCCAACAATTGACCCAGTAGTCAGGGACTTATAGACACAGAGAGTGATCTAGCCTTTTATTGTCATGGGTTGGTAATATGTGGGGATTCATTCAATGTTGCACAACCTATAGAGAAAGGTATGGCATGTAAATCCAAGAAAGTCATTGTTCCACTGTATTTGGCATTCATCACACCTATCATTGAGTGCAATGCTACTTTGGTATGTAACTACACAGGCATATCCGACAACTGTAACATCCACAGTGGTTCCAAAGTAAACCAATGCACAGTGTACATAACATGTCCTATGCAGATCGCATCAAGGCCGTAACTGTGTATTCTGTCTTCTACATACTTTGGAGGGGAGGTGTATGGCTGCCATAGAGGGAGGTGCCAGATCCCAATGTGTACCTCCTGCATATTCATCAAAGGACTAGCACGAGAATTACCTGTGCTACACACCTACACCTTGACTGTGATATAAATAAGACATGCTGGAGAGACAGGTATATAATCCAGAGACTACACCCTACATGTAACAGGCTCCCCATCCATGTGAAGCACAGTTCCACCATAACACATATCATGTGCAAGTTGCACAATGGGATATGGAACAAGACAATCATAACTGGTTTAGGACAAATGTCTCTAATGGACACAGGGAAACGGTAGATGGTTTACCTCCCACGCCACAACTTGTAGATGTCTCAGCTTCCAAAACCCTGCTTACATTTATCAAGGGTATCAGACCTTGTCAGAGATTAGGGATGCATGACTATGCTGAAAGAAGCCATTGCTCTTGTTAGCCTATTATACACATATGAACTTATGGAGCCATGTACCTGTAGTGTTTTACCTTTCTGAAGACATTTTTCTTCTGTGCTGACATTCCATCCTGTGCTCTGACATTGATGGATTTATTGTAGCTGTGTACTCATAGCTGTGTCCTACACAGTCCTGAAAGTGAAACGTAAACAGTTCCATGAGACACCTTTCATTGTGTAAGTATACAGCCATTACAACAGCATCCAACGTAATGTGCACAAAATTATGTGGTTTACTCATTACAAATGGCAGCATACAGTATCTGTAAGTGACCAGTACAAATAGCATGTCAAAGGCAACAACGGGGGAAACAAATGCATATTAATTTAGATAGTCATCCTGTGCATCAGACATATAGCATCATTTCCGTACATCGATGAGAAGGATAACAGGGATGTGGCATGGTTTTCATCACTTGTGCAGGGTGTTGTGTGGGGGTGCAGGAGGTCTAGGCTGACCCAATAAGTTGGCAAGCATGTGTGTGTGATTCAGGAAGGGATGGGGGCAAGATGGACCATGTAAATGTGGACTGTGTGTCTGTAGGTGATTTGAAAGTGACAGTGGTGTGTGAGCATCTGTGTGAGCACAGTCAAGCTCAGTGCTAGTCCTACATGTCTGTATGTTGGACAGCTTTGAGCCATGCATGGTAGAGCTGACAGCTCATTGTCTCCACCCCCAAACATGAGAACTGGCTCTTCCAGGAATTGCACTGGTATCTCCAAGCCCAAGGTCAGATGCTGGGCTACTACCTGAGGGTGACTGCTGTCTGCTGGGATCGTGTCCTCCACAGGAAAGACCATGAGCCCATGGCTTGCCACTTCTTGGTGTGGACAGCGTACTCCCCTCTGGAGCACTGGATGTACTGCCGCTATGAGAACATGATTGTGCATGGCCACGTGGACTCTCAGCCAGTGTAGTTGCTGACCTATGTCCATGAGTCTGACGCTCAACTCCAACCAGATGTTTCATCACAGACAATGTGCATTCCAAGACAGATAGTGTGTGATCTGTCTCAGACCAACGTCCTTCCACTCCATCAGTCAACCGATCCACTGTATCAGCAATGCAGTGAAGACAGTCACGGATATCAGACTGTACTGTATCCGTATCCCTGAGCATTCGTGTGGAGTTTCTTTTATGCCTGTGCCTCCATGATGGCCCTAAACATGCACTGAGTGAAATCTGATGAGACACCTGCAACAGGTAGTAGAGGGACAGCAGGCCTCATATGAGCACCCCTATCAATCCACCTGTGTGGAACCTCTCCAAATCTTTGGCTATGACCAGTGTCGACACTCACTGCAGCCATAGTAGCCACACTTCTCTGTTCAATGTCCCCCACCCTCTAACTGTCCAATATCTGTGGCCTCGGGACTGGGTATGCATAGGCATACTGACTATATATGGTGATAATGAGGGCAGAAGAAGGATGTAAATCTCTGTGACAGATTCAGCCCCTGCAACCCCCAACTGTGCCTCACTTTGGCCATCATCATCATCAGAGTCTGAAGAGACACTGACATCAGGTTGTGAATGGGACAAAGTCCAACCTCCCAGGTTACCTGTGATACAAAAAGAAAAACTTGACATTAATACCTGCGCTACTATGTTATGCAGTACTATGTTGCAATCTATGTTAAGCTGTATACACTGTTGTCACTACTACAGGACTTGTATAACCCACAATCTAATATCGCAGGACATGAGAACATTATATTCTCTCCAAATCTGTAAGTATTTGAAAATAACTGTTCTTTAAATTAGACTCTTATTAGCAAGACACATTATATGCACTGTTGATATTCTGCAGAACTCTGCACAGTTTACAAGTATGGCCATCTGAAAAGTCCTGGCAATACTGTGAAATCAATATTTGTGGTCACACCTACAAGGCAGAGGGATGACCCTAAAGTGTGCACAGTCAGAACATATCTGTACATTTATCAGTCATTCAGAAGGTACATCAATCCAGCCAGCTAGTCTAGGCTAATACCTTGAACTAAATTTACATCTCTGACAAAACTGTTTTGTACTTTCCAGCAGCAGGAGCATGACCTCTTCCTATTCCTGACAGTCCTGAAAAACATTTGCGGGAGAGGTAATGTAAACAGCACTGCATGTTACATTATAAAATTGGTACTACATCCAAATATCTCCCTTTTACAGTAACTGCTATGTTAAGAGCAATCTCTGCTTTAGCTTAAAATGCAGGTAACCTCCTTCCCCCAAACCATGAAACAGCTGACACCAATGTAAAACTGTGTACACCCTGACATGCTAAATGCTACAGTATTCCAATGCTGATGCAACTAAGCATACCTGGACGTTCCTCTTGAGTGGATATGGTGGCACCCACATCCATGACATATTTTGTGATGGTTGCCTGGGAGCTGTCCTGTGTTGCAAGGTTTGGCAGGAATTCCTCTGTGGTTGACAGAGGTTGTTCCACTGCAGGCCCACCACCGGTGACCTGATCATCCCTGGCCATGTCTGCTACCCATCTGTATGCAGAATTGATCATGTCCATGGCATGGTGTTGCACCTGCTCATAAGTGCGATTCTGGTGCCCCATGGCATTTATGTTGTGCACCAGTTTGTCCCAAAGGCTTGTCACTCTTGCCTATTAGCCCTACCTCTGGACAGCAACAGTTGGTAGTGTTGTCGTAATGCCTCAGTTATGAGGTCATTTTCAGTCTCACTGAAAGGTGGGTGGTATCTGGGATGCATGATATCACCTGAAATACAAAAACAAAATGAGAATATGTTAGGATTACATACATAGCAGTGCAGTATGTACAGATGCAGCATTAAAGGAAGGCTATCAGTATTCCCCACATGATTACACATCTAATATGCAACAGTGTGCCAAACATAGAAAGGGTGTGGAACCAACTAGGATAGTAGCAATAGTTACCCCTACTCTTGTTTGTGCCATGACAGATACTCACATATGCTGACACACCCAAGAGAGTAGTCAACTTGTAGTGTGGTCCATAGCAGGAACATGTCCCCATAACATATGTATAAAATACAATGCCAAAGAAATAGCTGTGTAGTATTACAACTACTAACAAAGGAAGTATCCAGGAGATGTGTGTCCCTAGTTAACAGACAGCATGATACCCTTGCTGTAGTTTACATCCTCTATAGATGATACGCAGTTGCAGATCAATGGCATGTCAGCTGTACAGTTCTCATAAAGGCTTACTGATGTAATCCCAATTCCCCCTAAGTATATTAAAACATATGCATCATGATGGAAACAAAATGGCTGACAGAGTACAATACTCTTCTGTTGAAAGACAGAGATATATAATTGTTGTGTCAATGAGTTCACCATGGAAAGTAACTCACATGCACAATGGTTCCCCTAGCTAGCATTTTCCTTTTTAAGATGGTTCTCATTAGCAGGTGATTGCCTCTGAACCACTCTGTGGTTTAGGAATGCTAATTGCAGCATACACAGCTGATTTGCAATATAATCAGCCAATCCCATGCAACTATTTAACAAGATATAAGGCCTCAGTGCAGAATCCATTACCTTTCTCATATGTTGGGGTGGAAATTACTGGAACAAAGATACTACATCAGCACCGATAGAATGTTTGTAGGAGCTACTTATTACATACAGATGTGTGTGCTACAGGCTGCAGCTGATACTACTGCTGCAGGCAATAAGCATAGTCAGACAGGCTGCAGAATGTGGAGGAAAACAACACTTATGAGTAATGGTGTGACCTGTGACAGCCTTGGTTGACAGCCAGATCCTGATTGAAGCAACCCATCCCACAGGAAATTGAGGTATGTGTTTAAGGTAAGTATATTAGCCAAGGGTATCATTAGCATAGTCAAAGACAACATGGTTGTTGTGTCCTACAACAAGTTAGTCAGTACATGTACCAGTATGTCAACCATTTGGACAACTGCCAAGTCATATGTTATGTTATGGTATTCATCTGGAATGTGTGTGCTGGCAACTCTTGCTTCTAGCACAACCTCCATATGTGTATGTCAATTGTGCAGCTGTGGTTGTCTGTAATATCAGTAGCAAATCATTGTGTGCTGCAGTCTGATATTACTGAGCCTCATTGGAATTATATACTTCAAAATCCTCTGTGAATGCATAATAATGCATGACCTGATGCTGTATGCACGTTCTATTGTTGTAATAGGAATATGTTACGTGTGCTCCTATCTGTAGACCTTTGACTTCCATCATTGAAAAGCAAACATTCCATCTGTACTGCTTTGGGTGGATAAATTGGTGGTGAGTTATACATATCAGAATTCATAATAGTGATATACACATACATGTATTTTAAATGCTAGACACCATTGGATTTGAACCCAGAACCATGTGGACCAAAACTTAATGTTTTCAAAGCATGTAACAAATTGAGCTGCTGAGTCACTGTTACAGCATGTGTAGTTTTAAATGTTGTAGATATAATTGTACACTTACATGCTGTTACATACCTCATTTACATGTATCATTATGTGCATGGCTTTATAGGGATGTATATCTCCACCAGAGTCCCAGTTAAACACCGTTTTTTTTTAATTAATCTTTTAGCAGGTGTATTTTTAAGTGTTGCAGATATAATTGTACAGTTACCTGCTGTTAGATACCTCACTTACATCTATTATTATGTGTCAGGCATTATAGTGATATTTTCCTATAACAGAGTCCAAGTTATACTCCCATTCTTCCATTACTCTTTTACCAAATTTGCGCAATGTGGCAAGATGTGCAGATTTGCTTAGATGGGCTTAATGATGGTAAAATGGCAAGTATTATTTTTCCATCTAAACAACTGTGTTATTTAATTGACTGTGTAGCTTGGTCAGTTAATACACTGTTATTCAGGTGCAATGGTCTTGGGTTAGAAATATGGTGCGGGTGTAATTTTTCAACGTGATTACAATATTTTCAACTACATGTATCAATATAATGCTATTTAGCATAGCTAAGCGATGCTGTGCAGAACACAGCATTGTGCAAAAAATATCTTTAAAGAAGAGAAAAATGGGGAGATAGGACAGTGGTGAAATGGGGTGCAAGCAGAGGGAAAAACATAGTGAAAGGCAGGTAGTTATGTGCCCAGGAAGGGTGTAGGAAAGAACCATAGCTATCCATTTTTTTCAACAGCGACAACTGTGCACTTTAATAGTTTTTTAGCTGCATTTGGACTGTCAACCCCACTGAGAGAGGGGTGACGACAACAGAAGTGCTTTGTCAAGCCAACTGGACCAAATTAAGTGTGTTCAGTGTACATGTGCAAAATGGAGAGCTATGTATGGGACAATGTTTCTTTTGTAGGACAGGTGCCCATTTTTATTTTATAAGGTGAGAGTGGAATGTTGGGGGAAGGACATAGGTATGTGTGAGGGAGATAAGTTAGGAAGGTTAGGAAGCTTTTGCAGACAGACAAGACAGCAGACAGGGTTGAGGTGTAACACAAGAGGGGTGAACACCTTGGTTGGGGAGGGTGTTGTGGAATCCCAGTCCCATGGACATCAGACACTGTAGCAGTATGACTGAAGGCCACACCATGGAACTGTCAACACTGCTCTTTCACTGGTCCCATGGAGGCAGTGGTTGACACCAGTGATCAGGGCATGGCTGCTCCACTAGGATGGACAGCATGCTCTCTATCCAGTGTAGGCATGCACCAAGAGTTCAGTGCAGCAGCCCATGCACCATGCCTGGCAGTTCATCACGGGTAACATAATCACCCCCTTCACTTCCACTCCCAGAGGGGGAACCACCCCAGCCTGTGGGCTGCAACTACCCAGTACACCAGGTAGTGCAGGGGCAGCAGAGGGGGTGCCACCAGGCTGCGGCCCAGACCTAATGGGCCCCGATGCCTCAGTCGGGGGAGCCAAGGTAGGTGGATCGCCAGGAACCAGCCTACCTTGTTGTGCTGTGGTAAATTAAATATAAATATAATGAAAAATAAACATAACCAAAACAATTTAAGTGATAACATAAGAAAAAGCAATAATCATCATCTTCTTTCGGCTGTTCCCATTAGGGGTTGCCACAGTGGATCATCTGTTTCCATTTCTTCCTGTCCTCTGCATGTTGCTCTGTCACACCAACCACATGCATGTCCTCTCTCACCACATCCATAAACCTTATCTTAGGTCTTCCTCTTTTCCTGTTACCTGGTAGCTTCATCCTTAGCATCTTTTTCCCAATATACTCAGCATCCCTCCTCAGCACATGTCCAAACCAACGTAATCTTGCCTCTCTGGCTTTGTCTCCAAACCTTCCAACCTGGGCTGACCCTCTAATATACTTATTCCTAATCCTGTCCACCCTCATCAGACCCAGTGCAAATCTTAACATCTTTAACTCTGCCACATACAGCTCTAACTCCTGCCTTTTTGTCAATGCCACTGTCTCCAACCCATATAACATAACTGGTCTCACTACCCTCTTGTACACCTTCCCTTTCACTCTTACTGGTACTCGTCTGTCACAAATCACTCCTGTCACTCTTCTCCACCCACTCCATCCTGCCTGTACTCTCTTCTTCACCTCTCTTCCACACTCACCATTACTCTGAACTATTGATCCCAAGTATTTAAACTCATCCACCTTCACCACCTCTACTCCTTGCATCCTCACCATTCCTCTATCCTCCCTCTCATTCACACACATATATTCTGTCTTAGTCCTGCTGACCTTCATTCCTCTTCTCCCTAGAGCATATCTCCATCTCTCCAGGGTCTCCTCCACCTGTTCCCTACTCTCACTATAGATCACAATGTCATCTGCAAACATCATAGTCCATGGGGATTCCTGTCTGATCTCATCCGTCAACATGTCCATCACCATTGCAAATAAGAAAGGGCTCAGAGCTGATCATTGATGTAATCTCACCTCCACCTTAAATGCATCCGTCACTCCCACCGCAGACCTCACCACTGTCACACTACCCTCATACATATCCTGTACCACTCTTACATACTTCTCTGACACTCCCAACTTCCTAATACAATACCATAACTCCTCTCTAGGCACCCTGTCATATGCTTTCTCTAAGTCTACAAAAACACAATGCAACTCCTTCTGACCTTCTCTGTACTTCTCCATCAACACTCTCAGAGCAAATGAGTAATGGAAAAAATTGAAAATATAGTGAGGAACACAACAATATGTAATGTAAATTAAAGTATTTTAACAGCAAAGCAATATTAAATTATATATAAGGCCAACATAAGAGATAATTACAAATAATATGATAATATCAAATGATAATAAATATAATTAATAAATAAAAGGGATGGGTGAGAGAAAAAAGAAGAAAATTAGTAACTTCATAGATAATATAACTATACAGACTATTATAAATACTTCTAGATATGTTAGATTTTACTTATGAGTACAGTGCCTGCTTATATTGTATATATGCTGTTGCATCTATATAGCTGTCAACTGGTTAGCATGGTACATTATGGGCCAAGCCATACAAAATGGTGGTAAAAAGACAAATCAACAGGGAACCTTTTTACTTATTGTACAAACGAGCAGCGGTGGTGCAGCGGTAGCATTGTTACCTCACAGCAAGAGGTTCTCCTGTTTGATTCTCGGCTGGAGCACCTTCTGTGTGGAGTTTGCATGTCCTCCCCGTGGTCGAGTGGCATTCAAAAAACATGCGTAGAATGGGTGTGCCTTCATTGAAGGTTGGGTGTCGAGCTGGCACCTCAGCACTGTAAAAATCTACTGCCAATCATTAGCAGACCGGAGTTCCGCTGTGGCAACCCCTAACCTGGAAAAGCCGAAAGGAGAAGAACAACAACTCATACATTAGTACCAAGGTGTTGTGATAACAGATTTGCCATGAAATCCCATTCCCAGTTTTGTCATATACCTGCAAATCAAAAGACCACACATATGGCACATGAGGCATTACATTCTGCAAAAATCATGATGGCTGAGAGGTATGTTCTTATACACTAACTACACTAGGCAGCTAGAAATTTCTCAGTTGGCTGCTGTGGGAGTAGAACCCAGAAGCAGTGAGCACAAGAAGAGTGACCATTTTGTTTTAAAAAATAATTTTGAACAGAACCATCTCCTTCAGAACTTTTATTGATTCCTGTTGTCACAAATCCTGATTTTACACACATGCATAGCTATGTCTGGTGTCAGACTAGAACCCACAAGCAGTGATTACAGGAAGACGGATCACTGTTTTTGAAACAAGCAATTATCAAAGCACCATCTCCTTTCAACTGTTATTGCTTACTGTTGCATGAAATTTGGCATTTATACACATGGATATCTGTCTTGGTATTCTGTTAAGTTACCCTTATACCCTGTTCATTTACTGTGTGTACTTTACATGAGCAGAACACGTTTGAACCTTAATCTGAGTATTGAACTGCATTTATTTCTGACATATATACATACATTATACAATACCTTAAGTTGTGGCAGTTGACTGGTGTCAGATTAGAACAGAAAAGCAGTGAGTACAGGAATACTGACCACTTTATTTAACATAAATTAATTATCAAAGCACCATCTCCTTTTAAACTTTATTGCTTACTGTTGCATGAACTCTAGCATTTACAGACATGGATATCTGTTTAGGTATTCTGTTAAGTTACCCTTTTACCCTGTTCATTTACTGTGCGCACTTTACATGAACAGAACACATCTGAACCTTAATCTGGGTATTGCACTGCATTTATTTCTGACATATGTGCATACATTCTTTACTACCTTAAGTTGTAACAGTTGACTGGTGTCGGATTAGAACACACAAGCAATGAGTACATGAACACTGAACACTTTATTTGACATAAATTAGTTATCAAAGCACCATCTGCTTTTAACCTTTATTGATTAATGTTGCATGAAATCTGGCATTTACACACGTGGATAGCTGTGTAGTGGTCTGTTAACTTACCCATATACCCTGTTCATGTATTGAGTGCAACCTACAGCATATTTCAGGCAATTAGCAGACGAGAACATGACTCTTAATCTGGGTAGACCTCAACATTAACTGATGGCTGGAAGCTATGCTACACAGTACTGCATGCTTACTTGCGTTAACATGCTTGTCTATTTCAGATAAGCAGTGACACATTAATAAAGATGTAAGATGTCCCAGGTATGTCATACTTGACTGTAAAGTCTGCAAAATCTGTAGTTACTTTATTGTATTATTAAGTTATGCATTAATTTATTACTTTGATGATTTTTCTACTTACCATATGATCACCTCATCCTGGCCAAACGCCCTGCATGGGACTGGACATTGCGAGTCCTCTGTTCTGCAACTGTGGTAAGAGAAGCAAATCATTATGCATACCAGTTTTGCAGAGATTCAGCATGTATATTCATAAATTACTGGGAAACATGCTTGCTTATCTGTGGGGTGTGCCCAACCCTAGCTTCTTGGATCAAGGTGACAAGGTTTGCCTCTTCCCATGTCTCATCTCAAGTCGTTGTAGTGGTGATAACATTGTTTTCCAGTGTGGGGGATACCAGTAGCAGTAGTAAGGTCCCTGGCCAAGTGATCCCAGGCCTCAAACTTACATTCTGCGGCCTGGTAGTCACCCTGCAGCAGTCGGGGTCCATAATCCTCCACCAGGAGTCCAACAAAAATTCTGGACTCCTGCACTCGGCACTTCTGCACACTCCCTCACCTACAGCAGCAGCTATATCCACAGCCAAGGTAAGACTCCAAAGAACGGCATAAAATTTCCACCTATTGGCTTTTAAATAGGGTACAGTCCCGCCCTTGCACATCATACTGTAACTTTCAAAAAAGTGCAGCATCGCTTAGCATCCCACAAACTCGCTTTGAGCATTGCTTAGCATTGGAAAACTTGCACAAACTATGTTTAACTGGAGCTTAGCAACACGCAAACTGGGATAGACCATTGACCATGTTATGCACTGCTTAGCATTGTGCAGCTTTTGTAAATGTAATAATTTTTTAATTTAAACTAAACCGATGTTTCAGTCACCTGACAAATTTTAACAGCAGTATATTTAAAAAGGTTGACTGCTCAGGACTTGAACCTGGGACCTACTACACTGTAGGGCATGACCCAACCTACCTAGCCACTGAGATAGTGAAGGGAACCCGTATATCTTCAGATATACTGCAAAGGTGCCTGTAAGCATATAGCAGATTTTCTGCATGGGTTTGAGTGTTGCTAAGCACAATAGAACTACAACAATTGAATATATCCGGTTTCTATTTTTAGATATGTAGTTGATGTGTAGTGTATATGTATGCAGACCTAAGCAGTGCAACACTCTGCACCATGCAGACAAGCACATGGGGAAGAAAATGAATTAAAATTGAATACATCCAGTTTCTATTTTTAGATGTCTAGTGGATGTCTACTGTATATGCAAAGCGAAACTAGGCATTGCTAAGCAATGCACTGCACCACTTAAATGGTGGGAGGGTGGCCTAATGGTTAAGCTGTTTACCTTACAAACACAAGGTGCAGGGTTTGAGTCTCACAAGGGATAACTGGCTAGGCTTAAATGGCTCGCAAGGGCAGTTAGCCTAGTACTAACCTATGTACACATTACGTATGTAACAAGCACATGGAAAAAAAACTAAGATTGAATACATCCGGTTTCTATTTTTAGATATGTAGCAGATGTATAGTGTATATGTAAGCACAACTAAGCATTGCTAAGCAATGCGCCGCGCCATGCAAACATGCAAATAAATGTAAAAAAATTTAAATTACAATTTAATGCAGTAAAATGTGTTGTACACCTTTTGGTCCAATTTAACAGGCTGAAAGGTATTGTGTTGTGGTTACCAACTGTCCAGAAGTTTTCTGTACAGTCCACAATTAAGGGACAGCCTGTGAAGTATTGCTTACATGGATTCAATATCAGTGTTACTGCAATCTTCATTGGCCATGCACCATCATCAATATGTATGTCACGCTGCCAAGGTGGAATTGTGGCCGTGTACGCAGATGCATTCCATGTAGGCTCTACACGGAGCCTACATGGATTTTATTGAATCCTGGGGATTATCTTTCACTGTAAATATAGTAAAACAGTAAATCTAACCATTTATATTCCTCATGATGAAAAATGTTTTAGCTTAAAATATAAATACATACTTATATATGTTTTGAAGCTTAAAGTCCAGTACAAACCTTTTACTTAAAGGGCAGAGCTATTGTTTCAGAAAGTAACAGTCTTGCAATCAGAGAATAAATGTGACTTGTTTTTAAGCTTTTTAATTTTAGAAGGAGTTTTCCCAGGAATTCAGCTCACTCCATTTCTTCAGTACTATTAAGGATTTTATTGTTGTTAACAAAAGTGGATGCCTCCTCCAGCATCTCAAATATTTTCATTCTTTCAGTAAGAAATAATTTAATCTTTGCAGGAAACAGCAATGTGGCTTTAATGTTGTTCTTTTTAAGTTCCCTGATCAGTGATAAACAAGATTTTCTTTACTCATCACTTTACTGGAATAATCATTGTAAAATCTGACTACATGTTTACCTATTTTAATAGGTGGGCTGGACCATGCTGTTTTTAATATTTGATCTTTTTCTAAGCTAGACATACATTTA
This sequence comes from Protopterus annectens, assembly GCF_019279795.1. Lineage (NCBI taxonomy): Eukaryota > Metazoa > Chordata > Ceratodontiformes > Protopteridae > Protopterus > Protopterus annectens. The sequence goes on from NC_056744.1 coordinate 658,497,443, forward strand.
ACTATAAACAAATTTTGAGGTGAGTTTTCCTTCTTTGCAGGTGCTCTCATGGATCTATGTGCACTTTCTATTCCAAAAGATAATGTTTCAGGTAGATTTAAAGTTTTATGAAGACAGGTTGTTAAGAAGTTTATTATATTGTCTCCTTCATACTTTTCATGTATGCCATAAATTCTAATGTTATTTCATCTCAGTCTATTTTCTAAATCATCACCTTTATTTATGAGCCAGTTAATTTGTTTTAAAAGGAAATCAGTCTGAGACTCACATTCAGTTATTCTCCCTTCATGACCATTTAAAGCTTCTTCCATACTGCTGATTTGTGCACTTTGTTGTTTTGTAAGAATTTCTAAATGTTCCATGTTCTTTCTGGTCTCTTCTTTGAAACTTTCTAGTTTGGTATCTATCCAGTATGTCTATTTTAAGTAATACATCTTGCATACTAGATATTAGTGACTGTATGCCTTTTGTAACACAAGAATCCTGAGTACCATTTCTTCAGTGGATCATGTTGAAGTCTCTTCTCCCTTAACCAAGCAGTTGAAATTCTGACAAGAAAATTACAGCTTTTGAAGAACATGAAGCTATACATCTTTTCTCTAATTATTAATTAATAAAATTAGATAACGGGTATCTCCAAATTTTAATTTTTTGATTATATTTTCTGTTAGAAAAATGTTTTCAGTCACAGAGCTTTTATATTTTTTGTTAGAATTTTTTTTTTCAGCCACAGAGCTTTCACCAGTTGCTGCTTTCAGTTAGCCATCTTGGCCATGCCCCCCTTCTTTCTGGAATTCCTTCATATGAGTGGGTACTCTATAACAGCCCCTAGTTTATACTCATTAGTGAATCTTGTTAACCAGGGACCTGGGATATTGGCTTTAGAGAAATAAGAGACAAATAGAAGAAGACCTAGTCCTGAGCCTTTTGGAAAACCGTTTGTGACATTTTTACTTTGGGAGGTGCCAACTACAACTCTAACAACAAATATTCTGTCTGACAAGCAGTTTGGTGTCCACCTCAGTATGTATGAGATAATGTTTAGATTCACCAGTTTATCAAATATTTCTGCAGGTAGGATAGCATCAAAAGCCTTGGCCAGGTCCAAGTATGCCACATTCACTACACATCCATCATCTACTGCTTCAAGTTATCCTTTCAAAAAAGTTTACAAGGTTAGGAAAGCAGGATTTACCTTTGACAAAGCCGAAGTGATATGTGTGTGGCTAAGAGATCATTAATGTTTAGACTTATAAGCTCAGAAACAATACATTCCATGGCTTTATAAACAAGATTTGTATGAATAATGGATATATGGTTGGTGACTGGACCTTCCTTGTGTAGGGGCATCACAATAACTGTTCTACACAATTCAGGGACATAGTCTGTTCTTACACTTATGTTAAAGAGGTTTAATATAGATTCCAATAGGCCATACCCGACACAATTATTAAGTGTCCTGGTATATTATCAGTGCACATGGAAGGTGTGTTCTTTGTTTTAGATAATGTTGCTACAAGTTGTACCAATGTGCTGTTGGCATCAGGGACTGAATCAGTTATGGTGGGTGAGATGAATTTGTTGAGTATCTCTAGCCATAGGAGTGAAAATCAATGATTTAGCAATAGACAATGAAAATTACACAAGACTGGATAATAGGTTCATGGGTGTTTACTAGGCTAACCACCACAAGGGCCTTTTTAAGCCTAGCCATGCATCCCAAATCTCTGACAAGTTCTGATACCCTTGATAAGTGTAAGCATGGGCCTGGGAGAAGAACCATTTACAGGTTACCTGTTCACATCAGAGATATAGGTGCCAAACCAGGGATGAGATACAGGCAAGATTCAGGATATTGTGTACCCTTGGTGGTATGTTCATCATTTGTTCAAAACAGTTTTCATTTACATCATCAAAGAAGCATTAGTCATGCATTTTATTTGTAGTATAGGTGAGCCAGTTTATTGCAGGGTAATTGAAATCACCTGAAATAGTTATTGTGGTTTCTAAGAAAATCGATTGTGGCATTAAGGTAGTGATTGTGGTCAATGGGTGGACATGCAGGAAGACCTTATCTGACTATGAAGTGGTAGCTGAGTTTGTTTATAGTGACTTGGATTTCCAAAATTTCAAAATTGAAGCTGATGAATCTGCTTTGACAAGAGGGGGTCCTGGACTAAAACTGACATCCCCCCCTAAGTTGCCCACAGTTGTGAATGCATGACAGGTGCTAAACCCAAGCATAGAGATGGTGCTTTCATTGCTTTGAAACCTGTCTCTGTTACTGTGCACATATATGTATGTGTTCAAATTGCATGGCCTTCTGAAACATGGGCATCTTTTCGTTAGGACTTCTGGCACTGTGCAAAGCCACTTTAAGTTAGAATGTTCTAGGTAGAGCCATCATGTAGGTGGACACTGCCTAAAACATAGTATGGAGCTTTAGCCAAAATGTAAAAATTTGGTAAAAAAGTATAGATCATCTCTGGTAAAGCCGTCATATCATTGAACTCACATGAAAATACATTATTCTAACAACACAGCTCAATGTATAAAACAGCATCACAGAATAGAGATTCTGAGCTAGTGAAGTCATAAAGTGAAACTGATTCTTTGCTGTTCTTTGCCTTGAGTTGTACTGTCAGAGTGAAGCATTTCTATATAAACTTAGTGATTCTTCTGTTTGTTATTTCATTTGCTTTACCAGATGAACTGTATTCCACATAATTTTATATATACTGTCAGTCATATTATTCCAAGCAGAAGTCACAAATCATGACACCTTTTCTGATACAGAGTCATCTAATAAAAGTGTTCTGCGGGACTTTATCTTGGGCCACTTCCTCTTCAATTTAGTGATGGTAGCATTTCATACCAGGATGAACAGATATGGAGATGATTGCAAAGTAGGCTTTGTGGCCGTCTCTTTTAATGATTATCTTGTGCCTAATAGCTGTCTTGGAAATATCTTAAATTGGGCTAAAGAAAATGGCCCATCTTTTAGTAGTAATAAGTGTCACATCATATATTTTGATAAAACTGTGATCAAACATCCAATATTGCTAGATGGTTCAGAACTGTTGGTAATTAATGACACCTCAGATTTAAGAATTCATTCAGCAAACATCTCACTGTTATAAAGACCAATGCCCTAAGACAAATGGGCTGTATGCTGAAGAGCATATAATTACATGATAACAAGAGTGTGACTGCCCTATATGAAACATATATTAGACCATTATTAGAATATACATTCTGTATGTGTCCATATCAACACCCCACTTAATAAACTGGAACAAGTTCAGAGAAAGTCCACCCGATACATTCTGAATGTCAAAAATTTTGTTATAAGGACAGATGTATAAGTTCAACTTATACTTCTTGCACTATTGGTAATGTGGGAGAAAAGCAATTAACTCAGTATATAAAGATGAGAAGAACAAAAAGGTTTGCTCAACTAAGAGCTGAGTTTGAATGGTTTCACTCATGAATATTCAAATTTAAAATATAAAATATTTTTGACAACTACACCCTCAAGATCTAGGTTTATCACTCAGGCTCTTCCAAGGATATGGAATAGTATCCACTGTAAAACAAAGGATTCTGGAAACCTTATGATATCTAAAATGCAATTAGACTTGTGGAATGGCAAGAATGTCTGTGATCCCAATTTTTTGCAGTCAGTGTATTAAACAGCTTCTGACCAAAACACTGAAAACTAGAACATATGAACTTATACTGGGTCTATAGACTGACACCATCTACTAAGCCAATTATTGAAGTCCGTCATATTGTCTTTGCATTTTGGCATCAGTCTTGGTGATGGCAAGATGCTACTCAAAACCAATGTCTTAACTGCTTTTGCCACATGCATATCTGTGTTGGTCATATCCTTCTGAATTTGCACTTCAGTAGAACACCTAAGATCATTAAGGCCCACTTGGGCCACCACCAGGTTCTAGTTGTATTTGATATGATGGATGGGGAGTGAAAGTCATTGCAACATCCTGGAACTTGACTCTGGAAGGATAGCTGTCAGCCTATTCTTGTCCAGCCTTGTGAGGATAGTGTTTGCGTGTCTTTCAACAGAGTCTCCAGTAACTAAAACATTTATTAGAGTGGATGTGTCTATTGTGGACCTTATGCAGTTATGGCATACACCCCTGTGATTCTTTGAAGTAAGTATCATGGCTGATGAAGTATGTGTTGCCGATGTAGAGGTGTCATCTCATGGCTAACATGTCTGTTTTTTTTTAATGGCTGAAATGTATTTGTTATAAATCTATCCCAGCATAAGTCATGATAATGGATGTGCTTTGCACTTTTGTGGTTTGCTTGTGGTGCTTCCCAGATGCATTATATTGTGAGAGGAAGGCCTACAAACTCTTTAAGTACAACCTGTTCTCACATATTTAGTCATGTTGTGGTAGCAGTAATTTGTTTTTGGTAAGAACAAGGCAGTTTCTACACTGCCTCAAAACACCAAGTACTATCAGACTGGCTACAGAAGTAGGTACAGCTGATGGCAATTACATATTAGTCAAAGCGTGAACATGCTTAGTGAAATATAAAGATGAGGAAGATTTGTCACAGTTGGAACAGGAATTAGGTCACTTAGTAATTGTAACACAACAGCTCACAGGTCAACCAAAAACTGCACTGAGTTTCACAGTGAGGCTTACTTTTGTTGTGTTGTGTCTTTCGGCCTTTCCCGGTTAGGGGTTGCCACAGTGGAACTCCCGTCCACTAATGATTGGCAGTAGATTTTTACATGCCAAGTTGCCAGCCCTGATGCACAACCTTCAATGAAGGTACGCCCATTCACGCATGTCTCCACACAGAAGACACTTTAGCTGAGAATCGAACAGGACAATGTCTTACTGTGAGGCGACAACGCTACCGCAGCACCACCACAGCAGTACAGTGAGGCTTACTAAAGAAACTAAATCCTGCCCCTCAGCAGGAACATCCCTCTATTGCCCCATAACATTCTCTGATCTGCACCCCTCAACTTTATGCTGAAGAGAGAAAAAAAATAACTTAAGAAGCAAGGTCCGCTTCTTTTCTGTAATGCTTGACTCTAAGTTGAGGGAAAAATAAAAATAAAAAGGACCTCTATCCTAGTTGATGAGAATGAATGAATGAATAAATAAATAAATACAGGAAGGTCTTCTTATTTAAACTTTTAACATTTATATAGCAGTTTGTTGATTCTAAGATAGTTTTTCTACAGTGCATATCACATTTGGTTGTTCTTAAATAGTAACAAACTGCTTACATAGTAAGAAGTTGCAGCAAGGAGTTTGGTGCAGTTTAAGAACAATCAAATACAGTATGCAGAGTTAAAAAAAAAAAAACAGAACTTAGAACAAACAAACTGTACTATGAAAATGCCATCCAGTAAGCACTTCAGCTCTTCAGCCCTGACAGCAGTTAAGGTATTGGCATTCACTTCTGAATGCTGGTACTGCAATAAATCCCCACTGGCAACTGCTGATTGTGTCCCCTAATAACTTGTGCCCAGGGTGACTGCCTCCTTTGTCCCACCCTAGCTATGCTTCTGATTAGTGTCATGTGGTATGTACTGTAAACGTGCAACAATACTACAGTAATAATTAGAGCAGCAGGATATATACTGAAGATGATATAGTATTACTGAAGAATTAGTATTAGTGCAGTATGGCATAAATAGTAAATAGCATGAAATATACACTGTGCAGTACACAACACTATAAAGTGGGTACAATTAGCAACAGATGCATAACTTCTGGAAATAGTTTCAAAATTATGCTATGAAACCATACCAGGTGCAGCAGAACAGCAGAAGGAGATAGTTTACCTCATTGTCCAAAACTCTGCAGACAAAAAAGCTTGTAAAGAATTCCCTTAAAAGATGGGGATGAGGGTCAATTCAAAATTCTTCATAATATGTGAAAAAAGGGAACTGATGACACATTCTGAATCTCAGTCCTTTGACCACATTAGTATCAGTGAAAATGTTCAAATGATGATATCACAGAATTGTTTCCTATTGATCAAGAAAGATTTCAAAGTGATTATGTACATGGAGGAAGCACATCTCAGCATTCCCATTTCCAGTCAGATAAAGGACCAAAAATATCTGGAATTCCATGTAGGCTGTAATTTTCCAGTTTTAGCCCTACATGTTGTTGTCAGCACAGCACATTCACAAAATGCATAGCTCCAGTGTGCACACATACACATAAAACCCTAATTTGCCCTTACCTGGGTAACTGATGGTGGTAGTTAACAGAATTAGTTCTTGACTTACTGTGAGCTTGTGGAGAATCTGTTCAACAACCTGGGCAAAACAATTTTCTGTATTCAAAGTCATACCTGGCATTATGACAGACTAACTAACTGCTATGCAAAATACTAGTCAGACCAGAACAGGCTATTTCTGCTGCTGCAAAGGTAGAGGGTGACTTCATTCATGTATCAGATGTCATTTATGAACTAGGTTATAGCAAGACAGCTCCTCAGGGCTCTGTGTTTTGTGTAAATGCTGTATTCTGATGGCACACAAATGCCCAAAGAAAACTGCAATAGTTACTAAAAAACTTGAGGAATTAAATCATTTACCTGTTAGATGAACTGATCACAGTCCTTCATACTTCAGCAAAAGATTGCTGGTGGTTTGCACAGCAATTCAATCTAGTATGAGGCTTACTGTTTCTATGCTCATTTCCAGCACAGGGTTTAACACTGATGCTTCCAGATATACATGAGGAGAGTAACAGCAGTTTGTCAAATGAGAGGTGTTTGGATTCTAATAAAAGAAAACAATTTACAGAGCAATACAACTATGATCAGAGCAGTGACAATAGGACTAACGGGCTTCAAAAAATCATACAGGGGCAATTCAAATCCATATGTATACTACAGCTCCAATATGATACTTCATCAAATGGGAGTAATGAATGTTTTGGGGCTGCAGCTTTCAAATGCAAATTTCACAACAGCTGTTCTACCCACATGATTGACTAATCTCATTGGCAGACTGCTTGAACAGGGATATTATCTTACCTAGAAATGGCAATTGGATAGAACAGTGTTTCTTCTGTTTCTGACTGCTTGTGGAACCCTACGGGTAGGTTTGTTTACATCCCAGACAATGCTCACATATTCTATGATTTTATGAGAACCTTATTGACAAATGCCTGTAAAAAAAAGATATATTCTGTTTCACCTGGATTGAAACACCCTGTTGTAGTCCTTTTACCTATTTCCACTGGTACATATACTCTAACTCAGGGCTAGCCAAAATTTAATAAAACTGATTCTGGCATTCACAGGGAATGGGGTGCGATGGAGCTTAGAAATATTTTTTATATGACATTTAGCTTAATTGGACAGTTTTGGGCCTTGCTTTAGCACAGATGCCAGAATTAATGGTTTAGAATGCCAATTAAGTTGTACAAATTAAAAAAAAATCAAACCAACTTAAGTAACTGGAGGGAAAGGTCTCTGAAAATTAAACTGTACTGGCTATACTTTAGAAACACCGTTTATGGACATCAGCTAGGTTTAAACATCCTGTGTTTCTAATGTATACCCAAGCAGTCCACTTATGCTGTGCTGATGAAGTCATAAGAAAGCTGAAACATGCATATTCACAGCTAGTGGGGGTTGGCTTTATTGGCCTGAGTGTATCCATAAAGATGTATTTATATTGATAATTATACAATTAAGCAGGTTTCATATTTTTATAAATCTTTCAAAAACATGGCCTAATAGAAACATTTCTTTTTGTTAAATGAAAGCTTATGTCTGGTTAACAAAAATGTTCTAAAATATATGTCTAGGTTGTACAGTTTCCAAAATATGACAATTTGTGAAAATACAGCAAAAATATAACTTTGGGTTTGTATGCATTATTATGTATTATGTATGTATTATTTATGGAAAGACTATGAATGCACTGACTATCACTGTAAAGAATACTTCTTACAGATAGCATTGCTATTTGCACAAATTTAATACATTTTACTGTTCACAAAATATTTACATTTGTTTGCCTTATGTATTTTAAGCTAAGTTTTCAGAAAATGCTCAGGAATGCAAGTTGTGCATAGGCTGCTAGAGGTGTGACATTCCACTCCACAAAGGTGTTAATGAGTTGATATTATGTATGCCACTGCCAGTAGATGTGTGGAAAAGTATGGACAAAGTAACATATTTCAGCTTGCTGCTGTCAGAAGCATACAGCACAACTAATTATTTAAGAGAGAGAGAGAGAGAGTGTGTGTGTGTGTGTGTGTGTGTGTGTGTGTGTGTGTGTGTGTGTGTATGTGCATGTGCATGTTTATATTTGTGTATGTAGGAGGGTTACACTGGATTGCATTAAATAGGAATGATAGCAATGATCTAAAATACATTACTGTAGTCTTTATTTATATATTTATTCATTTATTTGATTGCAGGCAGACATCTTAGGAATATGAAGACTTCATAGTCATTCTAGAGGTTCTAATTTGTGGGCATTATCTGTGTATTCATATGTGTGTTTGTTACCTGTCAGATGCCAGGATTCATCAGCTCATGCTAACACTTAGGTCACTTACCCATAAGTACAGTATGACTCAGTCATAGTCCATGTGGGTGTGAATGACCTGAGATGTACCTCCTTGGACTATATGAAGACAGACATAATTGAGCTCCCAGAGTATTTGTCACAGGCAGGTATGAGCCTAGCGCTGAGTAGCATTCTACCATTTCCAAGGATGATGTCACAAACAATAAAAGTAGAAAATGATCGACTTTAATAATTGGCTTAGTTACAGGTGTCATTCCAAAGGGGTCCAATTTGTCAGCCTGGGAGGACATGGTTGACAGGACATGGTGCTTTGCCAAGGATGTTCTTTACCTGTCGCCTCTAGGCTTTTGGATATTGACCAAAACATAATCCTCCCCTATATTACCTTTTAAGGCATTGCCAAACAGACAAACCTTCCAACATAACAAGCTACTCAGGACCAGCTAAAGGTGTTACTGCTTAATGCTAGGAGTCTCAACAAGAAACTGCTCTACCTGGAAGCTCTCTTCATCCTGGGGAATGTTGATGTATGTGCAGTTACTGAAACATGGTTCAAAGCCATGGAAGGCATGCAGGCAGCGCATGGCTAAATACTTTTCATACATTCCGACCACCCACTGAACATGAAAGAGCAAAAGGTGGAGGTGAATCTATATACATAAAAGATAAGCACACCTCAAGGCTGATCAAACAATATGACGTGCTTGAGCTACTCCATGCCCAAATAACCATGGGAAAATTCCATTATCATATTCTAGCAACAGGTTCTCCACCATGAAGCAGAAAACCCATACATCATACCTGAAGTTATTAGACTCCGACACCATTCAGCCCACTATGGTGATTTTAACTTCATATGTACAACTCCATGCCATCCTCTTGCCCCTAGGAGCCATATATTGGCTAAAATTGTGTTATATTGGTTAGGCTTGTAAGGGCCATTAAGCCATTAACCTAGTAATCTCCTACAAACCTATGAACCTGTGATCCTATGAGTGTGTTTGTGTGTGCAGGAGGGTTTCAATAGGTTTATTGGTTACACTGTGTGCTTCTAACAGCAGCAAGCTTAAATACATTGTAGTGCTCATTACCATGAATTTATTCACTCCTTTGAGCACAGTCAGACATCATGGGTATACATAGTCAATGAAGTGTTTGCAATCGATGGACATGCATGTGTGTGTGTGTGTGTGTGTGTGTGTGTGTGTGTGTGTGTGTATGTGAGTCTATGTGTATGAAAGAGTAGGTTGCAATGGGTTGCATTGAATGCTTCTGAGAGTAGCTAGGTGAAATATATTAATATGGCCATTATTTATGTATTCACTCATTCATTCATGTTTTACAGTCAGACTTCTGAGGTGTACACAGTAAACAAGGTAGCCACAACTGGTGTGCTTATCTGTGTGTGTGTGTGTGTGTGTGTGTGTGTGTGTGTGTGTGTGTGTGTGTGTGTGTGTGTGTGTGTGTGTGTGTGTGTATGCATGTGTGTGCTACAGTGTATCTAAAAGTAACAAGTTGGCCATAATATATTTTACTTTTCTTCACAGTCAAACATCAGTAGTGTACACAATAAATGGCTATACTTGGCAGTCTGGGCAGGATGTGTATGACAGTAACTGATTGCTGCCACATTGGCACAATGAGAAGCATTTGCCATCTCACAGTACTTTTTATTGCGGCATTGAGTTCTTGTCTGTGATTTCATGCATGAGGAGTCTGCATGCCCTCCTTGTCTCTGCATCAGTTTTATCCAGGTTCTCTAATTTCCTTTACCATCCCAGAGATATGCCATAGGTGAATTGTGCATTTGAAAAAAAAAATAATATCAGCAATTTTATTTGTAGAATGACAACAACTGACAAGAAAATGCCCTTAAAAATAAGATGAAAATGCATCACAGAACATTTAGACCCTCAGACTAGAGCCCCCAGAATTTTGGCATAGATTTGGTAGTGGGGGGCATCTTTAGCCATTGCCCTGGACACTCCCTCATCTGAAACATATCCTGCCTAGAGGTGTGCTCAGAAGGTCACTGTATGGGAGCATGTGGCAGCTTGGTCATTGTGTCCTTAACTTTCCTCACAATCAAACCTTAAAGGTCTACACTGAAAGTCACTATAGCTTGTTTAACCGGAGTGTACTGTCTAGGTGCAACACATAAGAACACAATGCTGCAGTTACAATTTTCTCAGTTTCCTGTCAGTCATACATCATACATCATACATTATATTCACTGGGCACTGTATAATACTCTTATTGTTTTGTCATTGCTGCTCATTGAAGAAGCTCATGAAATTATAGCTTTGGCATCCTGAGTAAGGTCACAGTAGATTGTTCAAGCTTTAGCCTTTCTGTGCCTCTTGGGGATCATGGCAGCTATAATCTACACACCTGAAGATGAAAAATCTGCAGTGGAGAGTGAAATGTGTTAATAGTTATGTAACCATCAGACTCTTATAGGCTTGCTGTTGGTGTCAGACCCTTTACATAGTCTCCAGAGTGGTGGATGGTCCCATACATTTCTGTGCGTCTTCTCTTCCTAGAGTCAGATCTATTGTCCTGATGATGGATGGTTTGCTACTAGTCTGAGGAGCTCCCTGAGCCTTATCCCTTTTTCTGGGATATTGAATCACACAGTAAACTATTCTGAAACTAAATCCATGCTTCTCACACTCAAGGAATTGGAAGGGTAGTGCAGGACACCAGCTCCTGAATCACTGAAGCATAGTTCTCAGAAATTAAATGAGGTATTTGGCATTTTACTGATTATAACACCTGCATATAACAGTATGGTATTTTTGAAGTGGAAAAGAGTCTGTCATCTTCTTTAAAGTTATTTTATCTCAGAGATGGATCAAACAAGTTGTAGGATGTTGGGGATGAGACACCAGATGGGGATCAGGGATACTTCTCCAAAAACAACTTACAGTTATTGCAGGTACTGAATATGCTAACACATTGATTCACTCACCCCAGAATTCAATAAAGTCCATGTAGACTCCGTGTACAGCCTACATAGAATGTATCCATGTACATGGCCACTGTTCCCCCTCAGCAGCACGCCATATATATTAATGATGGTGTGTGCCTAAGGGAGGTCACAGCAACATGGATATTTAATCTGTGTAAGACTGACAGTGCAGCCACACATCTTTTGGCCCATCCACCTTGGCTAAAAGGTGTGCAAGACATTTTATTTCATTAAATTGCATTTTTAATTTTTTTTTACATTTATGTGCTTGTTTGTGGGGAGCTGCACATTGCTTAGCTATGCTTAAGTTTATGCACATATACATCAGACATCTGCTTTACATCTAAAGATAGAAACCAGATGCATTCAATAGTAATTAATAATTTTTTATTTATTTTATTTATTTATTTTTTGTGCTTGTTTGCATGATGTGGCACGTTGCTTGGCTAGGCGTAATGTGGCGTACTTAAGCATTAAACATCTGCTAAACATCTAAAAATAGAAACGGGTGCATTCATTATTAATATATATTTATTTTACATGTGCTTGAGTGATGCGGCGCGTTGCTTAGCTAGGGGTAGCGAGGCGTACTTAAGCAGTAGACATCCACTAGAGAGCTAAAAATAGAAATTGGATGCATTCAATTGTTGTAGGTCTGCTGTGCTTAGGAATGTGCAATCCCACACAGTGAAGCTGTGCTATGCTTACAAGCACCTTCACAGTATATCTGAAGATTTTTGAGCTCCCTTCATTATGCCAGTGTCTAGATAGGTTGAGTCATGATCTACACTGTAGTAGGTCCCAGGTCCGAGTCCTGGCAAGTAATGCTCTTTACATATAGTGCTGTGAAACAATGTTAGGTGACTGAAATATTGAAGCAAACAACAGATACCAGCACTTACTGACCAACCAATAAATACAAAAAGAAGTGCTTGGGCTCGCTGGTAGTGATCGGAGGAATTTATTAACACCAAAATCCACAAAATAAAGTGCTCAAACTGTAGAGCCGTACAAAATGTAACATGAACGCTCTTCTAAATCCACCAAATGCTGCGTTTTCGTCAGTATGACTTCATCAGACACTCTAACTTCATGATACACATATTTAAATACTAAACAGTTTAATTAAATGCATTTCACTGGTTCTGCAACCCATATCAATTAATTCAAACACACCAATCATATTCTTACATTCATTAATATTAATGTCTCTCATTGAATATACTTTATTCCTCTAAATAAAAACTCTTTATATGTTAAAATGTTATGTTTAAAAAATGCAACTTTAAATAGTAATATAAATACTGTTAAAAAACTTTTTTATATATACAAATATAAATACACATAATAATTAAATGTAGACATTACATATTGTAAAATCCTCAGATTATTATTTTCATAAATTTTGTGTGAGAAAATATAAAATTAATTTCATATAGGTACACTGCCCCCTAGTGCCCAACTTCCTGAACTACACTATAATTTATTAGCCCTTAATTTAAGTAATGGAGTTATAGTTAGGTAATCATTGATCTCAGGGCTAGTATTGGAATCCAGGTATACCTGCCACCATAATTCCTTATTTTCTAGGATGTCCTCCCATGGACCACCCCTTATGTCTGGTATTACCTGGTCCAACACAAAAAACTCATATTTTGCATTTGGGCATATAATACTGTGTTTGTAAAGTGCATTAGTGCTTTTGTTTTTCAGAATGTCATAATAATGTTCGTATATTCTACGTTTCAAGCATCTCTCAGTTTTACCTACGTAGAATGATTGACATATCTGACAAATTGCTATATACACTATTCCTCTACTTTCACAGTTATAGTATGTCCTACTTTTGATCTTTTTCTTTCTACTGTCCAAATATATTTCTGCTTTGTTCATGACGTATGGGCATTGTTGGCATCTTCCGCATTTATATGTCCCACACCTCCTAATATTATCATCCCCCTTCTTTTCTTTTCTTCTTTCTAATATTTTGCCAATATTTGGCGGGTTTTTATACACCATCTTTGGTTTCATCTTCGGTATTTCTTCAATATCTGTTAAGGTACTAAATTTTTTCCACTCCTTTGTAAAGAAGTCCTTGAATTTCCTATTGAAGCTATTATATTCTACAACCAGACTTCTTCTGTAATTATCTTGATCTGTTTGCTTTGTGTCCATTTCAGGGGTACATCTTGCGTCTGTATTTTGTTTGTCCCCTTTACCTATTATAGGTTCGAACCTGCCCCCTCTACCTTCCTCGACTTCACTTTTTAACTTGTTAATAAATTCATCAGGGTATCCCCTTTCTTTAAACATATTGTGTAAAATCCTGCATTCTTCCTGGTAATCTGTATTGTTTGATGTCATTCGGGAGCCCCTAACAAATTGCCCCTTGACGATATTCCTCTTACTGTTTAGGGGATGTGCACTGTCATAATGTAAAAAAGAGTTCACATACGTCTCCTTTCTATAGACCCTGCTCTCAAATTTACCAGCCCTTTTGTATATTTCTATGTCTAAATGCTTTAAGGACTCAGTACTGACAGAATATGTGAACTTCAAATATTTAGTTGTTTGATTAATATAATTCATGAATTCCATGAATTTTTCATCACTTCCTATCCAAAAAATAACAATATCGTCGAGGAATCTGTGATATAAAGTCCAAAATTCTTTATATGTACTTGTTGTGATAAATTGCTCTTCCCATTTTGCAAGTACTATATTAGCGTAAGTGGGGGCACAAGCGGCCCCCATGGACACTCCCTTCTTTTGCTTATAATATTCACAGTCAAACATTATGAAATTATATTTTAAAATGGTGTCCATCAATATTACGCTTGCTATCTTGTCATTCAGACTTAATGTAACATCTTCAAACACAGATTCCTCAAAGGAATTCATACCCTCCAAATGTGGTATACACCCAAACAAATCTATCACATCGATAGTGACAAATTTTATGTCCTCTCTATACTTATCCTGCTTTAATTCCCCCAAGAACTCCCAGGAATCCTTCAAGATTACTTTATTATTGACCCAAATATGTTTAGTCTTGAAGTCTACAAATTTAGCTAGGGGGGCTGTTTTTGATCCTTCAGCCGATACTATTGGCCTCAGTGGTGGGTTTCCCATATCCTTATGAATTTTGGGAATTCCGAATATGGTAGCTACCTTAGGTTTCTTTACTTCTAAATACTTATATGTTTTTTCATCAATTACATTCTCTACCACGAGGTCCTGTATAATAGTATCGATTCTATGATAGGCCACATGAATTTCATTTAGTGACACTTCAGTATATTTCTCTTCATCCCTTAATATGGAATTCATTTTTCCTTCATACAGTATTGTGTCCATAATTACTATCCCTCCACCCTTATCTGGTTTCATTACCCTCAAAGAAGCATTACCACTTAGTTCCTGTAGAACTTCGTTCTCCCTTTTACTTAAATTGTATTGTACCCAGCTTTTGTTATATTTTCTCCTTACTGAGTCAATCATAATGTTTTCGAAGTTCCTAATTTGAGGTATTAATGGAGGGTTGTATATGGACTTCCTTCTTAATGAGTTTTCTCTACCATCTTCCCTATTGAAGCCCATCCTCGAGGCCATAATCTCCAGATTGATCTTCCTAGAGAACAACTTCACATCAAGAATTGTACGTGTATAATCCCCTCTTCTATTTGGTATATATTTTAAGCCTTTACTTAACAAAGAAAAGTGGTCGGGATTTAATTTATTTATTATGTGTATTTATATTTGTATATAAAAAGTTTTTTAACAGTATTTATATTACTATTTAAAGTTGCATTTTTTAAACATAACATTTTAACATATAAAGAGTTTTTATTTAGAGGAATAAAGTATATTCAATGAGAGACATTAATATTAATGAATGTAAGAATATGATTGGTGTTAAATAAATTTGTTAGAGTCAGACTGTAAAAATCATTGAGTTATTCAAACACAATGTCAATTAATAACAAACAATAATGCAGGAAAGCTTGAGTATCTTAAAGCTCTAATGTACATTAGGAGGCAAAAAACCATACACAAAGTTTGTATAGAATTTTGACTGCCTTATTGACCAAAACACATTGGTTATATACATTTCATTATCAGTTTTGCCCACCTTACTGGTGTGGCCAGTGACAGGGTCTTTACATCATAGTAATTCATAAAAGTGCTGAATTTGTGTTTTTCAAAAAGTCCTTTTCCCATGAGAATGTTGCAGCCTTGCAAGCAGCTGGTCAGTCACGATGACCTCCTGAGGATGTAGCCAATTCAAGGTTCTCTGATTAGTTCAAATACAATAGATGTATGTCTTCCTTAAAGCCTCCCTTTGTCTCTCTTGTCCCCAGCTGCGCACTATCAGAGATAGTGCAAGGCTACTTTCCTGGTGGAGGCAGGAAAGAGGACACATCTTGAACAGATTTATTATTTTCTAACTTTGCAAAATAATCTTTACTTGAAAGACATGAGCCAGACTCCATCTGCAAGCTGCCAAGGTCAAATTTCTGATTACACTGCAGCTTGTGCTTCAAGCAATAATATGCAGGTTTATTTCTACTATTATTCTAGTAAGACAGGATTAAATGCATTAAGTACATTTATTCCTAACTAAAGCACACATTTCTCTATATATTTGATCACACAACTTATATATGTTTGAATGATTAAATACACATCTTCCTAAGCAGCACACATTGTAAATATATTTTTCTAGGCAGCATGTATGTAAATATATTTTCTAAGCAGCACATTGAAAATATATTTTCTAGGCAGCATGTAGATTTTTCTAACATTCTCCCTCCTTTTAATGCATTTAATACTATATGAAACATAAACAGTGTTAGTTCATTTCTTAGCCTTTTCCTTTCAAGGACTTTCAGCTAAGTAAGTCATTTGTTTTATATTTCAGATAGACTTTCACCGGTATCAATAAATTCAATTCTATATCTTGGTACATAGTTTCAGTCACTGATACATCAACTAAGTCTTTAACTAATTTTTTCACACAGGGTATCCGCAGCAGACACATGCTCCAATTATGAGCAGTACCACACAAATTGCAATCAGAATGTTCATAAGGACCACCCCACCCCCAAACAGATTCTGGAAAAAGTTGTCAGTGGGTTTGGGCCTGGTTCTGCCATTGCTGACACCTGCTGTATTACCTCCAGGTGATCATTAATTTCATGCTGGTTGCCTGGAATGTACAGCATTCTTCTTTGATAAGCGCAAGACGCATTACCACCTCTGCCGCTAGGGTGAAGTCGAGCCATTCGGTTCTGTAATACAACTGTTCTCATTGCATTCATCTCATCAGTCACAAGTTCAAGAGCGGAAAAAGTCGCATTGCTCATTACTTGAGAAGTTTTGACAATTTTCTCAATTCCCAAATCGATTTGACTGCTCCATAGGTTGGGAATATTCCAGCCCAGGATATAACACTGTCACTCAAGTCCATATGGGTCAATTTTCTTTGTCCTTCACAGACGAATGATCCTTCCAGCTTGCTTCAATCTTACCCACTGGATTAGTAGGTTTTCTGACTGTATTTTCAGCTCGGTGAGCTACATCTCTTACATTATTATTTTACCCAGGGCAATTCTGCAGTATGTCTTATGGCTGGAACCAGATAACCCAAAAACAACTGCCGGACCAATTCTCAGGTAACCATTTATAGGCTTTTTCCCACAAACAAAATAACAGTTTTCTACTTTTTGTACTGATGCGGGTTAACCCTGAATGAAACATTTTCTTATCTATAACAGAGAATTGTCTATATATTTCAGGAGATTTTTGCACATTTCTCAATGTTGTTTTCATCAAGCTTAAATATGAATCATAATTCGTGCTGCAACTAGTACCTTGGTCTATAGGTTTTATATAACATTTGTAAGACACAGTTATGTTACAGTTACTCCAACCAACCTGGAGTGTATCATTTTAACAAAACAAACAATTCCTTTCTGAGTAACAGGCAAGTGTAATGCCACTTTGTCTTGTGATCTCACAGTGCCTGTGTCAAATAACAGGTTTTCCCAAGTTGCATTTATTCCCAAGGGGACAGCAGACATCAAAAGTCCTCCATATGCTGTGGGTATTGCAGTACAGACCCAGCAATTTGAAACGTTCATAGTCTCTACATAAACTCGTTTCATAGCCAGGTATGTGTTAAAGTTTGGGTGCCAGTCTATAGCCAGTCCTTCATCACGTTTTATTAATTTCACTTCTGTAGTTATATGCAAGAAAACCATAACAACAAAAGGTTACTACAAACATAGTTATTAAGTGTATGATCAGTAGGCCAGTGAACCAGTGTCTCTTGGGTTGTTTCACATTTTTATTCATTCTGCCTCTGGCCATCCTGTTCCTGTGGTATGTCCAGACTAAATTTCTTAACAGGTTTGCAATGGGTTAAATGAACCCAAGATGCTCTCTCAGCGATTTTCACTGCAGTGGGTGTTGCCAACAGTACCTGGTACGGACCTTCCCACCTTGGACTCGCCCAGTTCTTTCTCTTTATGATTTTCAGCCAAATCCAGGACCCCGGGTCAGCACGGCTTCTGGTTTCGTTTCTTGTTTATCTGAAAAGAGTTCAACTGCAAAACAGTCTTATTTGTTAATAACTTTTCATATAACTAGCTAATGAGCCATCGGCCTCCAGCTCTGCAGGCATGAGGGCCTTCCATTGTGGCACAATATGCCCTTCAAACACTATTTCAAAAGGGGTCAAGCCCTTTACATTTGGAACAGTTCTCATGCTCAGCAGTGCCAAAGGCAGACAGCAAATCCAAGTCTTTTGAGTCTCACTCATTAATTTTCTCAACTTGTTTTTCAAGATTCCATT
The DNA here is from genome assembly GCF_019279795.1 of Protopterus annectens. Classification (NCBI taxonomy): domain Eukaryota; kingdom Metazoa; phylum Chordata; order Ceratodontiformes; family Protopteridae; genus Protopterus; species Protopterus annectens. The sequence goes on from NC_056744.1 coordinate 658,515,827, forward strand.
GTACCTCTCCACCAGTCCTGCTGACTGAGGGTGATAAGCACAATGGTTTTTCAAAGAAATCCCAAAGAATCTCCCAAGCTGCTGTATTGTCTGATTAACAAAATGTGTCCCATTGTCACTATAAAATCTGAAGTAGGATATTCATTTGTCTGCAACCTGTGGGTTATGGATCCGATATCGGATCCGAACCGGCATAGTTTCCAGCTATGGATCCAAGCTCTCAGCTCCTCCCCTCACCCATAATGCCCTGCTCTACCCTCATGACCCCAGATCTTGTTTGCCGCGCTGGTAACTGGATGTGGTTTCTTTAGCTCTCAGCTAAGTGGTATTTTCTTGTATAAAAATTGAAATTTTTTGCTTTCTTTAAACTTTTTTGTGAAAGTTGTAGGTTCCCTTTGTGTATTGACTGTTTTAGTTTAAATTTATTTACAGTAGTATTTTTATTCCCTCCCTGCTGCACGTAGAGTGTGTGTGAGGCCTGTGTGCTTGTTTTAGTTTTGTTAAGTTACTTCTGTAACTTTTGGGAAGTTTTGACTATGGCTGACCAGCCTAAGTCATTTTTTCTAAATGCTCGAGTGTGGCCATAAGCTCTCACCGCTGATGGCCACACTCGGTGTGTTAGTCTTGGGGTTGAACACCTCACATCTGGCTGTTCCATTTGTGCAGGGTTCAACCCCAGGGCACTGAGGCGGAGGTCCAAGCTGGTCCTGGCGGGTCTTTTACCGCCGGACTCGGCTCCGACCCGCTCGCCTTCGGGACTCCTGCGGCTGCAGCTGTTCCCCTGTAGCACCCCTCCTGCTCCTGGGACTCAAACTCCCGCTTCAGGACAGGAGAGGGATGCTTCTAAGAAGGACCGGAGGGAGAAGCACCTGGCGGGCCGAGACCTCTGTTTCGGCCCCGCCTGCCAGCGGGCTTCTCCCGGCCTCTGTTGGCGGTCTCCTCCTTCTCGGCTCCGGTCACCTGTGTGCTTCTCACCGGGTCCTGAGGAGGAGGAGACCCGATCTCAGCGAGGCTATCGAGGAGGCATTCCAGGCCTACCTCGGTAGCCTCGTCGAGATCTACCCATAGCCTCGATGCTGATCTGGACCGGATGATGCGAAGGTTCATCCAGGCCCAGATGCAGATGGGAGTGCTCTTGCCTCCCCTCGGGGAGCTCAACACCCTTTTCAAGCCTATTGCTCCTTCTCCGACCCGCTTCCGGGTTCGAGCAGCTGAGCCGAGCAGCAGGCGAGCCGGGAGGTCGGATCCGATAGTACTGGGTGCCGGATCCGACCATGCCCTCGAGTGCGTCGGACCCGATCTCTGGAGCCTGGATCCGAGCCGGATCCGGGGATCAGTGCTCGCCGGCGCCGTCTGTGTCGGAGCGCACTGTCCCGGATCCGAGTGCCGCGCCGGCTCCGATCCACTCTTCGGATCCGAGGGGAGCCGATTGTCGGATCCTTTGGTCGAGGTCGGCTCCCCGGCTTTTGATGTAGTGGAGAGGGCTCTGTTGAGGGTCTCCGGACCCCGGCACTTGCTTCGGCTCCGTCCCGCTCCCTCTGCACTGGGCCAGGCTTCCACCATCCGGCCCCTGGGACAGCCCGTTTCTGTGCCCCAAGTTGCTCCTATGGAGCAAATTGCTGCTGAGGACTCCTCTGACAGCCCCCAGAGGAGGCTCCTCGCATACGTGCAAAGGAGGCACATTGACTCCTGAGTCTCTCACTGAAGACACGGACTTGGAGGAAGGGAAGGCTCCCCACGGTCACCCCGAGGATGTCTCCTTCGAGACATCATGGAAATGCTCCGTATCAGGGGTGGTCTGCCCCAAGTCTTCCTCGGACGAGTCCGTGTTCTTGGAGGCATTGAACGGGCCCGTCTACCTCTTGGGTGTCCCCTGCCGACCCCTGGTGGACCTTATTACCACCAGGGCGTGGAAGGAACCGGACACCGTGGAGCCAATTCCCAAAAGACCTGACAAAATCCTTAGCCCGCCTTCTGACAGGACCCATTGGAGTAAGGGGCCTCCTGTAGATGCCATGTTGATGGCGGCGCCACAAAGAGGGAACTGGCTCAGGAGAGTCCCTCAGTCCACCCACCGAGCAAGGAGTCTCGGATGATGGACCGCTTGGGGAAGCGGATGTTCAGTTCGGCGACCTTCGGTGAGGGCGCTGAACTATTTGGCACATGTTATTCGGATGCAGCGAGACCTTATTAAGGATACGCTGCATCCCCTGAGTCCATTTCGGAGGAGGACAGAGCTCTGCACTCCACCAAAATGGCCACTCTAAGGTCAGTCACGAATACTTCTATGCGGCTACTCTCCCATGCTACGGAGGGCCGCTAGAGCTGAGGACAGGACTGGTCACTAGGCGTCAGGCCTGGCTCCGCCACGATTTTTCTGAGCCCTTCAAGGCGTTTGCGAACGCCCCCTTTGATGGTTCTGCTCTGTTTGGCAAGACCGTTCGCGAGACGTTGACCCAGAGCGAGAAGGACGCGGAGAGGCTGTCTGCCGTCGGAATCCGCTTCTCTGCACCCCAGTCGCCCTATTCTAGGAACCAAAAGGGTCAGAAGAAGATGTGGTTCCGAAGTCGCAGCAGTCCCAGCCTGCTCCGGACAACCAGTCCTTCCGTGGCAGAGGAGGACAGGGAGGACGCCGCCCTAGAGGCAGAGGGGCTCCCAGAAACTTCGGGTCCAGGGAACCTTTCTCTGAACGGCCCGCGCAGCAGCCCTGAGGGGCTGCCCGACTGCTCTACTCTGGAGGCAGTCCGGGACGTTCGGGGCACCTAGCGGCATGGGAGTCCATAACATCGGACCGCTGGGTTCTCCAAATCATATCCAGGGGATATCACATTCCTTTCCTTCACCTTCCAAAGATGCAGTCCCTCCCAGACGTACCACCCGGTCCAAGGGAGGCCGCTTTAGCAGAAATTGGCCATCTGCTAGAGAAAAGAGCCATCCAGCCCGTTCCCCCAGACCAGATCGGATCAGGGTTCTACTCCAGGTTCTTTTAGTGCCAAAAGACGGGGGAACTAAGACCAATCCTAGACCTCTCTCCTGAATCTGGCAGTCCCCAAAGAAAAATTCCGAATGGTCACTCTACAATCTATTCTCCCCCTTCTGGGAGAATGCCACTGGATGTGCTCGATAGATCTCAAGGACGCGTACTACCACATCCTAATGGACAGGCGCTCCAGGAGGTTTCTCCGCTTCCGGCTGGGAGCCAGTCACTACCAGTTCCGGGTCCTTCCCTTTGGTCTCACCACAGCCCCAGGGTGTTTACCAAAGTACTAGCAGTGGTAGCGGCCCACCTGAGGCTTCAGGGGGTGCAGGTCTTTCCCTACCTGGACGACTGGCTCCTTACCGCCCCAACAAGGCATCTACTTCTCTGGCGAGACTCCTTTCTCCATCTTGCTCCATTTCTGGGCATCACAATAAATACAAAAAAGTCCAACCTGGCACCCACTCAGCTCTTAGATTTCATAGGGGCCAGACTAGACACAAGGAGTTTACGAGCCTTCCTCACTGCGGACAGGATTCTGAATCTGCAGCTCCAGGTGCGGGCCATTCTCCATTCATGTTCTGTTCCAGCGGAGTTGGTCCTGAGGGCTCTAGGGTCCATGGGCTCGTCGATAGCTCTTCTTCCTCTTGCCAGGCTCAATATGCGCATTCTACAGTGGACGCTCTTAGTACAGTGGTCTTACCTTGCTCTCCCCATGTATCATCCCATAGCGATCAGCAAGGCTTGCAAGCGGTCCCTCTTGTGGTGGCTCCACTCCCCGGATCTCCACGAGGGTCGCCCATTTTGTGCTCCTCCCCCTCTCGCCACGGTGACCACGGACGCCTCCCGCCTCGGGTGGGGGGGGCACTTTGCGGACAGTCCAAGGCACGTGGAACGATACAGAGACCTCACTGCATATCAATGTTCTAGAGATGAGAGCTGTGCTCTTAGCGTTGCTAGCACTTCAGGTCTTTCTTCCCTTGGGAACAATTGCGATTCAGTCGGACAATATGTCTGTTGTCTGGTACATCAACAAGCAAGGGGGAACAAGGTCTTACCCTCTTTGTCGAGAGGCCATGAGAGTTTGGGAATGGGCAATCTCCACCAATCGCTTTCTCATAGCAACGCACATTCCGGGTCGGTCCAACATCCTAGCGGACAAGCTCAGTCGCACCATTCTGACCCCTTACGAGTGGTCTCTCAATTGTCAAGTAGCGGAACGCATATTCGCACGGTGGGGAACTCCTTCATGCGATCTTTTGCCTCTCCCTCAAACACCAAGTGCGACAGTTTTTCGCTCTGATACCTCCTCCCGGAGGTACCCCAAGAGACGCTCTGGTGCATGCTTGGCCACCCGGTCTTCTGTATGCCTATCCACCCTTGCCTCTGATGCTGCAAGTTCTTCAGAAAGCCTCTCGGGTGGGTTGCAGAATGATTCTCATTGCTCCGTTCTGGCCTCGACAGATCTGGTTCCCCTTCCTAAGGTCTCACTCTGTGAATCCTCCTTGGATTCTAGATCCTATTCGGATCTGATATCCCATCCATCCTGCATTCCTCCTCCGAACCTGGACAGCCTGAAGCTGACCGCTTGGCTGCTCCAGTTCCACTCTTGATAAGGACTCCCGGTATCTCTTCACGGTAAAGGCTATTTTGGTGGCGGCTCATAAACCAGCCACTAGAAAGGTTTACGAAGCAAATGGAAACGCTTTCTCTGTGTGGGCGGAGCGGCAAGGCCTAGATCCCTTCACGGTTCCTCTCCCGTAGTGCTTGATTTTCTAACCTCTCTCTTTAATGATGGTGCCAGCAGTTCCACAGTCAAAGTTCAACTGGCGGCAATTTCTCACTATCACATTGGTCAAGAGTCTAATCCTCTTATGTCAGCCAAATTGTGCAAAACCTTTCTTAAAGGTACTTTCCTTCTCAGGCCCCTATTAAGCAAGCAGTTCCTCCTTGGGACCTTTCTCTGGTCCTACAGGCCTTGACCGCTCCCCCTTTCGAGCCAGGCTACAGTGGACCTCAAATTCTTGTCTTACAAGACAGCCTTTTGGTAGCCATTACATCAGCCAAGAGAGTTTCTGAACTTCAAGCTTTATCAGCTAAACCTCCTTACTTGGTTTTTATCCGGACCGTGTCTCCTCAGGACCAACCCGTCCTTCCTTCCTAAAATCGCTTCTGAAGCAAACATCAATCAATCTATTAACCTCCCTGTTTTCTTCCCTAAGTATGAAAACAAAGGTGAATATAGGCTACACTCACTAGATGTTCACAGGCAACTAAGATTTTATCTCAACAGAACAGCTGGTCATAGGCAATCCGACCAGCTGTTTATTTCCTTTGCAAAATTCAATTTGGGCAAGCCAATTTCCAAAGTTTCTCTGTCCCGCTGGATTTCACAGTGCATTTTATTGGCTTATCAAGCGTCAGGAAGGCCCGCACCGGAGGGTGTTCATGCCCATTCAACCCGGTCAGTATCTACCTCAGCAGCCTTCAAGGCTAGGATTCCTCTGGATGATATTTGTGCAGCAGCTACATGGGCTTCGTCTCATACATTTATTTCTCACTATAAGTTGGATCTTGCATCCAGGGGTAGAGCATCCTTTGGCTCCGCGGTGCTCCGGAATATCCTTCCATGATGGCCGCCCAAGATTCAGGTAGCTGGGGACTCTGTCCCACAGGTTGCAGACAAATGAATATCCTACTTCAGATTTAGAAGTTATGTACTCACCATAACGTTCCATCTGAGTAGGTGTATTCATTTGTCTGCAACCATCCCGCCCTCCTATCCCCCTGGCCTTTCAGTTTCCTGCATATTATCTGGTTACCCTTTTGAGGGTATTGTTGCTTTGGCAAACTCGATCTGAGGTCATGAGGGTAGAGCAGGGCATTATGGGTGAGGGGAGGAGCTGAGAGCTTGGATCCATAGCTGGAAACTATGCCGGTTCGGATCCGATATCGGATCCATAACCCACAGGTTGCAGACAAATGAATACACCTACTCAGATGGAACGTTATGGTGAGTACATAACTTCTAATTCTTTCCGGTATGCCAAATCTAGGAATGATTTCTTTCACTAGGGCCTTTGCCACTGTTGCTGCATCCGGATTTCTAGTTGGAAAAGCTTCTACCCATTTTGAAAACATATCTATGATTACTAAACAGTATTTTTTCCCTTCACATTTGTTCAGTTCTATGAAATCCATACAAATGGTATGGAACGGATAGGGTGGTGTTGGAAAACTCCCTCGCTTTGGTTTAAATGCTCCCTGTGCATGATGTTTGCTACAAATATGACATGTTGCACAAAATTTTTGTGTATAATTCGTAAATCCATATGTTTGGAATGTTTTGTTAACTAACTGTACCATCCCCCCTGTTGAGACATGGCTCTGCCCATGACTCAACAAAGCTGCATATCTAAATAAATTAGATGGTAATATGGGCTTCTCCTCTTTGGAGATGTACAGTCCCTCTTTAAGGATTGCTCCTCGTTTTATCCACTTTTGCTTTTCTGCTTTTGTAGCTAATGTCTGCATTGTTTTTAACATTTCTAAATCTAGAGTCTCAGAAGGTTGTAGTTCTTCATTTAAAAGCACAGTTTCTGGGTCTGAGGCAGCTTGCTTCGCAGCTGCATCAGCCAGCATTCCTTTGAAATTCTGTCTTGTTGTTTTGTATGGGCTGCACATTTACAGATAGCTATTCTAGTGGGTAACTGAATAGAATCTAACAGGTTCAGAATTAATTGCGCATGATTAATCGGCTTGCCAGTAGATGTTATCATTCCCCTGTTTTCCATTGTTGTGCAAAGACATGCACTGTAGAGAAAGCGTACTGACTGTCAGTATATATGTTAACACATTTGCCTTTCGCTAGAGTGCAAGCACGTGTCAAAGCTATCAATTCTGCTGCTTGAGCTGACAGGTTATGTTGCAGGGGTGTGCTTCTATGATTTCGTCATCACTCACTACTGCATAGCCCACTAGGTTCTTCCTGTAGGACCTCGTCTACAGGACCCATCCACAAAAATGTCACCTCTCGTCAGCTAAAGGTACATCAGTAAGATCTTGTCTGGGTGTGGTTATTTGTTCCATTTCCTGTAGGCAGCTGTGCGGTATGCCATCCACAGGAATTGGAAGTAACGTCGACGGATTTAATGTTGTACAACGTTCAATTGTCATATGGGGTTGACTCAATAGTATGGTCATGCAAGAAAGATGTCTGGCAGGGGATAAAAATGCTATTTTTTCCTGCAGTAAAATTATCGCAACTGCATGAGGTACTCTCAACGTGAGAGGATGAAACAACACCACTGAGGCTGAAGCTTGCACTGCCATAGCTGCTGCGACTACTGCTTGCACGCAGGGTGGTAATGATCGTGCCACGGATCTAACTGTGATGAATAGTAAGCTATGGGCGTTGCTTGCCGCCATGTTGTTGCGTCAGTACTGACGTCATATATCCCCGCCTACAATCTACAGTTTGGAAAAATCTCTTATGGTAATTCGGAAGCCCTAAAACTAATGATGAAACTATCAGTTTTTTTAGTCTGCAAAAGGCTGCCTCTGCTTCCCGAGTCCAGTGTAGTGTTTTTTGTGCTGCCATTGGTGTTTTAAATATTAAATCAGCCAATGGAGCCGTTTCTAAAGCATAATTCGGTATCCAACTTCGACAAAATTAGTCGCTCCCAAGAAAGACATCATTTCCTTCTTGGTAGTTGGTCTGGGTGCTTGTAAAATAGCTGTTTTTCGTTCTTCATCTAATGTTCTGCCTTCTTTGGATATCACATATCCCAGGTATTTAACCTGTTCTTTCCAAAGTTGCAATTTATGTTTATTCACTTTATGCCCTTGCTCAGCTAAGAATTTCAATAATGCTATTGTGTCTTCCCTACACTGTTGCTGGGTAGGGGCTGCAAGCAAGATGTCATCTACATAAAGTAGTACTTGGCTGCCCCCTGGTGGAGAAAACCCTGCCAGGTTGCTAGCCATCTCTTGTGCGAATATCGTTGGACTTTCACTATATCCCTGTGGTAGTCGGGTGTACGTATACCTTTTGCCCTGAAATGTAAATGCAAACCAATGCTGGCTGTCAGGGTGGATAGGTATTGAAAAAAATGCATTGCTAATATCTACTACGGTGAAATATTTCTGTTGCGGCTTCAAATCATTTAATAAGGTATGTGGGTCTGGCACCGTAGGTGCTCTTGGTATTACCGCATCATTTACAGCTTGTAAATCTTGTACCATCCGCCATTCCCCGTTTGCTTTTTTTACAGGAAATAGAGGAGTATTACATGGTGAATCTAAAGATTCCACCAGTATCCCTTCCTTGAGTAATGCCATTATAATAGGTTTGATTCCCTGTTCTGCATCCTTGCTCAAAGGATATTGTCTTTTTCTTGGTCTAAAGGCTGATTTTGGTGTAATAACTACTGGCCCTGCTGTTCGAATAAGTCCTACATCTGATTTTCCTGTTGACCAAAGAACATTTGGTATTTCACTCAAAGCTTTTCTTCTTCTTCTATCAAGAACGCCATTCAGCTGTCTTCACTCTGTTGTAAGTGTACAGCTGGGCGTGCTTGCTAACCAATTCAGTTTCTGTTTCTGTACTGCTAAGTCCGATAATTCTGAGTCAGTTAGTCTCTCCCATCCTGTCACTTTGTCACCCAAGTCTACCCACCTAACATTCTTGTTTTTGGTTAGGCTAACGTGTGGTAGTTTATTGGATTTGTACAATTCCAAAAACTCCTGAGGTAACGAACAACTCACCACACTGTTGCCCTCAGTGTCCCAGTATAGGGTCCGTAATATCAGTCTATTTGCAGGATTCCTGAACAACTTTTGTTCGTATTCTTTATCAGGTCCTGGTGTGCTACAATAATATAGGGTACAATGTAATAAGTGTTGCTGGTCAGTATCGAGGGGAGGCACCTTGCTGGTGGCTACATTCATCAGTTCCTCGGTCACTGCCCCTGGTCCGGTTGTAACCAGATCCTGGCTGTACCAATAATAAGCCTCCCCCTCCGACCGTACTACAAAGGTGTCAGTTTGTCTCTGTGCCTCCATACCGTTTATGGTAGGGACTACTGCTATGCCAAAAAGTTGCATAAGATCTCTTCCTAATAGGTTCATGGGGCATTTGGCAGAAAGTACTATTTTACTTCTTTGAGTCATACCCGAGACTGGATCAGTTATTGCTATATCATGGGAAAGTGGTTCCCTGTACAACTGTCCGTTTGCTGCTTTCACTAATATGTAATCAGGTGACTCAGAATGTTCCGGTAACTTTGAAGGATGTATCAAAGTTCGCGATGCTCCTGAATCACACAAAAATTTGATTTCTCTCCCTTCTACCAGAAGTGTAACTTCCGGTTTCGTGTCTGCTAAATAGAGCTCTAAGCTCAGTAGTGCCAGATCTAAAACTTCACTTTCCCCAACTTCTACATCCAGTTGCATGTCATCTGCTTCTTCTAAGGTATTTACATCATCCCCCTGCTCATTAGTCTCTTCTGATAACTGCTGAGCAGCATAACTGTCATATAGTCAATCCTCATCTTCCTTATCCCTTTTTTCCGCAGGTGCCTTGCTCCTGCAATCCCTTGCCAAATGTCCCTTCTACCGCAATTGAAGCATTCACCTTTTTCTTTCTGCTCTCATAAATTTCTGAGTTTTTGTCAGAGCGTTTGTTACCCTGAATATTTTGCTTACCCTTTTGGCTGCTTGTACTACAAAACTTCCGCACCGTCTTCAGCTGTGAAGACCATGCTTTTTCTTTTACTGTTAAAATGTTTTTCGGCATGTCTAGCATACTCTAACAAGGCTTGAAGCCTACTTGTTCGGTGATCTATCATGTGCTTCGTGATGAAGCTATTGATAGGCAATACAACCTTTCAAAAATGCATTCTTCAATTGTTGTTCATATGAACTATCATTTTTTGATTTTCAGGAACAGGCATGCCACTATGGTTATTAAAACATTCTAACAATCTACCATAGTATGCATCCACAGTTTCATTATCTTGTTGTACACACTGGTTAATGCAAGTCCAGTCTGCCCTAGGTTTCCATTTTCAGTAATGCGGTCTGTAAGACCCTTCAATCTAGTATCTAGTTCTGCGTCACTATGTGGGAGTGGCCTGTGTTGTGCGTCACGGGCATTCCAGGTGCCACAAATCATGTGCCAGTCTGGACCTAAAATTTGTCTAACTACTCTTTCTACCTCTTCCCCATTTAAGTGGTAACTCAATCTCATACCCTGTAAATCCTGTAGAAATTTCTCAAAGTTAATTTTTGGATGGGGAATTCCTTCTGTAGCTTTTCGGATGTCTTCCGGTGTCCATGGTCTATACACTAAGAGAGTTGAGGCCTGGCCCTCCTGTCCTGCCTGCGGGTTTGGTACTTCTATTAATGGACAGATTTCCTCACCCTCATCTAATAAATTCCGCTTGGTTGAACATCTACAAGTGTTTGACGTGTTCGGGATCTAGTCGATAGGTTCTCTTACAAATGGTTGTCTTAATATCCCTGTTGTCTCTGGGTAACGTGGGGGTCAGCCCGCCTCCCGCTCATATTCTGAGTAAGGCATCGGTGGACGTGGTAGGAGGGACCGATGCTACTATTACATTATTATCCTCTTTGTCTAAAAATAATGCCTTTGCATTTTTATTTTCTGTTCCTTCGTTCGCTTCCTCAATCCACCTATGTGCTTGAGGAACACCCAACTGTCGTTGTTTTTTGCCTGACCTTCGGCCAGATTTTAACTGTCTCAAAAGTTTTACTAATGACATTTTATCCAATTTACCATCAAAGTCATACTTGTTAACCCATGTTGCAAAATATCTCACATTATCTGCTCTCTGTAATTGCATATATTTTGCATCTTCTGTTAGGGGCGGGTCACGTGACCCTTTAGTGCACTCATTTCCCATGTCTCTGAAAGAGAAAAAAAGAAGAGAGAGAGAGAGAGAGAGAAAAAACAACAGAACTGTTACGTAACCCTTTCTCTTGTACCACGTGGTATCTCTATTCCCCGTATTCACAGTAGTGTCTAGAATGACTGTTTACTTTGTTTTGCTTTATTTCCTGATCTATGACTCAAGATACAATACTTGACTACCTCTCTCCCTGCTATCACAAACCTTAGCAATAGCACAGTGTAACCTGGTCCCGATCTAAAACAAAAACAAAGAGAGGAATTCTGCTTACCGAGCCTCCTGCTTATGTTTGATAGGCTTTTAGGACCCAGTTTTCCGCCGGCCACAGATCAGACAAGTGGACAGCCTCTTTAGGCACGACAATTCAGTCGGAGGTCTTTCCTTCTTCTGCGCAGACTTCAATACCACCTATATATTCTGACCTGTAGCTTACCAAGGGAATTCGCACGATTAGGACCAAGATGTTAAATAAATTTGTTAGAGTCAGACTGTAAAATCATTGAGTTATTCAAACACAATGTCAATTAATAACAAACAATAATGCAGGAAAGCTTGAGTATCTTAAAGCTCTAATGTACATTAGGAGGCAAAAAACCATACACAAAGTTTGTATAGAATTTTGACTGCCTTATTGACCAAAACACATTGGTTATATACATTTCATTATCAGTTTTGCCCACCTTACTGGTGTGGTCAGTGACAGGGTCTTTACATCATAGTAATTCATAAAAGTGCTGAATTTGTGTTTTTCAAAAGTCCTTTTCCCATGAGAATGTTGCAGCCTTGCAAGCAGCTGGTCAGTCACGATGACCTCCTGAGGATGTAGCCAATTCAAGGTTCTCTGATTAGTTCAAATACAATAGATGTATGTCTTCCTTAAAGCCTCCCTTTGTCTCTCTTGTTCAGCTGCGCACTATCAGAGATAGTGCGACAAGGCTACTTTCCTGGTGGAGGCAGGAAAGAGGACACACATGCGAACAGATTTATTATTTTCTAACTTTGCAAAATAATCTTTACTTGAAAGACATGAGCCAGACTGCATCTGCAAGCTGCCAAGGTCAAATTTCTGATTACACTGCAGCTTGTGCTTCAAGCAATAATATGCAGGTTTATTTCTACTATTATTCTAGTAAGACAGGATTAAATGCATTAAGTACATTTATTCCTAACTAAAGCACACATTTCTCTATATATTTGATCACACAACTTATATATGTTTGAATGATTAAATACACATCTTCCTAAGCAGCACACATTGTAAATATATTTTTCTAGGCAGCATGTATGTAAATATATTTTCTAAGCAGCACACATTGAAAATATATTTTTCTAGGCAGCATGTAGATTTTTCTAACAATTGGTGTGTTTGAATTAATTGATATGGGTTGCAGAACCAGTGAAATGCATTTAATTAAACTGTTTAGTATTTAAATATGTGTATCATGAAGTTAGAGTGTCTGATGAAGTCATACTGACGAAAACGCAGCATTTGGTGGATTTAGAAGAGCGTTCATGTTACATTTTGTACGGCTCTACAGTTTGAGCACTTTATTTTGTGGATTTTGGTGTTAATAAATTCCTCCGATCACTACCAGCGAGCCCAAGCACTTCTTTTTGTATTTATTGACTGAAATATTGCTTGACTTTAAATTAAATAATTGTTACATTTAGAAACAGAAAAGCCGCACAGTGTTAAGCAGTGCTTAAACATGGACAATGGTCTTTTCCAGTTTACGCATTGCTAAGCTTCGCTTAAACATGGATTGTGCGATTTTGCACAATGCTAAGCAACATGACACATTTTTGTAAGTTACAATATAATGTATAAGGGTGGGAATGCAGCCTACTTAAAGGCCAGTATGCAGGAATTTCACATCATTCTTTGGAGCCTGACATTGACTGTGGATATGGCTGCTGGTGTTGGTGAGGGAGTGCATTTTAGGGCACAAAAGTAGGGTGTGCAGGAGTCTAGGGTTTTTATTAGACTCCTTGTATGATACCATGAACCATGGCTATTGTAGGGTGATTGCTAGGACTTAGAGTGTAAGTCTGAAGCTGGGGATAATTTGGCCAGAGACCTAACCAGTGCAATTGGTATTCCCCGCACTGGTGAGCAGTGTTGTCACCACTATGATGATCTGAAATGTAGGAAGAGGGGAACCTTGGACACCTGGGTCCATGAGGTTAGGGATGGGCACACCCCACAGATATGTAAGTATGTTTTCCAGTAATTTTTAAATATACAAGCTGAATCTGTGCAAAACTGGTATGCATAATGGTTTGCTTCTCTTACCACAGCTGCAGAAGAGAGGGCTTGCAATGTACAGTCCCATGAGGGGTGTTTGGCCAAGATGAGGCAAGCACATGGTGTATAAGAAAAACATTGAAGTAATAACTGTATGCATAACTTAATGCAATAAAGTAAATACAGATTTTGCAGTCTTAACAGTCAGGTATGAAATACCTGGGAAATCATACATCTTTATTAATGTGTCAGTACATATCTGAAATGGTAAATCAAGTTAAAGGAACACTCCGGGCTCAGTCACAATTTTACTAAACCACAAGTCTTCTTTATTCCCTATAAACTGATCCCAGCCATCAGCAATTTCAAAATACACGAAGAAGTTGGTCACTAATACATTTCTGCCTTTCCTTAGCGTAGGGCAGGAAGGCCCTTCCCCCATTCTTTGCTATCGCATTATTTCTGTTGTAATTGGTCTCTAACTTGCTGACGTACCTTCGACATATCCAAAACAGTAGTTCCCTCTCCAGCTGATCCTCCCACACTGTGACATCACCATTAGGTCGGTCAGCCCTTATTAGAGCGTGAATTGTTGTGGAACTCTTTTCCATTGACTACTTCAGTCCGGAGTGTAAACAGCATCGGAATCATCTCCTCTCTCCAGCAAAACATTACACAACTCCCTTGGGAACGTTCTCCTTCATCTACAATTTTCGGTAAGTGCATGTAAAAATCTGCCGTGAAAAACAAGATTATTTTGTCAGCCGATGTTGCTTTTTAATTGCCCTTCAAAATATCTGCTGCTAGAGATGTAGAGCCTCTGCTCTGCCGGCAGCTCCGTGAGCCATCATCAAGTAACCAAATGTTAGAGAAAAACAAAAAAAAAATGTTTTCTTACATTGGTTTACTTTCTGATGGCTCACGTAGCTGCAGGCAGAGCAGAGGGCTGTACACCTCTATCTGTAATAATCCGATCGCTTACGGTATGTCGATCGGCTTATTACTGTGTAGTTAAAAAAAAAAAAATAACTCCACAGTAATAAGCCGATCGACATACCGTAAGTGATCGGATTATTACAGCCGTACCCTAGTAAGTGGAACGCGGTTTGTGCATGAGCTTGAACTAGCTTGTATCCACTTGTCTACAGTGTCTCTCTCTTGTACAGAGAGGGAGCCATAAAAATACCAAAATGATTTGCAGGCGGAAACGAGGGGAATGTGTAAGGATACCCATACAGTTCCATTAGTAGTAGTAGCGACGGGTCTTCTATAAAATAATTAACAGTCTTACTTGGATATGTTACCGAATGCCGTACGAACTGCAGGAGGTGTTGTTACTGGGCACATTGTGGGTGCTTTGAAGAGCACTTCTGCCTAACATCAAAGATTGAAACAATAACTTCTGTCATACTTTGACTTGGGAATGGAGTCCATTACCATCATAGTATTAGAAACACAAGATTGTGAGAAATTAAAAAAGGGAGAGACTAACCGATTTTAATGTTTCTCAACGCTTTTAGGTTAAAATACCAGGATTTGCAGGCAGAAACGAGGGCACTGTGGTAGGATACCCAGATAGTTACAGTAGTATCAGGAGCAATAGGTTTCATTATTTTAATTTACAGCTTTGTTTTTAGAGCTGCAACTCACGAGTTACATGTATCAGTAGTATGATTCTGTATTGGGCACAACTTCAAAGATTGAAACAATACTAATTTTCCCAAACTTTTTAATCCTACTTTGATGTAGGATTGAGGTCCATTTCCCATTGTGGTATTAGAAACTCAAAAGATTTGTTGAAATTAAAAAAAATGGCACTTGTCTACACAGTTAAACACACTAAATACTTGGCATGCATCGGATTGCTGTTACCCTGCAACATGTAATACATTTTTGCTTGAGATACTGTTCCTTTTGTTTTTTTACTTGTTTAGGTGAATAACTTGATATTTTCAAATGCAGTATGTATTTGCACTGCATGCTTTATGTTTGTACTCTGGTAGGGGTCACTTGTATTTGATTGGGTAGGGGCTCACTTGTATTTGGCAAGTGAACTGCTCCAAGTTTCCGAAACTTGTCTGCTGTTGAAAAGATGTCTTGTTGTAGCAGTAGGAGAGTTATGGCACAAAGAGAATGATAAATAAAATCTTAGTATTAAGGCATGCAGATTGAGAACAGAGTAAGTAAGATAAACAGAGGATGCCATCCTTTCTGTAGTGGAGGTGATCAGAACAAACTTGGTAGGGAGGTACAGTTGAAAAGGAAAGTAGAAATGTAAACTGTAAGGACTGCTTAGTCTAATATCAGGAGGGTAGAGTAATGGAAAGATAAAACTTCCATTGCATACTAGGTTTTACTTTCATGCTTATGGGCTGCTGCCTTCTCCTTCCCAAAACCGTGTGTGCATGCATGCACATGTGCTTCAAGATTACATGGTACAGATTTTCAGAGTGGCATGTGCTCTATTCCCTGACAGTATAGATTTTTTTATAAGTGATATTTTGCAGTTTGAGTACTGGTAACAGAGTTGTCAAAAAGGCATTGGTCATTTTTTGTTCAGAGGAGTGCTTTGTATAAATGTGTGTGTGAAAAAAAATTAAATCAACACAAGTGGTGAATTCATTTCTGAAGTGTTTTAGGCTTTGATTTTGACATGAGTGTAGATTTCTTGGGGAGAAAAGTGTTTGGTGCACATTTTTGGGAGGTGAACAGCTACATGGAGGGACATTAAGTATATCCAGAGTGGTACCAGCCTTAATATTTGGAGAGGGAACAGGACATGCATTTTGTGAAGGGAAAGTGGATACTGTATAGATATGTGAAACTGGAAGTGTGTGAATTTTGCATAGTTACATTTGTGCAGGAGTAGTCTAAGGGGTACAAAATACAGCAAAGTTGAATATTTGTGGGGAAGAGATTTGTGGTCAAGGACTATATTTAGAGTGGCTAGAATATTTGTGTATCCGTTTTGATTTATAAGAATGTGGTATTGTGGAACTGGTAAAGTGTGTGCATTTTTGCCTAGTAGTATCTGCATTTTCATAAACTTTCCAAATGACTTAAATGCTTTTAAAATGATTGCATAACTGTTTATTTTGCATAGAGCATGTTTATTATGTGCTTCTGTGCTTACTGTCCTAGGTGTTACTGTTAATTACTTTTATTGATTTTACATTTGTTGACTGGGCTAGTGTAACTGGATACATGCCCATTTTAAGCAGAGGGCCGAGGAGAAAAGCTCAGGGGCAATAAAAAGAAGAAAAATAATTTATACAAATAGTTCACAAGAAAAGTGGAACTACAAATTAATTACATAAGTATGCAATTGATTGGCAGGAATATTATAGCAAAAACTTTTTTTTTCTTTTTACTTCCATGTACGAAAATAAACCAAAATTGTTCTTTTTCTGTTTGTTTTTATATATATATATATATATATATATATATATATATATATATATATATATATATATATATTTTTTTTATATATATATATATATATATATATATATATGTGTGTATAAAGAAAAAACAAGAAAGATATTTAATGTACACAAAATGTGCCTTTGGGCCTTTGTGCCACCATTATGAAAGGCGTTGACCAGATTTCTTGTGCTAATAGGTTAAGAGCTATGTTTTGTGTGTGTGTGTGTGTGTGTGTGTGTGTGTGTCTACACAAAATAGGTAGCATGCCCCGTCAACTACCCAGGTTTTTGCAGAACGTACAGATTTTTGTCCAGATTTCTTGCATTAAAAGGTCGAGGGGTATGTGAGACAGTCAAATGCCCAAGTTAGGGCTAGCAGGTGGTTAGTAATTTGCTTAGGCTCAAGCCCTGTACCTTAGCTAGAGGAAACAAGAGCCTGAATCCTCTATCCATAATATGCCATTTTTCTGCTTATAAATGGTATCACTGTGGTGTGTTTATAGCTTTAAAGTAGTGTTAGTAGCTCATCAAGTAACATTTGTTTTGATGCCGAAGGCTGTGGGTTCTATTACACAGCATGCAGATGTACCGCTGATACTATATAGGACTTTTTAAGATGGTGAGGTGCTGCAGTCCTGAGTATGTCCTCCTTTGGATAAGATGCCTAGTAACCATGAACCTGTTTTTGTTTTCCATCCATTCCCTACTGCAATTTCACCAGCTTATCATTTTAATGAAACAATCCATCCAATCATCAAGATTTTTCTTGAAGAGTACGAATGAGTAGCTCTGTGACATAGATAGGTAGTGTGTTCCAGAGTATGTGCAGTCTGTGGGACACAAATCTATCCCTCCAGCATGTTGTGTTTATTGTGGTCACAAGGTTTATGTCCCTAGAGCGTGTAGCTCGGAGTGATTGGCATTTCTTTAAGTGGAGCATGTCCAACAGCTCTGGGTTTGACATAGCTTTGTTTGTTAGGCAGAGATCGCCCCTGAGTAGGCGATATGCGATGGAGTAAAGCTGTACTTTTTTTAGACCATCTGCGTAGGACATCTGTTTGAGGGCAGTAATCATCCTTGTAGGGTATTGATGTGGTCTTTACAGTTGTTGTACATGTCTTGTGAGGTACATAACAAAATTGGTGTTTTACATTTGTTTACCATGATAGCCTGACTAGACACGTGTCCATTTTAGCTGAGGCCCAGGAAAAAAGCTACATATAGACAAACTAACATGCATTACACATATTTTAGCAAACAATTATAAAAACACAGTCATTATATCCTATGGTTTAGTAGTCTTCCCTAATAGGGACTCACAATTCTCATGGACAGACACAATGTAAATTAAGAGATATCACATTGGAAGCAGTGCTTGGTGACATAGTTACAAGTTAAGATAATTACCGAATGTGCTGTCATTTTATAACTTAATTAGGGTTGGTACATGGGCATAGCCAAATCACTTTTAGATACTGTTTGAGGTTTTGTTTATAGACTTTTGTAGTAATGTTGGGTTATATACTTTGGCAACTAATCCCAGGTTTTGCCAATGAAGTTGGCAAACAGGGATTCACCAGCAGAGTTATTAGCTTTGTTTGTTTGCTCCAGTAGTTTATCGGCTGCCTGTAGGCATCTCAGGTTGTTATATGGCTTAATAATATTTTGAAGAGAGGGGGTATCCTCAATGTGGTACAAATTTTTGTGTGCTATTAAGAGTTGACTGAATTGAAAAAAGCTGGGCAGTTTTAGCCACAAAAATGTATTGTTTCTATGCAGTGAGACAAGCTTCTTATTGATGGTCAGTAAGGTTTTGTTGACCTGTAGGTCCAATTTGATATTTTCTGCCATAACCCCATAGCGGTTTGGTGTGATGCTCTGGGGAAATAGTGTTACCATTGTTAGATGAGACAGAGAATGAAACAGTGGTAGATCTACTACTGGGGTAGAAGTTTTGTTTTATTGGGGTTCAGAAGTAGGCGTTGGTTGGTGACCCAGTTCTCGGTACTGTTGGGTATTGTGGGTTGAGGTTTGCAGTTCGGTTGGGGAGGTGTTTGAGCAGATCAGACTGGAATCATCTGCATATTGACTGCATGCACCTTTAGGTATAGCAGTGTGAAGCTTGTAGCAAAAAATAGAGAAGAGTACTGGATCTAGTACGGACCCTTGCGGGACACCAAGTGTGAGAATTAGCTGGCTGGAGAGTTTTCCCTACCAGTCAGGACTGAAACCACTGGATAGCAGGCTTGTCGAGAGAAAGAGATTTTTGTGACAGAATGTCAAGTTTGTGGTTGACCATGGAGGTGGCTCGCTAGGTGTATTGCGGCAGGGTATGAGTAATAAAAGGAGTCACAGCCTGCAGACACAGGCATCTTTTGGACTTGCTGAGAAATACTATTGAAAAAGCATTTTTTCTACTTAGAAAGCATTTACTACACATTACCATTTATCCCTAAGCTGCATTTCAATGATTCTCCTGAGGTGTTACCTCTCCTTCAACCCCTGCTGTTACTGGGATTTACCTTTTCTCATGCATATCATTATTTAAAGAATTTTAAATGCCATTTAGTCTCAAGCTTCAGTGATGGACACCTGCTAGGCCACTGTCTACAGACACATAGGCATCCTATTGACTTTTCTGTAATTTCCTGCTGTGAAGGACTTTTCAAAACCCATTAAGCAGCTTATGAAGCATTTTCTACTTATTATCATTTTACTGAGATGCAAATGCAAGACTTTCCAGAGGTGTTAGCTCTCCTTTAACCCCTAGTGTGTTGAGTGGTTTGAAGTGACCAATAGCAAAATGTTTTTTATTCTGTTTGATACGAATAATGTTATTATTTCCAATTCCATCCATTGTGTTACTTGTGCTGTGACAGTATGTCTGTATCATGGTACATGGATACATGTATCCTTTTGTTGTATCATGTAACAGGAAAACATCTAGTGTTAATGGTTTTCTAATATAGAGTGTAATGGCTTTGATGGACAGGGCAGACATGTAATGGCTTTGATGGACAGGGCAGACATGGAGTATGCTGGAGAGATCTTCTCTTACCTTGCTTTGTAACACTTGGGAATCCCATGGGATAAGCTGGATGGGGAGTTGGTCTACACTGCCCAGTTTACTACAGTTATGTCCTCAGTAAG
This sequence comes from Protopterus annectens, assembly GCF_019279795.1. NCBI lineage: Eukaryota > Metazoa > Chordata > Ceratodontiformes > Protopteridae > Protopterus > Protopterus annectens. The sequence goes on from NC_056744.1 coordinate 658,535,555, forward strand.
ACATGTAGATTTTAAAAATGGGCGGATGCATTTTGATAATGAATTAAGAGCATCTAATCACTCCAGTTTTCATGTTTACTGAGCCAGAGGTTTCAAGCATTTAGACTCCATTCTTCCCTTAGCATTCCAGTTCAAACTGTTCTTGTGTGATATTGTTTAACTGTAGCATATTTAGAAAAAGGAACAGAACCTTGGTATTTCCTGATTAGAGGCTTAGAGAGGAGGTTCCATGTACTGCAGGTCTCACTGAGAACAACAAGAGGTTAGAGAGTTTGCAAACAAAATCTTGGCCCAAGATGGAGCGCCGGAAGAAAATGACAGGATGTTTCTGGCCTAGCGCATACTGAAGCCCCAGAAACTTTGAGTAAGATGTAAGCAGTGATAGGTGGCAAAAATTAAAATCAGACCTAATGCCCCCTCCTGTTTAAGGTGGAAGACATGTGCTGCTGATCTATTAAATGAAGTCAGAGAATGTCATGCCCCGACTTTGCCCTGAGGGCAGGGCTGTGTGGTGATTTAATTTTATTTACAATATATTGACTGGCGTAGAGCCTTGATGTGTATGCAGGGACGTCGGGAGGCATACGCACTGTACTGATTTCAGTACAACGTATTTAGAAGGGGGGTAGCATTTCAAAGTTTTCACGCTTTAGCATTTTAAAGTTTTCGCGCTTTACTAGTGCACGACGATGACGTCAGCTCATCAGGGCAGCCAGTCAGAATGGAGCTCACCGCGCGTCAGTTCAAATGCGGTTTAGGATGCAAGCGTTATGTTGGTCGAAGCGGGAGGATTTCAAGGACTTAAAGCAGGAGGATTTGTTGGTCTCACGTCAAGGACTTTATTTAGAACCAAGGGGCTGGTGAGTAGTGTGTGTGTGTGTGTGTGTGTGTGTGTGTGTGTGTGTGTGTGTGTGTGTGTGTGTGTGTGTGTGTGCATGATTACTTAGCTGTAGGAGATGTTCTGCCTTATTCTTCAGTGATAACATCTCATTTAATGTATGACATCTGTGCAGGTGATACATAAACAGCAGCGTCTTCATTTATTATTCAATGAGGCTTATTGCATTCTTTTCAGGACCTCTTAACACAAAATAAAAGTGAGGTTTAAATTATTAATAATATTAATGCCTGTCTGTCCTCTAAATCTGACACTAGGTGTGCGTTGCAACACTGCATAATAATCCACAATGAATAAATATAAACGTCAAGCAGTGTATGTTTGGGAACAAGTGGCTTAATAACTGAGATGTTTACTTCAAATAAAGCAACAATGTTTACAAGAAATTTCCTTTATTTTTCAAATAAAATCATAAAAATCTGCAGTCTGATGAATATTTTATTAAAGGCATAGCTGAAAAATATTCAAACATAAGGCAAGCATCAAAGCATCATTTAAACAGTTAATCAGTAGTTTATTTGATAAAATTATGATTTTCCAAAGCAGTTTTATCAATCTATAGATAAAACAATGTCATTATCAAGAATATATTTCACTCATATATTTATTGCACATTTTAGAACGACTTTAACTTTTAACAAAATATTACACAGCCTGTAATAATGTTTGTGAACAAAATATTTGAACAAATGAATCTAACTTGAAAATATTTTACTGAAAATACTTACAAATCAATTAGGCCTCATGAACTCATACATATATATATATATATATATATATATATATATATATATGGGTCTTCTTCAGATGATCGAAGTTTTAAACCACTGAATTTCATATGGCCGAGACCATATGATCGAAGTTTTAAAACTTTGAATGTTCAGAACAGAAATTTTCCCTTTTCCTTGCTGTAGTATAATCTCAACATTGGTATATTTAATTCGGAGGGACCGTGGGGGAAGCAGTCCCCGTGTGAGATGTGAGGGGTGATACCCCCTCCCCCACAAAAATGTCCAGGAATTTTTATTTTTGTTTTCTGTTTATTTTTGTTTCAGGTGTTTGAAGTTTAGAAACTTTGATCATATGGTCTTGGCCATATGAATTTCGAAGTTTTAAAACTTCAGTCATCTGAAGTAGATGTGTGTAGGTGTGTGTGAAAATGCCCCAGGTGGGATGGGTGGTGTGGTAGGGAATACCTCAGGCTTGAACCCTGTACCTTGTATGCAGGTGTTAAAGACCTGAATTCCCTACCCACCACCATTTGTAAAAAAATTGCAGATTTTTGCCTCATATTTGATCTGATCAATATCTGTATCATATCTGTGTTTTTTAAATATTGCAATGCTTGAAATTTGATGGTGCAGTGGTAGCAACGTAGCATTGATGTGTCACAGCTATAGGTTCTTGGGTTTGGTTCTTGGCTGGGGTGCCTTCTTTGTGGGGGGGGTCTGTATCTTCTCCCTGTGTTTGTGTGGGTTTGCTTTTGTGTCCTCCCATGTTACAAAGACATGTGTGCATTATTTTTTCCTGGGCCTCTGCTGAGAATTGTTTTTTTTTTTTTTTGTTCCAAGTCAGACTGTCCTGATTAACAAATTGACAGGCAATTAAAATTCAGACTTCAGGTTTCTGAATGTTTACTTCCTTAGCTATTTGATGGTGCAGTGGCAGTATTGTTGCCTCACAGCTATAGTTTTTCTGGTTTGATTCTTGGCTGTGGTGCCTTCTGTGTGCAGTCTGCATCTTATCCCTGTGTTGGTGACATAGTAAAACAACTTTTTATTCTAGCAATAAATGTATACTAACACAACCTTTTTTATAGCAATTTTTTTAAGTTTGACTATTTAAAATTTGTCCTTATTTTTGGGACTGTAATACCCTGTTATTGACTTTGTCCAGGTTTTTTGTGCTAAGGTTGACGGCTATGGCAAGAACTGAATTCACTGAATATGTTTGAGGGCTGTATTCCCTCATTACTGGGTTTGTCCAGGTGTTTTGTGCTAAAAGGTTGACAGCTATGGTGAGAACTGAATTCATTAAATGATAGCCATTTAACTTTCATTCTTCCTCTCTTTCACAAAGCAGGTGATTTGGCATAGTGGTATGTTGTTCTGACTATTTGGCACAGTGACCTTGGCAGTAAAATGTATGATGGTAACACAGCATTTTATTCTAGCAGCTTTCCAAGATTATACAAGCAATGTTTAATGTGTTCTTGTTTTTTGCCCTTTTGACCCACCCCAATAAATTTGGCTTTTTCCAGACTTCTTGTGCTGCGAAGTTGAGATGTAATTGAGTATTGCGTAGATTTTACAAGGAGCTGAGAGAGCTGCAGGGGAAGAGAAGTTTAGTGCTGATTATGCTAAGTTGGCTCACATTGCTAGTAGCACAAAATGTTGTGTACTTGCTTTTAATGCAGAAGGTTGTTGGTTCTACTCCCATAAGGGGTGAATGCTGCTGTACTGAAAGTTAAGACACTAACTATGAGCCTGTTATCAGTTTGCCATCCATTTCCTATTGCAATATTACTAGCTTATTATTAATGTAATTTAGGCAATTTATTCCTCAGGGGCATCAGACACTTTATTTTTCGGTGAAGTCATGAAATATAAAGGTGATTGCCAGCAGCAACCTCTTCATTAGTTAGATTTATTTAACGTGGAATTATTTAGATGCCTTTTTTACTACTTCAGAGATTGTGCGTATTATTTACTGATAATGGTGGACTGTAAAAGTTCGACTAGACTTTTATGATGAAAATGTTCTGAATTGGGCAGTTTTGTTTCATTGTTTACTGGAATAATGTTCAAAGCAATAGGAAGGTGTATCAAAGAGCACATGTATGTTTCATATGCAAGGGGCCTATGATTTAAAAGCATGCCAGAATTAATAATTAATTCTTATCTGCTACGGGTAAAATGTATTTTTCTTTGAATGTGGGTTTTAATGTTGTTTCAGTGAATGTGAGTTTCAAGGGCAGAGAAGTTTTAATGCTAAGTTTGTTTAGCAGATGTCTTAGTGTTTGAGCTGTAAAATGCAAAATAAAACTATCCAATGAAGTTCAAATCATCATAGAAGTAAATCAGTATGTACATTAGTGTTTATGGTAAATGCAGTGAAATAGCAAAGTAATGGATCATTGGAATGGCTGCAGGGGGAGGCTCCATTCGAACATGTTTTTGTGAGGGGGAAGGGCGGCAAACTTAGACAGCCCCAGCTGAACTATACATCCCAACTGTCCAGTTTTTCAAAGAATTTGCTTCTTATTTTTGGTTTGTTCCTCAATTTGTGGTTTTCTGGCAAATGATTTAGGAATTAAGTCACTAAATAACGACGCACTAGTTTCATACTTTATAACCTTCATAAAAATGCATGCTAAAATAAGACCTGTTCTATCAACTGTCCCAGTTTATACAAGAGCAATTTTTAGTACTGTTTATATGTTCCCTCAATATATTTGGCCTTGTCCAGATTTATTGCATTAACAGGTTGAGAGGTACATGCAAATAAATTGCTTTATAGAATTAGGCCTAGCCAAACCTCAACTGTCCCTCATTTTGGCTCCAAATGTTGCTCTTCCCCTAATGATCCCTCCACAAAATAGCAATTTTGGATGAAAACATAGAGGGTTTACTTTACTTTTATAAATAACTGTAATGATCAGAGTTATACATTACTTTTATTTCAGAAATGCATGTAGATTATCTAATTTTGTCAGCTGCTCTAAGTTAAATGTGCTCATATTAAAATGGTGTCCCTCCTTTGACAGGTTCCCAGCTATATTGTCTGGCAATTTTATATTTTTCCATCACATTTTTGGTCCGTTTATCATAAAATTGCAGTTTTCTGGCAAATTAGTGGCCAATTGTTAAAGACTGCAGTTAGGAAATAATGCAGACATTTCAGTTTCACATTTCATACCTCCCAGAAAATTCCTACTGATGCAAGACCTACTACTATTATATTATCTTTCTAAGTTTATCAGAGCAATATTTAAAAAAAATGTCCTTATTTTTGGGCCTTTGCCTCAGTTTTATTTATGAGTTTGTTGCTGTAATAGGTTGAGAGGTTTTGTGTGTGTGTGTGTGTGTGTGTGTGTGTGTGTGTGTGTGTGTGGTAGGTAGCATACCTCTCAACTGTCCACATTTTGCAGAATGTCCCGATTTTTGCCCCATATTTTTTGTCTGTTCCTCATAAATTTTGTGATTTTCTAGAAAATCATTGAAGGCTGAAGTTGCTAAATAATGACAGACATTTGAGATTCAGACTTCATGTCCTTTAGAAAAATTCATACTAGCACAACACCTGTTATTCTAGCAACTTTCTAAGTTCACGAGAACATTATTTAATATCTGTCCCTGTTTATTTTAGGCTTTGTCCATATTTCTTGCACTAAGAGGTAGGTAGGGGTGTGTGTGTGAATGAAACATCCTAGTTAGTGGTAGCAGGTGGTTAGTAATTTACTCAAGCTCAAAACCTGTACCTTAGTTACAGAAAACAAAAGCATAAAGTCTCTACCCCAACTACCATGCTGCATTTTTCAAAGAACTGCGATTTCAGGTTAATTTTAAATTCAAGGAACCGAGTTTGAGTGAATTTAAATTATATTACTAAGCGGCATTACAGCGAATGCCTCTTCATCGACACTAAAAGAGCGAAACGTGAATTACGAGAATGGCCGCAGCTTGGCTGGGGAGGGGGGTAGCAGTTTGAGAGCTGTCAGTACAAATTTGAAAATCCTAGCTACACCCCTGTGTGTATGGACCATAGTTTGGCTCAGTCAAGGAAAAGCAGAATATCAAGTAGCAATAATCAATGCAGAGAATTAGAAAATAGAATATGTAACACGAAAAGTGTCAGAATGTACATTACGGTATTCCAAAGAAATTGTTACTTTTAATAAGGGGTTAGTATTGAACAGTAAGCAAATGTTCATTATCAATATGCGGTTATATGAGCAGGCCTAATGTAGATCACTAGGGGTATATTATCATAGTGGGCTGGCAACCTCTTAACTTTTTTGCATTGACAAAGTTGGGTGATCTGAGCCTTCCCTGATCACATTATGAGTCTTGCTGATCTCATCCAGTTTTCCTTTAATTTCATACATTTATTCCATGATGCCTCTTAATGGTGTTCATGCCCTGGAGGAGTTGAAGTGCATCCTAGGAAGAAGTTCAGCTTAAGGCAGAGGAACAATTCTGGACTGGATGTCAGTCCTTTACATGGTGTGTATATTTGACTTCCAGACACAGTCACTGACACATGAAAAGGTTATCTTTGAGCAACTTTGAGGTTTGCCAGTTCACATTTCTGTATATCACTGAGATGTGGGCGAAGACTAGATACTCTTGAGAAAACCAATGTGGACAGATGGAGGGCATGCTGATTTCACACATGAAGCATGCCATGTGGAAACTAAACTGAGTTACCTAACACTGACACAGTAATTCAGTTCTTAATAAGAATTTACACGCAATTTTGTTGATGTTGTAACTACATAGGCTTGGTAGAGGTTCTTGCTCATTCATGTTGCTTGTTTTATCCATATCAGGACTGCAGGGAATCAAACTTGTCCCAGCAAGCAGTGGATATAAGGTAGGAAACGGCACCTTATGGGATACCATTTCATCTCAGACTCACTCAAGCACTTACCTACTATGTATTCAACTAGAGACAGATTGAGTATTGCCACTTCACATACCTGCATGTCTGTAGTATGCAGGGGAACGGAAGTCCCTAACAAAGCACCCACTCCGACATCGTGAGCACATGCACACTGTCGATGAATTTCTTTGAGATGTGGCTTTATTACCGCTGTGCCTTGGGGTCTACCTTGTCTATTTCCTTATTGATTTTTTGCTGTTCTCAATGCATTTATTATTTGTGGGCACAGTGGTGAAGCGGTTAGCATTGTCACATCAGAGCAAAAGGTCCTCTGGTTTTATTCTCGGCTGGGCTGCCTTCTGTGCCGAGTCTGCATGCCCACCCTATGTTAGTGCGTGTTTCCTCCAGGTGCTTCTGTTTCCTTCCACATTCCAAAGACATGCATCTGGAGCATTTCTCCCCGTGCCTCCATTGAAAATCGCTTCCGTCCCATTCATAATGGGTCTAATGAGGGATGAGTACAGTGGGACAATGAACTATTTTTTTTCTTGATGAAAAGCCCTTAGTGATGAGATGTGCCACATGGAAGGATTTCCTGACTGTTGTGGCAATGTGGTTATTGATGTTGAGACCACTGTCCACCTGTGTCCCTAAGTCTCTTATCACACTTTCGGTGTTTAGTGTACTTCCACCTAAGTGGTAATTCATGGGTACATGTTTTTTACCAAAGGGGATAACTATACATTTCTTGGCATTCAGCTGGAGTCCATGGCTCTGGCACCAAGCATCTGTTTCTGTAATGCCCTTTTGTAGCCTATCCATATCATTTGGGGATTCAATTATGGCTCAGAGTTTGCAGTCATCTGCAAACTTTGTTAGCCAGAGTCCCTTAGTGTTGGCCTGTACTTCAGAGAACTAGATGCCAAACAAGAGCGGTACCAGGACTGAACCCTGAGGTACTCCACTTGTCACTTGTCTGGAGCTGGATTTGGAGTCAGCTACTGTTACCGAGTGGGTTCTGTCAGTAAGCCAGTTGGCAACCCATCGAGTGATGTAGGGATTAATGCCCAGCGTAGTAAGTTTATCTCTGATTCCAGAGTATGGGGTGGTGTCAAAGGCCTTGGCGAGTTCCAGATCGGCTGTGTGGACTGTCTTACCCTCATCCACGGCTCTGTAGACTCATTCAAATAAATCAATTAGGTTCAGGAGACAAGATCTGAGTGGACTGGGAATAGCATTGGACAGACACTAGCACAGAGGGGTAGTCTAAATTGGAACAGTCTGCCATGAGGGGAAATAATAAGAGCCATATCGACAGTCTTCATAGAGGCCGCAGAAATCTGGCCAGTGTGTTTGTAGAAGTGCAAGGTAATGTAAATAAAACAAGTGTAGTATCCTTGTATGTAATGACATGGCAGAAAACATTCCATGGAACTACAATTGCCAGCTGCTTGAAAGACCTTGTATTGGATTTTCAATTTTTTTTTTATGTCCCTGTCTCAGATATGTAGTGTTTTATGGCCAAGTAATTGATTTTGTCAGCTTTAACTGAGTTGGATATTGTATCAAATGTCTTAGCCAGGTCCAGGTTGGTGTTCCTGTGAGCACAGTTTACCCTATGTGCATTGCCTTAGTGACTTAAAGTCTAACCAGTTATGTAGACATAGCCTTCTCAAATCAGCTAAACCGAGTTTGGCCCAGTGACTTTGAACAAAACATTTCCCTGTGAATTCAGTCTGTTGCTTTCCATATTAGACTATTCAGAGTAATAGGCTTGTACTTTCTGGGATCATTTCATTCACGTCATAAGACTGCTTGCTGGTGAAACACTGTAGTATGTTTGCAATGTGACACATGTTGGCAGTGTGCATACAGCCAATCGTGGCACTATTGTTCAGCCGGGCAAATGGCACATCAACGTCTGTACAATTGCACATACCTGTGACTACCAAAGGTTTGATTAACCTGGGTCAACATCAGTTTTGGACCTGGCATTTGTCCACATATTGCCAGTACTGACAAAGTATACAGCTTCCTTGTGTTGCATCTTGATTTTTATCATGGACGTCATTATTTAAGGAAATCCAAATTGCATTTAGTCTAAAGCCTCAGACACTACCAGTTGCTGGGCCACTATCTCCAGACACAGGCATATTCTTCACTTGCTTTGTTTCCTGCTGTGAAGTACTATTCACTGAGCATTAATCTGCTGAGAAAGCATTTACTACACAACTACATATGCAGCTTAGGGTAAAATGATAAATAGTCAAGAGGTGTTAGCAGTCCTTCAACCCCTGACTGTGCTGAATGCCTTGAGGTGAAGACAAGTTCTGCTCCTTTCTTTATAGTTATCTGTCTCCAATTGAGTATTTACACATGAAAGACCTCTCTCACCTTGCTAACTGGCTCCCTGGTATTCAATCCTTTCAGAGTCACCTTAGCTGGGTAGTTGTCTGTCTTTGTTATTCAGTTATTTCACAGTCACCTTGGCTTCGTTGTTGTCTGTCTCCACTGGAATATTTCCACATGAAAGACCTTTCTCACCTTCCTAAATGGCTTCTTAGTATTCAGTCCTTTCTGATTCAGGTTCACTTGATAGTTGTCAGTCTCTGCTTTACAAATTTAACAAAAATGCTATATGTCGCATATGTAAATGCTTTCTCAACATTGATTACACAGATTTTAGCAAACAATTATAAAAACAAACTGATTATATTCAAAGGTTTAGTACTGTTCCCTAATAGGGACTCACAATTCTCAAGGACAGACACAATGTAAAGTAAGAGACATCAGATTGAAAGCAGTGCTTGGTGACGTAGTTACAATGTATGATAATTACCGAAAATGTTTTCATTATGTAACTTAAATAGGGTTGGTACATGGGCATAGACAATTCACTTTGAGACACTGTTTGAGGTTTTGTTAAGAGACCTGAGCAGGACACAGCTGTCTCCACCCACACCCCCCTTGATGACCATGTCCATCCTCCCCTGGCAGTGCCATCAAAAAACATAATTTCATGTAACCAAGGAAATAACTCGGGATTTGTATTGAACATTGGAAAACATTTAGAGGGTGTAATACATTATATATTTAGCTGTATTGAGTTAACATATAAGAGAAGGATTGGTCCTGAGGGCCACCGTCAAAGGCTAAAAGATAATGAAAGGCTCCACTGCCATGATAGCCTGTAGTTTGAAGTACTTCGAGCTGAAGTGACTGCCAAAGGAGCGTGTACTTCTGAAAACCTTGTAGCCGAAGTAAATGACAAAAGAAAGAGAGTCTTCCAAGAAAAATATTTTATATCTGCAGTAGCTGATGCTTCAAATGGAGCTAGGATGAGTTTTTCCAACACCAAATTGAGTTCACATGCAGGATTCTGGTTTCTCCGGGTAGACTGTACATTTTTGGACCCTCTGAGGTACTGCTTTACCAGGGGATGAGTGTCCAGAGATTTTTAACACTCAACATATACTGGAAGAATCACGCAGATAAAATGTAAGCCAAAAAAGGTTTATTTTACATGCATGGAGACCTGCTACATGCATGGAGACATGCTACAAAGAACTTGGTATTTCAGCAGTCTTAATTCTGTACATTTTACATGGGTTTTTATAGTACTCTTTGCACGTACACTGCAGCTGATTACTAGACAAGGCATTTAAGTCAAGGCTATAAATTCACTCACTGGAGTCTTAGATGATCACAAATCAGACACGAGATAAGCTGGTGACTACCCCAAGGTAACATCTATACATTCTTCCTTGTTCAGAGGTCAGTCACAAGATAGGCTTGTGCCTGGACCAAGGCAGCATCTGTGCATTCCTTTTTGGTCAGCAATTTCTTTTCCAGAAAAACAACTCATTTTAGCTTATATCTTTGCACGCAATGCAGTTTCACATTTTAACCCTTTTTATACAGGATACAAAGATGTTGAACACAAACATTCCTACTACAATGAGAAAAGAGCGGAGGGTCTGCTTTGTAATGATCCGAGATGGCAGATGCATGGATTGTTATTGAAGAATAATATAGGCGCTTGTGAAACACCTCATTTAAGTATTGCAAAATATGAGGAATATTGTGCTTTGGTGAGTCTATTCCTTGTGCTTGGTTCCAAGCACCAAATATCTTCCATTTATCAGTTTAAGATTGCAATAACACTGGGCCTGCTGGACTCAAAAATGATGTCCATCACAGGTTTAGTGAGACATGTGATTTGTTAAAAGAGTTTATTAGCCATGCTGCAAAATTCAGAGTTTGGAGCTGAGTGTGCATACTTTGACAGTTCTGCTGAGACAGTAGGTGAGCTATTTGAGGCAAGTACCACGGAGGGTTGGGTGACATATTACTTAGACATGGGTACCATTGTTGGCAAGGCGAGTCGAGCAATCATAATCATTTTTGTTTTTTCCTGTCTGACTTATAGTAAGACCTTGGAGAGTAGAGGCAGAGGGATAAAGGCATACACTGTTTATTCCAGCTGAAGCATATAGCATCCGCTTTCCATGCTTTTTTGGGATGAGTTCTTGTGCAGAATTTTTCTAAATGATATTTTTGGGGACAGGAAAATAGATGTATGTCTGGGCTTCACCATTTTTGGGTTTACGTGATGAAGACTGTGTTCTAGTTTCCATATGTGCGTGTCCATAACATTTCTGCTTTGGTTGTCTGCCAGAGTTTTGGGCTTTCTTGGGAGGAATTGATCGTGAACATGAATTTGTTAAGTAAAGGTTGTGTTCCACAACGCCATGGCCGGTCTGCAAAGGGGGCAGGAGTGGGTACACCTTGCTTGCTTATGTACCACATAATGGTATTATTTTCTGTCTATCAGTAGATGTCCTGGACGAATGAAGTCCTTAAAGGCTGTCAGAGCATTCGGTACAGCTAGCCCTTCTTTCTAGGTTGATATGTAGACGCAATTGGTTTGTGCTCCATTTGCCTACAATGCATCTCCCGGCCAGATGGGCCCCCCAAGCATAGCGTGAAGCATGTTATGTTAAGGTTTGGGTGGCATGGGGTACAATGAATGACAGTCCCTTGTTTGGTGACATGTGTCAGCACACCAAAGGAAGTCTTGTTGCAATCAGGGGATGAGAGGAATCATTGTTTCCAGGCTGTGTCAATGTTGACTCCATAAGGTTTTTATGTACCATTGAAGTTTCCTCATATGCACTCTCACATAGAATTAGTACAATGCAGGTTGCCATGAACCCCAAAGCCTACAGACTTTCTCTTGCAGATAGCTGGGTTTTTGGTCCAACTTGTTCGAAGTATGTTGTCAATTGAATTACTTTGTCTGGCATGAGTTAAGCCATCTGAACAGTTGTATTCAAGCTTGCACTGAGGAATTTATAGGACTAAGAAGGCAAAACCGACCGGTAACAGAACCAAATTGTTGTGGCTCAAGTAAATTGATTCTCATAGTCTAGATTTATGATGTCGGAAATGAGACATTCCATGGCTTTATAAGAAAGGCTGCTTAGACTGATGGGTCTGTAATATCTGTGGTTCATGTTTGGAACCCCCCTTATGTATGGGCATCATGCTGGCTGATCTCCAGCCCTCAGGGATATAGCCTTTTTTTAAATTCATGTGAAATAGCTTTAATGGAGGTTGCAATAGTCTGTACCTATTGCTGATTTTTACGTTGTACGGTATATTATGAGGCGGAGGAGGACGGATGACGATAGGCCTTGAGTTTGTGGTGTCAATATTATTTCCACCTTTGCTTAGGGTGATGTTGAAGGCAAAACGCCCCATGGAAAAGACATATAATTCCTGAACGTAACTCTTTATAAGTACAGATATGGGGAAGGTGATGCTGTCTGCAGATACAATGAAAAAGGTAGTAGTTGGCTTGCCTGGTGTATTGCGGCAGGGTTTGAGTTAGAGGTGGAGTGACAGTCTACAGACACTGTCATCTTTTGGACTTGCTGAGAAATACTATTCAAAAAACATTTATCCGCTTAGAAAGCGTTTACTACACAGTAACAGTTATCCCTAAGCTGCATATCAATCATTCTACTGCGGTGTTACCTCTCCTTCAACCCCTGCTGTTACAGGGATTTACCTTTTCTCGTGCATATCATTATTTAAGTAATTTTAAATGCCATTCAGTCTCAAACTTCAGTGATGGACACCTGCTAGGCCACTGTCTGCAGACACATAGGCATCCTATTGACTTTGCTGTAATTTCCTGCTGTGAAGGACTTTTCAAAAACCATTAAGCAGCTTATCAAGTATTTTCTACATTTAACAATTTAACTGAGCTGCAAATGCAAGACTTTCCAGAGGTATTAGCTCTCCTTTAACCCCTACTATCTTTAGTGGTTTGAAGTGAACAATAGCAAAATGTTCATCCTTTATTTACAGTTTTCTGTCTTCAGTCGACTATTTCCACATGAAAGACTTCTCTCATCCTCCTAACTGACATCCTGGTATTCAACCTTTCGTGAGGCAGCTTGGCTTCCAAATTGTCTGTCTCTGCTGTTCATTCCTATTTTGAGTAATCTTGGCTCTTCTCTTGTCTGTCAAAAGGTGAGTAATTAGACATGATAGTCCTCTCTCACCTTCGTAAATGGCTTTGTGGTACCAGATCCCTTTATGATTCATGTGGTGTTGATAGTTGTGTGCCTGCCTTTAAAAATGGTTGAATGTGTCCAAAAATTTAAGGACAGGTTAAAACTTCAATGCATCTCAATGTTTTTAATTCTATCAGAGCACTGCCACCCACCTTTAGTCCGAGAGAGAGACAGCTACACATATTTACATATATGGTACTTGTAACACTTTCACCATATGTATTATGTTACAAGATATGCCTGTCAAGAAATATGTACATATTTCTTCGACCTGCCTCTGTTTGGGTATGCTGACTAATGCGCATTTATGTACGTCTACCATACTTGTGTGTATATCTGTATTTATGCATTTTCAAACTGCTTACTGTATTTGACACATAGCCAGATTCTTACTACTGTGGGCAGTGTATAACTACAGAATTTGCCTGCTGCTGGTTTGTGGGTTTCTAAAATTCCTTACAACCCTGGCTGCCAACAGCTAATGATTTTCATGTGTAGGAAGGTAGCCGGTATTAACTGTAAATTAAGAGACTGTGTTTAGTTGCTGAGAAAGCGGTGTTCCACTATAACACTGACATCATTTGTCAGGGACATAAACGAAGAACGCTTGGTAACAGTATTACTTTCAATTCTTTCAGTGTGGGTACTGTGATGGAACCAGATACATGCACAGTGAAGCAAGGCATGCAGATGGAAGGTCAGTATTGTATTGAGTTGAGCTGCTTTCTCTTTTTGAATGTTCATACTGTAATGGTCACATGAGTGGGTTGATAACACCATGATCTGTGTTGGTTTAGGTGTCCCTCAGAGACCTATCCAGGTGTGGATATGTGGCCATTCCTACGTGCACTGGTCAGCGAGAAGAGCTTTAGAAATAGGAGCCAACAATCTGTGGCAAAGTGAGTCCGAAATTCAGGTGTCGTGGGTCGGGAAAAGAGGCTTGCAGTGGGATGGTCTGCTAAGCTGCCTGCATGAGAAAAACGGCAGAGGAGAAAAACCAGATATCCTAGTACTGCATCTGGGAGGAAATGACCTGACCACATGCCCCCTTGTGGATCTGAAAGTTGAAATTAAGAAAATTTTGTGGAGACTGCTTACATGGTGGCCTAATCTACATATCGTATGGTCAGACATCATACAAAGGATGGTTTGGAAGGGCGCACATACCGCTAAGGCCATTGATAAAATCAGAAGACTGCACAATGGTTTCATGTGGGGACAAATGGAGATGTGCAAAGGATCTGTGATTCACCATAATGCTATTAATGCTCGGCGGCCAGAGTTATACCGGATTGACCATGTTCACCTCAGTGACAGTGGACTAGATATATTTTTACGTAATTTGACAGAGTCTGTAATATTTGCAAAAACTACGGTGCTCAGTACTCCTGGTATGTAAATAAATGTGCTGACCACGCATGCAAGAAAAAGTTGTTTGACTGGTTAATTTAAGTGTTTGTCTGTAGTGACACAAGTAATCGGTCCATAGGTCAGTACACAGCAATATGACATAGCCACAGGCTTCATAACACATGTAAAATAAATAAAAACAGTTAATGTACTCTTGGGTCTGTCTCAGTTGTCATGGATAATTGGGTGGGGGCATGGAAAGCTCTGTTGCCAGTTGAGTGGTGAAGATCAATATGTACTGCATTAACCCTACTAATAACTTAGTACGGCATGGCATGTGTTGATCATTTAGTGACCAAGTGAGTGTTTAGCTCTGACAAGAGCAGAAATCATTGGTATCTGACACTATTAGCCTCTTTTTTTTGTATACCACGATGGTTGTGGATAGCACACCTACTATTTTTATCGATTTGAATATGCGTCATGGTAACTGGTGGACTACACATCCCCTATGTTTACAGCCAGTACTCGCCGATCATCGCTTCTGTCAGGGAATTAGAACACTGGAATCAATGCATCCAGACAGCAGAGTGTCTGCATTGGCCTTTCCAGTAGTATCTTGCGGCATTCAGTTGACTACGAAATCTGTCGAGCAACCATGAATGTTGCTAACCAAATGGGTTAGATGGCGGTATATGTTGTTCTTGGACAAACAGTACTAATTACAATGTTATTAACTCTGCTTGACAGTAAAGCAATGCCGTGAATACCTATAACCGTTGCTTTGGTTAACTATAGGGGAATGTCAGAGTACAGGTAAATGTCCTGAAGCACGGTTGAGTGACAATATGCTTAATTTTTTTTAATTGTGTTTTCTTGTGTTTGTCATGTACATAAAACTTGTTAAACTGGCATACGACATCACTGCATGCATTTCCACCCTTGCTGACAACTCAGCCATACAAAAAGTTTTGACGCTTACCATCACCTACTCTGTTCCGAAAAAGCATGGTTTCCAAACCTATACCCATTTACTGTCTCTGACAGTCCATCATAGACTCCATGAAGTTACGTTTTTGTCAAACCTAATAACTTGATTATAGCAGCAGTACAAGGATATGACTGTGTCATCATCAGCTTCTGACTGGTAATTGTGCTTCATCTTGTGAGTGGTAATTGTGTTTCAAAGTTAAAGTGATACTGTAACTATTTTTGTGCTGTGCAGTCAGTACATGTATAGGAAAAATTCAGAAATCACAGTGTAGATTAAGTCTACTTGTCTATGTTGAAACTTGCATAGTACGTGAAACTGTAGTCACACGTTTCATCAGCTTACACATGTCATGTTTCCCTGTTCATGCTTAAAATGTGGAATGCTTCCGCAGTGATTGAAATTGGGAAATGCCATGCATCTCTGCTCTGCAACTGGATTGATGTCATGTTTCAATGGACAATGTGTTGCTTTTTGCACTTCACAGAATAATTTGGCGTGATGTTCGGGATGAATATGCACGGTCCAGTTCCTTTCAGTTTTGAACCCGAATATGCACCAGGAGAAAGAAGACCAAAACGACGCCGAGATAGCAATGGAAGCAGTGATTTAGAAGAACATGAAGAGAACACCCAGAGCATGACTTGGTGCACGTGTGAAAAGTGTGTTTTAATGAATACGCCACAGGAGTGCTACTGCTGTGTATCGTCCCATCGAGCACGTGCCAAAATTGCTCAGCTCGAACTCGCTGTTCAGCCAGTGTGCATCACTGATCACACAGACTTTGAAATGGCGTGCCTAACGCCACTTGTACTGGAATTGATTCTGCGGTCAATGCACTACGTTACAAGGCGATCACGCAGCATACAGTGGACCAATAGGTAAGGGAAAAGTGTCTGATTCGAAAGATGGTTGTTGTTACAGCACATAAATACTCACCGGTGCTATTTACATGGTGCTATTTCTTACCTTGCACTCTATGAACATTACTTTTTTGAACAACACCAATTATGTCAGGTTAACTTTCATAGCCAGAGAAAAGCATGGTGACTTCCTTTCCAGCTATTATAGGTAAATGACTAGGTTGTGGTCATACATTGGTAGTTTAGTGCAGAAAGGTGTAAAACTGATGCTGCAGTCAAACGTTTACGTATTAGGGTCAGATTGGAAAATATTATCCGTGGTCTAGATTTCAGTGATAAGTGAAGATTTCTATGTTGGCCAATTGTTTGTTGCAGGTAGCCCACACAAACAAGTCATAGTCCTAACTGGAAATGTGAACAGAATGTTTTTTTGATACTTGTGATGAATTCATGATGAGGTGTAAGTTGCTATAATAGGTGTTGTGATTTGACAGGTTGTACCGTGTGGTGGCATACCGTGCTTATGTGCTATGGATTTTTGAAAATCGAAGACTCGGACGTGGGAACAGAGTTGTAATTCCAGCATGTGTAGTGTCACGTATACGACAAAAATTCCCTGAAGACGACAACGAATATGTTGGTTTCCTGCCTTTTGATGGGTTTTGGGTATACCCGGAGTAACGAGCACACAATGGTGTAATGAGAGTTGAATGACTATTCATTGTCTATAATGGACCCCGGAACATTATCTTTCTCTGCTCTAAGGATGTATGAAAGTGTAAAATGTCCTGTGCTTGTCGATGGCAATAAAAGTTCTAAATATTTTTAAAATGTTTTGACTTACGATTATTTGAAGCAGACAGTGTGAATAACTGATGTACTCGAAAGGTAAAGATGGATTAGTCATGTTTATTTGCAAATACTGACTTTGGGTGTAATGCATGCAAGTTGGGCATTGTAGGTAATGTGTGGTCTGCTTGATGGCAGTGTACACAATAGAGCCAATTATGGTCTTGCCATACATCATGTCACCAACGTACATATGGGTATTACTGCCTTATCAGACCATGGCTGTGGCTCATGACGATACTGGTAATAGTTGAGACTGTGGACATGTATAGCTGATGCCTACCTAAGTACACTGCTGTATTGAGTCAATGCAGTTGACTACTGATGCGGAAATGTGTCAGTGTCCATAATGTCGCATTGGACATGACACGTTCACTATAGACATAATCCAGACCCGTTTTACGGTTTTGTGTACTGTGATGTACATCTGTGAAGTAAATTTAACATTTTAAATATGTTTCTGAAGTCAGGCACAAGTGATGACAACTGTAATATCATAGTTACATGTGTACTGGCATTGTATGATGCCTTGATACTGCACTGCTGAGTATTTTTCGCCGATTGACAAAAGGGGTTATGGGAGGTTGCGAAGTATGATTGTCATTGCCTAGTCTGCTTTTGTCCTTGCTGTAATATGTGAATGCACACAAGCCAATCATGGGTGACAGCTCATTGGTGTGAAATATTGTAGACAGAATGTGTAGTACAACATATTGACAATTCAGGGTGTGTGAGTGTGTTGTAGTGGTCTTTCAGGCTGCTAGAAATGATGGTACTTTATATGCAGGCCAGTTTAAAATTGCCAAGGTATTGATTTACTCTGCGATTATGACCAAATAACTGAAATAGGCTTAGTCCAGCTGTATTACTAAGGCCGGATTACGTAAGGTAGTTAACTGAAAGCTATGGCTTCAAAGGGCGTCAGTTCAAGAGCGATTGATAAGAAGTGGTGAGGTACACACACACACACACATACCGACCACCACAAAAGCAGTTGTGGCTTGTAAAATTTTTAGTAGACTTTGAGGCGAATACATGGCCGGGTGTATTCCACCAAACTGTTATGTATTCATAGTACATCTTGCATTTCTGTGATGGTGTAGTCAGGGACATTAAATTTTTTTTGTATAAATGAGCTCATCTAACAATCACTTTATATTTCTATTTACAGATAGCCATATATTGCATTGCAGCAGTGAGATATATTTTGTTTAAAGTTATGTGATGCAGTCAATATGTACTGTTTTACAGTATATTGGTGTGTAACTTTTCATTCAATAACTGCATGGATTTATAAATAATTAAAAATGTTTTTTATTAGGTTAATCAGTATTCTACACAAGGATTTGACAGAATGCCGCAGTGTTTGGCTTATGGCTGTCAGACCAGAAGAGGGCGCATGCCCGAAGGGATGTCCTTCCACCGATTTCCGCGGGATGCACAACTATGCACAAAGTGGGTCCGTAGATGTGGAACAGATGTTGGTGACATTATCAAATTTGTTAAGGCTGAGATAATCAGCAATCCCCCAAAGCATTACCTGTGCTCTCGTCATTTTACGGAAGATATGTTCGAGTTAGACTTCCGCTATGAATTGATGCCAGATTCCATGAAACCACGTAGACCTCGTCGTATATTGAAGGCCAATGCACTACCAACGATGTTTGACTTTGCCCAAAAACACATTCGGAATAGTTCGGTGCAACGTATTGATCGGAATATGCGAAGAAAGGTATGTCTGCTGTTACATTAACAACTACTGTTAAAAGATGTCTGGACACTACTGTCCAACGACCAGTATTGAGCAAGCAAGCTTAAAGACCAGTAAGCAATACCGGGCTTGTATATAGTCACTCTTAAGGATGATGTCGCTTTTTAGTTACTTATTGAAGTTAATGTGAAATATCACATTACCTGTAGTCTAAAGTCAGGTGGAGATACAGATTTGTTTCTTACGTATTTTATTGTATTTGTACCACATCAGCGGTGTGCACAAATATTAATGTTGTACTTGTATTTGTGACCTAAAAGGTGTGCAGAAATGTTACTGTTGTAGATGCACTTGCAAGTGCATCAAGATCACTGTGTCAATTAAAGTTTAAAGTGTAGTATATGAAGTTGTTCTCCTGTATTTTGCAGCTTCTGGAGGACCTGCTGTCAGAACCACAGCCCATACAAGAGCATTTGGATGATACAGCTGGAAGCAGTAATATGCAGGTAAATCAAATGAGTTGCATCTGGCAAAAGTACACTAGAAATGCGGCTATGCAGTCCCGTTTTAAATTTTGGAAGAATGGTTTATAAGTAAGGGGTGATGTGCAATGCATGATCACATTTGTACTGCAAAGATAGCGCAAAATTTCAATTTTTAGATAATTGGAAAATAGATATGTGACTGACTAGGGTCCAGTTGATTAATAGTTGTACATCTCAGTGAGTATCCATTAGACTCTGCACAGGCTTGTAAGTATGAGTAGTTAAATCAAAATAAAATGTGCATTTACAGGATGGATGTTCTGAAGAACCAAAAGTTAAGGTGATAAGAGTGTTGTCATTTACACTTTCCTGTAATGGAATTTTGCATGTAGAGATAACTGAAAGAGGAGGGTGTGTAGGACTCTTTTGGTGTGAAGAGCTCATGCTGAAGTAATGTCTGTTAGAAAGGGTAAGTTGTACAATCCTGGTTACCAATTCACAGTACTTTGGTAAAAATGTTGAGTATGGCCCACTTTGGTAGAAGAGGGTACATAAAGACAAGGCACTGACACATTCTACAAACCTAAAGGGTCTCTATACATAAAAGGATGGCCATGCATACATCAATGTCTAAATCTTAATTGTTCTCCATTTGGCTTAACAGCAGCCTGCATCAGTATTGGAGCATGATCGCTGTGAGGGAATGCAGATGGACGTTACTGAGCAGAATCGGAGTGTTTACATGGAGTCGGGCATACATCCTACTTATGTAAGTGATATGTACCAATTAGTACATTGGAGAAAATGCAGATGATATCAGTGTGCAGTGATTCCTTTGGGTTGTGAATCAGTAATCACCCGATTCTCTTTCGGGTTTTGTAGTGGACATTTTTATTTACATCCTTTGGCACCTGGTCCCGTCATTGTAGCGCATTGTCCATGGTCAGCTTGTCCCACAAAAGAGAGCAGACAGTATGCAAAAATAATGAAGGGATATGACAAGGACGAGTGTAGCATAGCTGCATGTATCCAATATATTGACAGTAGCAATTTCAGACGTGCATTTCTGTTGAAATTGTTGGGCTGGTAGGTTACAATGTCAGTCTGAGGACATGCCAGACAACTGAATGGAAGCTTCAGTTGTGGTTGTTGTGTATTTCAGCTGAGAAGTTGTAAATCAGGTGTGATATGCAACCAGAAGTGCAGGTGTCGAAATGACCAAGTTAGAAAGACTGTGACTCCGGACAGCTATTATAAGTCTTACTGTTTGTGATGTTATTGTAAATGGCCACCACAGCGCAAGCATTACAAGCATGAATGCCCCTCAAGTTATATTCACAGCACATCAGTCCGTAACATGATTGTCATGATTCATTACGACATACCTACACTGACCTGTGGCAGTGAAAAGGTTGCTTTTTAGCCATGCAAATGCTGCAAGGCTTTTTATGTACTCGGCCTTATTGTGTATGCTAATTGTAATGTATGACAATAAATTCTGAAATACAGTGCTAAGGATGCCTATACTTTGTATTCTAAACAGGTGGAGATGGAACTTGGAACAGTGTGCTCAGAGGTCGTTGTGGACAACAGTGAGGTAATGATTAGTGGATTGAGAAAAACAGGTAAGTTGAAGAATAAGTCCTGTCAGACCCAAAATATGCTGGCTGCAGTAAGTATAGGAATACAGGCCAATATGCAAGAAAGTAGTAGTAACAAATCAGAAGCTAAGTTGATCCAAAGCCATAATGTTGCAGTTCAATTTCCAGAAATAGTCGTGCCAACATTTGTAGATCACAATTACAGTAAGGTGTCAAAATGCATACAGAAGAGAAATGCTTTGAAGCAAAGCACAGAAGAGGACGTATGTCATACTAATGTAGAGAGTGGGAGTAACCATCATTCAGTGGTACAGTCTTGCACTGAAGTAGTGCAGGTCCAAGAAGAAAATGAGGGCAGCATGTGTAGTGACAACAGTAGTGAGGACTGTATGTCTGAAGTAAGTACATCAAATATGGGTAATGAGAATCTGGAAGACCCAGACTGGGGAGAATCCTCTATAAGCATGTCTCAGTCTGAGGCGGATGATTCTTTCCAGGAATTGTCAGTGGAGGAAGACATTGTTGGACAAAAAAAATTCATTGTTTTCGAGGCATGCCTCGATAACTTGTTGATGAAACTTATATGTCCAGTGTGCAGGGCAGCAGCTTGTGAAATTGAGAAGAAGACCATACTTGGAACTTTTGTTTGTGTTAAAGTGTCCTGCTTTAATGGACATGAAATTCTAAGCTGGGAAAGCCAACCACTACTTGGTCGAATGCCAGCAGGCAACCTAATGAGTGCTGCCGCAGTACTGTTTAGCGGTACTACTTACGCACACATATCAAGGTTTTGTGCCTACCTAGGTGTAGAATTCATAGGAAAGACAACATACTACGACACACAGAGCCAATATCTTTTCCCAGTTGTGCAATTCCATTGGCATGAGCAGCAGAAGGAGCTGTTGAAGGATGCTGAAGGGAGAATGATAAGGTTAGGTGGTGACGGACGCTGTGACAGTCCAGGATTTTCTGCTAAGTACTGCACCTACACTATGATGGATTTAGACACAGGATACATACTGGATTTTGCTGTGGAGCAGGTCAGTGAAGGGGTGGCATCAGTGGGACTTGAGAAGATAGGTTTTGAGAGGTGCATGAGAAATTTAATTAGTAAAGGTATGAGTATTGGAGTAGTAGCAACAGATAGGCATCGGGGTATAGCATTACTAATGCGTACTCAATTCACTGACATAGATCATCAGTTTGACATTTGGCACATGTGCAAAAGCATTCGAAAAAAAATAATGCTGGCTGCCAAACAGAAAGGACAAGAGGATTTACTGCCATGGTGCCGCAGTATTTGTAATCACTTGTGGTGGTGTACAGCAACATGTGAGGGTGATCCAGTATTACTTATGGAGAAGTGGTTGTCCCTGTCATATCATGTGACTGACCAACACAGCTGGGGGGGTGCAACCAAATATGTGAAATGTCCACATGAAGTACCAGTACCTCGTGGGACTGATAAGAAATGGTTAGAGGAAGGAGGGGAGTGCCACAGTGCACTTCACAAGATAGTAAGTAACACACTGTTTATAAAAGATCTGCAGCAGACGACAAAGTTCTGTCATACTGGCAATCTGGAGGTATTCCATGCATTGCTGTGTCGTTACTGTCCAAAGTTAGAACACTTTAGCTATGGAGGCATGAAAGCAAGAACAATGTTAGCGGTCTTGGACCACAATGCAAATCAAAATAGGGAGCATTCAGTGATTAGATGCCCCTCTAGTCGCTCCGGGCCAGTTGGTGAAAAGAGATACAGAATAGTGTATCCCAAGGCCAAGCAGGAGTGGATAGCAAAGCCTATATTTGATGGTAGGAAGTATGACTACATCTATGACCTCATGATGAACGTAGTGTCTGCCAAGACAGGTAGTCTAAGTGTGGATCCAATGCAAGTACCAGAGCTTCCAAGAAACATAGCTAGATGTGAGCGGCCAGAGAAAAATACTGTGATTGCACGGTTACAGTCCCGCTTCCACAGTAAGTCCTAAGGTGGACGTGAAAAAGTGTAGAGTTATGAGAATGTGATAACTAACTGAGTCCAGGGTACAATAAGGATAAGCTGCTTGTCATGTGCGTATGTGAAAAGAGCCAAATTTTAGCAAGTGCCATTGCTACATATTAAAGACCAAACAGTGTCAGACAGTCTGCGAGACTTTGACAGCAGCGGCCGATCTGACTACTGTCACTTAGTACAGAAAAAAATACTGGTAGAAGCGTCAGTATTGAAAATGTGAGAAATGTTAGAGTGCGTCAAGCTTCATATTTCGGTAATATATGAGACAGTCATGGTAAGGCAGTTACAGAAGTAGATGTGAACTCGTTAATGATTGTTAAATGTACCTGTTGGATGAGAGGGTAGATTCAATTTGTGTCACTTGCACTGTATCAGCTGAAGTAAGTGTAGGTTTTCATCCACTTTTACCCATATTTACAGTAGAAGGCTTGTATATCTTTGAACCTGGGTGGTATGTGTGAGTAAAATAGGGAAAGGCCTTAGATAATGATATGGAACTGTTATATTTCTGGTGACATGTCAGTGTATAGTAGCTGAAAATTAGTTCTCTGAGCGGGTATTAATGTATACAGAGCAACAGCTGATCCATGTAAAGTGTGTATGGATAAATGGTATAATTTTTAACAACTGTTCTCTCTCGTCTATGAGTCCTGGTGATTGAGAATAGGTGATCGGAAAGTTGGGTGATCCATTTTGCGGTAATGAGATCTTTTCTGTCATGAACATTGCTGGAGAGAACCGTCCAACTTACGATTGGTTTGACATGGATGCCAGAATTACCAAGCTGACAGTAAAGGTGGGTATCACCAGTGATTTTACAGCATGCAAGAAGTAAGGATTAAGTCATACATAAGTGTTTTTCTCTGTAACCTAACAGTATGTGTTATTGATGGGCATTTACAGGCGATGTGAATGTGGAGAGCTCAACTGAAGAAATATAACCTGAACAAAGTGAAAGTATCGGCAGAGTCCTCATGGTAAATATTGCACAAAGGAAATATTACAGCCAAGGTAAGTGTGATTTAGTTAATAATTATAGCCTGCGAAGCAATGATCACCGCTCATAAGTGAGTTTGAAAGGTAGACAATAGTCATACTTGTTAGTGAAAGGAACTGTGACGATAGTGTGTGATACATGATTGTTTTATTTATAGTGAAGGAATTATGTTTGAGCAAGAGTGCCATTGGTTCTAGGTTGCCATATTCAAAGTGTTTGTAGTGCGTAGATAAAATGCCTAGTGATAACAGCATTCAGGAATACCAGCTGGAACAGGTTACAGCTCACTGCACATTGCTGGACATGAACACTGCAGAGGCATGCTGTATCAAGGATGATGGACAGTGAGACCGGACCATGACAGGGATGGTTGTTGAGACTATGTCTGTTGCATGATGCACTTGCAACGGATAGGGAATGGGATAGTTCAGTGGCAGTCAGTTGATTACATTCTGTGGTGGTATAATCGATAGACTTAACAGTTGCAATGGTCATTGTCTGGTGACTTGATGTGCTTGACACACACCTATGTTAGATATTGTAAGGGAAGGGAAAAGTAAAGGTTATGGTCTGCTGACTTGACAGCATGGGGTTGTGACACTATTATGAATGTTTGACTTGCAATTGGAAGGGAGGCGCAAGGATCGGTGGACGGACTGCTTGAAACATAAAAATGAGAGGCAGTGGTAGATCAATGCTACTAATTAGTGGACGTGCAGTTGATGAATTGGTATGTGTTATAGCAAACATTCATGCACATAGTTAATTTAATTGGAAATTTTGTATCCTTATTTTGGCACACTGAATGGAGGCACACACGTAGGATAAGTATATTGCTGGTCGTGCATGTCTTTGTGTGTTCTGGACTTTTTCATATATGTAAATGCATCATTATATTGGTTTGATACACTTTGGTATTACAGAGAGTCTGCTAGTTGTAGTAGTGCACTGAATTAGATCAGACCATGCACAGGAATAAAGGCAAAAATCATACTAAGCAAAGCCATTGTATGTATGAAGTATGTACTGTACACCAAAAATACATTGAGCCTATATAATTAGCAGTAACCAGTTTCTGTAGACACTCTTGACCAGTCACTGAGAAGACATTCTTTGTTAGACATGAGCTTGATAAGCAAGTGGGTGGTGACATGGCACAGGAATCACACTGTTCAAAATCCTGTGTTGCAGTTATTGCCTGTAACAGTGTTTCTAGTCCAAGCCTTTGTGTAGTGTGCTCCCTGTCACCTGTGCAGATGATGAAGGCTGGTGCCCTTGACACACTGTAACTTGTGTGAACATGTACTAAAGTCTGATGCACAGTGTGAGACAGCGTAACATCATGCAGCTGTTACAAATTTGATGCCAAAGGGGTTTCTGTGATGTAATACATGCATGTTGGGTAACCTTCAGTATTTTGTAGGGCTTACACACACTTATAAAAAGGGGAGAGCACTATGACATGTGCCTTTGGATATCAGATGTCAATATTTAGGCGAACTTGGAGTAAGCTGTGCAATATTGCCCAAAGGGCACAAAGCACTGCCTGGTACAGTGACTTGTAATAGTGTAGACAGGAAAATTATGGAGTCAAAATTGTCAGTCTGTACTCATGAAACTGACAGTAGTATTACTTCTGTGTGCTTTACTGCCTGACTTGACAAGTTTAATTACTGCAACTGCAAATTGGATGCTGCAATACTAATTTTAGTGAAGGCTTTAAACCCTCTTACGTTATGTTTTCTGTGAACTGCACATGTCAAATTATTAATGTGAAAAATACAAATAACTGTCTGGCTGAGTAGGGTCTACTGCCAATTAACTTATCGATATTTGAGCAGTGTAGCAGTAAGATTTGAAATATGCACAAAGAAAGGCAGGGACGGCCTCAAAATAAATTTAGTAATATGGAAAACGGACTAAAGGATTGCTAAATAGTATGAGCTGAATTTGCGATGATCATATTAAGCTCCCAAAGTGCCTCAGTTATCTGCATTATGCAAGTGATACATACATGCACTTATTAATTAGTAGCCCACTGCAAAAAAAAAAAATCAATGCATGGAGTATAGAAAACAGTGAGTTTTCAGTACATGCTTTTACTGTGACAGCATCATAGACACAGGTTTGCAGTCTACTGTTTGTGGACATTATGCTAATGTCAGTGAAAATACAGAAACAACATGTCACTAGGCTGATGTTCTTCAAAGAGATTGTAAAACATACATAAGTGAACATAATAATGTCTGGTAGAAATAAGGAAGAAATAAAAATAGTGTAGACAATGAAATAATCAAAAGTTATCCTGCACTGTTGTACGAAATTTAATTAGAAATTGTTTACATAAATCTTTCTGCTGCTAACAATTGATTCTGCAGGCAGAGGGGAAGACTTTTGAAATGGCACTCCCTTCCTTTCAATTCTGAGCTGTCAGTTGCAGTGGCAGTTTTCACACCTCTGCAGTAGTGTAGGAGGAGGGGACTTTCAATTCAATTCAAGAAGGACTACAAAAGAACACTTAGAACAAAGGCATCCAATCTAGCTACTACTCTGTCTGCTGCTAGATAACTTCAAATTATACTGTAAAGCAAGGTCTGATCTAAACACAAATGAGGGTGATTAGCAATAGAAAAGAAGCAGGCTTTACACAGAAGGAAACCAAACTGACAATGAGTCACAGATTTCCCATTATATGTCAATGGCATGGGAAATCACTGTTACTTCCTTATGTCTGGCATGAGTCACAGAAAGGAGACTTGAAATGCTTTATGGGAAAGAGAAAGGCTTGAAGGAGAAGAAGATCACGTTGAGATAGCAAGCCCCATCGGTAGCCATGTTGTGGTAAACTAGCTAAAATTACTAATAAAGCATTTAGAGTCAATTTTAGGTGTTAAAATAGGTCTGGAAACAAAGATAGACTGAAATAAACATATTTTTTTAGTTGTAGGGTGGAGTGTTCCTTTAAAGCAAGTAAGCCTGCAGTACTGTGTGGCATAGCTTCCAATTATCAGTTAGTGTTGTGGTCTACCCAGATTAAGAGTCACTGTTCTGGGTCTGCTCATTGTCTGAATATGCTGTAGATTGCACTTAATAAATGAACAGGGTATATGGGTATGTTAACAGGAGTCCTCGACAGCTATCCATGTGTGTAAATGCCAGATTTGAAGCAACATTAATCAATAAAGTTTATTTTTTTTCAAATTAAGTGTTCAATATTCCTGTAGTCACTGCTTGTGGGTTCTAATCCTACACCAGGCAATTGCTAAATGTGAAGTAATAAATAATATTCCAGCATATGTCAGAAATAAATGCAGTGCAATACCAAGATTAAGGGTCAAGCTTGTGTTCTGTTCATTTTGTCTGAAATATGCTGCTGATTGCAGTCAGTAAATGAACAGGGTATATGGATAAGTTAACAGAAGTCCTAGACAACTATCTGTGTGTAAATCCCAGATTTGAAGCAACATTAACCAATAAAGTGTAAAAGGAGATGGTGCTTTGATAATTACTTGTTTCAAATAAAGTGCTCAGTATTCCTGTAGTCCCTACTTGTGGGTTCTAATCCGACACTAGACACAGCTATGCATGTGTGTAAATGCACAATTTGACACAACATGAATCAATAAAAGTTTTAAAGGAGATGGTGGTCTGGGAATTTATTTTTTAAAAATAAAACGTTTAGTCTTCCTGTAGTCACTGCTTGGGGGTTCTAATCCCACGGCAGCCAATTGATAAATGTCCAGCTGTCTAGTGTAATTAGTGTACATGAACATACCTCTCAACTGTCACAATTTTTGCAGAATGTAATGACTACTACCCCATATGTCTGGTCTTTTGATTGCAGATATATGACATTACTTGAAATGTGATTTAATGGCAAATCGGTTATCAGAACATCTTGCTACTAATGTGTAAGCACATTATGTAAAAATGTTCCCTGTCTATGTGCCTTTGTACCACCATTTTGTTTGGCTTGGCCTATAATGTCTCATGCTGAAAGCTATGTATGTGCCACATCATCTATACAATATAAGCAGTTAGTGTTCTCCCAAGTGAAATCTAACATATTTAGAATCATGTAGTAGTAGTCTGTGTAATTATATTATCTGTAAAGTTGCTAATGTTCTTCTTTTCTCTCTCACCCCACCCCTTCTCTTCTTTTATTTATTAATTATATTTATTATTATAATTTGATATTATCATATTATTTGTAACTGCCTCTTATGTTGGCCTTATGTATAATTTAATATTGCTTTGCAGTTAAAAAACTTTCATTTACATTATTTATTGTTGTGTTCCTCATTATATTATTTTAAATTCATTTCCATTGCTCATTATTGTTTGCTCTTATGTTATTAATTACATTTGTTTGGTTATGTTTATTTTCCTTATGTTTATATTTAATTTACCACAGAGTGACAAGCTAGGCCAGTTCCTGGTGATCCACCTACTTTGGCTCCCCCAGCCAAGGCACCGGGGCATAGCACATCTGGGCAGCAGCCTGGTGGCACCCCTTCTGCTGCCCCTGTACTACCTGGTCCATTGGGTAGCTCCACCCTACAGGCTGGGGGTGGTCCTCCCTCTAAGACTGGAGGTAGAAGAGGTGATTTTGTCACCCATGGTGAACTGCCAGGCATGGTACATAGGCTGCTGCGCCAAACTGTCAGTGCATGCCTATGCTGGATTGAGAGCATACTGTCCACCCTGGTGGGGCAGTCTGGCTGCAGGCTCTGGCATTGACCACTACCTCCACAGGAGCAGTGAAGGTTCAGTGCTGACAGTCCCATGGGTGAGGACTTGAGTCACACTGCTGCCATGTCTGACGTCCATGGGACTGGGATTTCACAACACTCTCCCCAACCAAGGTGTTCATCCTCCTCTTGTATCACACACCAACCTTGTCTGCTGTCTTGTCTGTCTACAAAAGCTTCCTCACCTTTCCAGCTTACCTCCCCCACATATACGTATGTCCCTTCCCCAACATTCACTCTCACATTTAAAAAAATGGGTACCTGTCCCAAAAGAAAATTGTCTCATACATAGCTCTCCATTTTGCACACATGTCCACTAGACACACTTAATTTAGTCCATTTGGCTTGACAGCACACTTATGTTGTCGTCACCACTCTCTCTGGGGGTGACAGTCCAAATTCAGCTAAAAACTGTTAAAGTGCACAGTTATTGCTGTAGAAGAAATGGATATCTATGGTTCTTTCCTACATCCTTCTTGCACATACCTACCTGTCTTTTCCCCTGCCTGCATCCCCATTTTGCCATGGTCCTATCCCCATTTTTCTTTTCTTTTAAATACGTTTTGTGAGTTGCTCATTACTAAGCTAAGCTAAATGGTTGTATATTGATATATGTATTTGAAAACATAGTAATCATGTTAAAAAATTACACCTACACCCTATTTTGAACCCAGGACCATTGCACCTGAAAAGCAGTGTATCAACCCACCAAGTTACACAGCCAGCTGATTAACCCAGATGTTGTAAGCAAAGCATAATACTTGTCGTTTCCCCATCATTAAGCATGTTTAAGCCATGCTGCATATCTCACTGCATTACGCAAATCAGCTATAAGCTATAAGATTAATAGAAACATAGGAGTGTAACTGGGACTCTGGTAGAGAAATACATCATTATAAAGCCATACACATAATAATAATAGATGTAAGTGAGGTATGTAACAGTAGGTAATTGTGCAATTATATGTACAACATGTATAAATACACCTGCTACATGATTAATGGAATAGGAGTTTAAATGGGTCTCTGGTAGAGTAATGCATGACTATAAAGCCATGCACATAATAATAGATGTTAGTGAGGTATATAACAGCAGGCAAGTGTGCACTTATATCTACAACACGTAAAAATACACCTGCTATAATACTGATTCAGTAGCTCAATCTGTTAAATGCTTTGTAAACATTGATTATTGATCCACATGGTCCTGGGTTCAAATACAGCTGTGTTTAGCATTTAAAATGCACGTATGTGTACATCACTAGTATAAATTCTGATATGTATGATTGTCTCATCATCTATTTATCCACCTAAAGCAGTAAAGGTTGAATGCCTGCTTCTAAATAATGGCAATCAAAGCCTACATATGGAACACATTTAAACTATTCCTATTAAAACTTTAGAAAGTGCATAGAATGTCAGGTCATGCTTAGTATGAATTCCCAGATGATTTTGAAGTATGTAATTCAAATGAGACCCAGTCATATCAGACTGCAGCTCATAATGATTTGCTAGTGATAGTACAGACAACCACAGCTGTACAAGTAACATACATATATGGAGGTCATGCTAGAAGCAAGGGTCACCAACACATACGTTCCAGATGACTGCCATGATACAAAACATGACTTGGCAGTTTTCTGACTGTTTGACATAATGTAAAACAAACGTAAGAACCAGACCAAGATTCACTAGATATAGTTTATTAAGCGCTTTCATCTCATAAGTAGAAACTTCATCAGAATAAATTAAAATCCAAACCCTGCTTATATCCCTAAAAATTAAATACATAATTGATTAATAACTGATGTCATGTCTTTCTTTAAAGCAATACCATACCCTTAAAGCAGTGTCTGCTGTAGTAATACAAGACAATACTAAAATCCCTACTATGGAACCATCTAACAACATAAAACATAAATAATGTTTTACCAAAAAATATATATTTGTGTATGTATGTGTATATATATATATATATATATATATATATATATATATATATGTATTTATAATTAATGATTTTTTAGAATTGAGGGAACTTAGATGGCAAATTAGATCCAATGCCAATATAGGAAGGGTATATTTAACTGTTATTTTAAAATGTTGTTCCTATCTGTATATATATATATATATATATATATATATATATATATATATATATATATATATATATATATATACATACATACATACACACAAATATATATTTTTGGGTAAAACAAGATGAAAGCAATTAATAAACTATATCTACTGAATCTTGGTCTGGTTCCTACATTTGTTTTACAGTTTATTCAACTCTTCTTTTGTGGTTTGGTTGACATAATGGTTAATGTATCATTTACCTTGTTGTAGGATGCACCAATCATGTTCCCATTTACTCTGTTAATGATACCTTTGGCTGACATACTTACCTTAAACACATACCTTACTTTCCAGTAGGATGGGTTCTCACAATCAGGCTCTGGCTGTACACTAAGGCTGCCACAAGTCACACAGTTACTTTTAAGTGTTGCTGTCCTGCACATCCTGCAGACTCTCTAACAATGCATATTGCCTGCAGAAGCAGCAACAGATTCAGCCTGTAGCACACACATATGTATGTAATAAGTAGCTGCTACAAAAATTCTCTCAGTGCTGACATAATATCTACCCCAGTAATTTCCACCCAAAAATTTGAGAAAGGGGATGGAATCTACATTGAGGCCTTGTATATTGTTGAGTAGTTGCATGGGATTGGCTGATTATACTGCAGATCAGCTGTGTATGCTGCATGTAGCATTCCTGAATCACAGATTGGCTCAGAAGCAATCACCTGCTAATGAGAACCATCTTAAAAAGGCAAACATCTAGCTAGTGGAACCATTGTGTATGAGAGTTAGTTTGTATGGTTAACTCATTCACACAGTACTGTATCTTTTAACAAAGGAATGTTGTACTCCATCAGGTATGTAATCAATTTGTTTCCAACATGATACATATGTTTGAATATACTTAGAGGGAATTGGGATTACATTAGTTAGCCTTTCTTAGAACTGTACTGACATGGCATTGATCTCCAGCTGTGTTACACCTACAGAGGATGTTGAGTACAGTAAGAGTTTAATGCCCTCCTTGATACTTCCTTTGTTAGCAGCTGTGGCAGTACCCTGCTGTTTAGTTGGCACTGTTGTTTATAAATATGTTATGGGTAAGGGTTTCCCTGCTATGGGGCACACTACAATGGATTCCTGTGTTTGTTGTGTGATCATACGTGAGTATATGTCATGTCACAAGCAGGAGTGGGTCACTATTGCTACTCTCCTAGTTGCTTCCATAACCTTTGTATGTTGGCCACACTGTTGATTATGAGATGTGTAATCAAACAGGAAATACTAATAGGTTTCCTTTATTGCTGTATTTTTACATACTGTACTGCCATGCATGTGATCCTGACATGTGTTCTCATTTATTTGTATTTCAGGAAATATCATGCATGCCAGTTGCCGTGCACTTTTCACTGAGACAGAAAACAACTTCATTATTGAGGTCTTGACACAACACTACCAAGTCCTGCTGTCCAGAGGGCAGGCAAATAGGCAAGAGTGTGCAGACTTGTGGGATGAACTGGTGCACAACATTAATGCTGTGGGTCACCAGAATCGCACATATGAGCAGGTGCAATACTGTGCCACCAACATGATTAACTCGGCATGCACATGTGCAGCGGACATGGCCAGAGATTGTCAGGTCACTGGTGTTGAGCCTGCAGCAGAACAACCTCGGTCAGCCACTGAAGAATTCCTGGTGAACCTTGCAACACAGGACAGCTCCCAGGCATCCATCACCCAATATGTTGTGGATGTAGGTGCAACCGTTTCCACTCAAGAGGAGCGTACAGGTATGCTCAGTTGGATCAGCATTGGAATACTGTAGCATTCAGTGTGTCAGGGTACACATAGTTTTACATGGGTGTCAGGTAGTTTTGGGGGGGTTAGCTGCAGTTTTAAGCTCATGCACAATTTCTGACCCACATACCTGTTAACATAGCAGCTAATGTAAATTTGAAATATTTGGACATATTAACCCTGTTATACTGTAACATGTGGTGCTGTTTACATTACCTCTCCCTCATATTTTTCTAGGACCATCAGGAATAGGAAGAGGCTGTGCTCCTGCTGATGGTAAGTGCAAAACTGTTTTGTCAGAGATGTAGATTTAGTTCAGTGTATCGCTCAAGTGTCATTGCAGGTCTGCTGGCTGGATTGATGTACTGTCTGCATGATTGCCAACTGCATAGATATTTTCTGACTGCACACAGTTTATACTCATACATATGCCTTGTAGGTGTGACCACAGTGATTGATTTGACAGCATTGTCAGGACATTACAGATTGCCATATCTGTCTACTTTTGAGTTTTGCAGAATGTCAACAGTGTACATCATTCATGTTTTGCTCATGAGATTCATGTGTAATTAACTTTTATTTCTGAATAATTACTGATTTGGTTTAAGAAATAATGTCCTCATGTCCTACTGTATGAGGTTGGGGTTTATGCAGGTCTGTAACGGTGACAGCAGTGTATACATGTTACCATATATTGCAATATAGTACTGCAGAGCATAGTGGTGCAGGCATTAATGTAATGCTTTTCCCTTTTTATCACAAGTGACCAGGGAGGTTGGTCTGTGTTCCCTTCACAACCAGATGTCTGTTGCAGGCCCAACACCAGTGACCTGACAATCTCGTCAGAGTCTGATGATGATGGTGGCCAAAGTGAGGCACAGCTGGGGGTTGCAGGGGCTGAGTCTGACACAGAGGTTGACATCCCTCATCCGCCCTCATTATCACAATACACAGCCAGTATGCCTATGCACACCCAGTCCCCTGTGGCCACAGATGTTGGACAGACGGAGGGTGGGGACATTGATCAGGGAAGTGTGGCTACTGTGGCTGCCGTGATTGTCAACACTGGCCATAGCCAAACAGTTGCTGAGGTTCCATACAGGCAGATTAATAGGGGTGCTCGTAGGATGTCTACTGTCCCTCCACCACCTGTTGCAGGTATCTCATTACGGGTCACTCAGCGTATGTTTAGGGCCATCATAGAGACACAGGTACATTCAGAAAGGAAGTCCTGATGAATGCTCTGGGTTATGGATGTAGCACAGTCTGACACCCGTGACTGCATCCACAGTGTTGCTGATACCCTGGATTGGTTAACTAATGCTGTGGAAAGATGTTGGTCTGAGACAGATTACACACTATCTGTCTTGGAATGCACATTGTCTGTGATGGAACATCTGGTTGATGTTGAGCATTGGCCTTGTGGATGTAGGCCAGCAACTACATCTGCTGAGAGTCAACATGGCCGTGCAAAATCATGGTCCCGTAGTGACAGTACATCCAGGACTCCAAAGGGGAGTGCTGTCCACATCAAGAAGTGGCAGGCTGAGGACTCATGATCCTGGGTGGTCCCATGGAGGACACATTCTCAGCAGACAGCAGTTACCCTGAGGTAGTAGCCCAGCATCTGACCTTGGGAGTGGAGGTGCCAGTGCAACTCCTGGCAGAGACAGTTCACATGTTCATGGCGGAGACAATAAACTGTCAGCTCTACCATGCATGGGTCACAGCTGTCCAACATACAGATATGTAGGGCTAGCACTGAGCTTGGCGGTGTTCATGCAGACACTCATACACCAGCGTTACATTCAGGTCACCTACAAACACACGTCACATTTCTGTGGTTCATCTTGCCTGCTTCCCTTCCTGACTCACACACAAGATTGCCACCCTATTGTGTCAGCCTAGGAGCCTAGGTCTCCTGCACCCCCACAAAATACCCTGTGCAAGTGATTATACCTGTGCCACATCCCTACCATCTTTCTCATGGATGCAGGCAAATAAAGCTATGTGTCTGATGCACAGGGTGACTATCTACATTAATATGAATTTTTACATTCAATGTTGCTTTTGACATGCTACTTGTACTGGTCATTTTCAGAACTTGTACATTGCCATTTATAATGACTATACCATAATAATGTGTATACGTTACAGTGGATGCTGTTGTAATAGCTGTGTAGTCATGCAGTGAGAAGTGTCACATGGAAATGTTTACATTTCACTTTCTTGATTGTGTAGGATGCACCTATGGGTACACATTTACAATCAACCCATCAATGTTGAAGAATCCTGTGAATTCTATGCACGTTGTTCTGTTTATCTTGCTGTTAGTTGCATTTACATGCATACACATCACAGTATATTAATTCTTAGTATACACAACTACTTTTAAATACTGGATTGTACTAAGTACAATAAATACACGGAGGCAAACTGCTTCAGTAAACTGCTTTAGTCAGTATGACATTTCTGTTACATTTGACTTTTGGTTCTACAAACACGCAACACATATGCTGTCAGCTCTCTATAGCAAATTCCCAAAGTCTGTTTATGCATAGTTACATTTATACCAGAAGGTCTGGTATTTTTCTCAAAGTCTGATGTAATACAGTTCTTTCTTTGTATAACAGTTTTCGTTTGTTCCCTTGTCCTTGGTTCTTTGTAGTTTGATGATCCATGGAAACTCAGTCTTGCATTATCTGAAATGTGGTGTTCCAGCACTATCTGAAACTTGATGTTACATTTCTTTACTTCATGGATGTCCTTGCAGCTGCCATCTACGTAGTTATTTTTACAGACTTTGTTTTTCAATAACATACTCCTTCACATGGATGCCAAAAATCTTAACTATGCTATGCCAGCACATTTGCTTCTTCTTATTTTTTAGCATTTTATTCTATTTATAAATTAACCCTTTATATTTCATATTATTCTTGCAGCTTTTATTCAAGCTAATAATCATGCTAGCAGTAGTTTGAAAAGACAGTATATACTATATAGAACAGAGTATTCTTTCAGTTCCTCATTTTTTTATTTGTTTGAGGAACGGACTAAACTTCACTTAAAGAAAACACTGCATTTGTTTAATTAGCATTGCTATTTACAGCATTTACCACTTTGCTCATATTTACAATCATAACTTGTTGAGTTACTGCAACTCTTTGTAACCTGCACCATATAAAACAATTGTAAGCTGTTATTATTATTATTATGATTTTTAAAACTATTAACACAGGATGTATTAACCAATTTAGCAATTTGGTCCCAGATGATGACCATCCTCTGAATATGTCCCATCAATTATGGGCAGTGTCAGCTTCTGTTTTTGTCTTTTATTATTAACACTGGGTTATTTGAAACCACACATATAAACTGTGGTGCCACTTTAACAAGCATTTTGAAATTTGAAGGAAATATTGTCTATTTATACTAAATTGTAATCTGTCTATCAAAGATACTTGTAATGACTTACTAAATAGTAAGATTTCCTTGTGCTTGTAAATGTATAATATGTGAGATATCTTGTTTTACTAGTTTTTATACCAAGCTATTTTAAATCTGCATTTGGTATCTTTAAAACTTGGAAATGTAATATTGAAGTGCAATATTGTCTTTTGGTATTTTTGTCCTATCATGGTACAAGTGGATGGTATTTTTACCATTTGATCTGCATGAAGTACTGGTTTATTACCCAGAATGGTAAGTATTTTAACCCATGGTCCTTTTTTGTATTACTGTGTTGTTTATACAAATAAACAGAGTATTGGTAGAAATCATACCCTTTTTTTCCTCTGTTGAGTTTATTCATATGTTTGTGTTATTGTCTACACACTGTGACATTTTTGCATGATGTCTTCCCTTGTCAGAACTGTTACATTTTCAGGGGGTAATGTACAGCATTTAATAGAAATAGAGCTGTTTATTGAAATGTTTATGTCAGTCTTTGATTGTTTCTCTACTTTTATGTATGCCTGACCTTGTTTAGCTAACCATGCTGTTATATTTCTGTTAAATGTTATTTTTTTAAATGTACATGCTGTATGCTTTTTACAACTGAAATTGTCTTGTGTTCTATTTTGTGTAGCATTTTTTTACTAAGTTTTATTCCTGAAATATTGTAATTCCCTCTGTTTTGATGTTCAGAATGATGCAAATGAAATGCAGATGTCTGTGTTGAATGCTGCCTTGTCTCGCAGCTGCATTTTTATCTATAGTCCTTGAAACATGTTCTAGACACTGAACATTCAGCTTGTCTCAAGCTGTACCAGAATATATGTGTGTTACCAAATAGAAATACATGTATTTAAGTAAATATATTATTTTTACATATATTATAGCAACAGATGTGTATATGCATCTAACTAGCAAATAGATGTGCACATGCATTTATACATATTTAAACATATCTATCACTGTATACATCCCCTCTGTTTTATTTTAAATACAAAACTATCTATAGTCAAATTATATTGATATCAACTAGAAATACATTGGGAAACAAAACCTTTAGATTTCCTTTTAATACAACAAGTTAACACAGTTTAATATTGTCAACACAATGATGACAACCATTACTATTAGAACTGGATGAATCTGAATATGACTCTATACAGTGATGTTTTATACTGCAATTTATTGACAATGCTTGAGAATTTTATTGCAAAGGCATTGCAGTCTTGTTTTTTGAAAAAAAAAAAACACGTCACAAATGTCAAGCTTTGACTTGTTACTATACATATAACACTTGAATGCAAAATTGTCTGTTTACATAGATAAATCATTTACTATATATTGTGCAGAATATACGTGCTTGTACAGATTGTTTTTGTATTTGTATATACATGACTGTAATGTACACTCGGTCTAGTTTTTAAACCTAGCATTAAACTGAATCCTGCTAATTACATACCTTTTGCAGTACTGTTTACACAGTTAGTGTAAAATTGAAAGTATGCCCTTACACCTGTCGTATACATAATTTTACTGCAGTATTGTATATTTGCTTTATGCTGTGAGAATTAAATGTATGCTTGCCCTTTGGCTGTTACCTAGACGTGACACATTGGTCTTACACATTTGCTTTTTGATTTGATTATTTTTATAAAGCTTTTGTGTTGCCTATAATGTCAAAGTTGTAATAGGAATTGCTTTTTTGAAAAGACGTTTACTGTTACTAGTAGTTATTTGTACCCTCCCTTTTTGTAAAGGGATCTGTATAATTTAACTGCATACTATATCCCATGTACTGACTGTACTCGTATTTACTTGCAAACAGATTATTAATGACATATATGTACAATTGTGACATTTTATTACAATTACTAAACAGGATTAGACTTTTGTGCTTTTTGCTTAATGCTGTACATGAATACTTAACAATAATGTTTTATAAAAACATAAGCCATTTGGCCTGGCAACCAGTCTTGTTTACTTGACCTTATAGATTTCAGTACCAGTAACATTTTATCTTATGCAACATTTTTTTGTAACTACCCATTCCAGCCTGGAAAGATTTGAGCTTACATTACTTTTTTCTTTCTTTTTTTTTTGTGCGCATTCCAGACGCTTAACCCATAACTCCTTTAGCACTTACTCGTACCTTCAGTCATTCATTAAAATATTCTTGCAACTTGATATAAACATTCGTAATTTGCCTAAGTATGCATAATAATGGTTTTGAAGACTGCTTTTGCTGGAGTCTATGCTATTTTTTATGCTATTATACAATTACAAAATATTGTAAGAAACAAAAGAGATATTGACTTAACTAACACATGCTTAAAACAAATATATTTACATGATTTACATTTGCTGTGGTCTGCCTTTTGCTGCACTTTAGATGAAAACAAAATGCATGCATGTCAGTCTTGTGACGTCATGTCTTTTTGCATTTAACTACTCTCATTTGATTTCTATGTCCTAGAACTGCTTTGTTATTTGAAATGGTTTTAAAATCACTATTTAATTGTCTTGCTTTAACTGAATGAAAGTTTGTGCTGTGTACACTTAACCATTTTGTAAAGGTAGAATAGTACATAGTAAATTATTTCTTATCAGCGCAGTTAACTGCTCTTTCTTTAACTCTTTACTAACCAGATTATATTTGTCAGTATTCTGTTTTGCTGACTTTAAAGCTCTTATGCACTTTTGAAAAAGTGTTTGCATATGTTGTCTGAACTTTTTGAACTCACTCTGTGTTTTAGAAGTTTATTAAATGTTTTTGTCAGTTCATCATGAACCTTGTTGCTGCTATCTGTTTTGTAATCTGTAGTGGTTTTATGCCACTTTTGTCTAGCAAGATGTATAGAAGAGTCTGTAAATAACTGACTTGACTGATATTGTAACTCTGAAGTTAACATTTTACATGTGGTGACAGGACATAATACATCTGGTTGGTTACCATTACTTAAATGTTTACTGTCATACCAATCATGTTGCTGTTTAAGATACCAGTCAAACATAATGCATTTACATAAAGCATTGACATCAACTTTACCTAGTAAAGTACTACATGTGCTACAGTTATGTTTATACCAATTTTTAAATCCTGACCATACATGTGCTGGACTGTCATTACTGTCTACCTGAAAGCATCCATTCTGTAGAGTGAGAAACAAAGAAAATAATTAGCAGTTTCTGTGTGGAAGGTGGCCAAATCTTTCGTCGAGAAAGCGTGGAAGTCCCTCGTTGATTCTCCCAAAAGCTGGTCAACACAGCTGGCAGATTCAGCTGTGCAAATGTACAGGACCTGCGAAACTTGCAGAGATGCACTTTTCTGCTACTGGATACTGTGCAGAAGAAGGAGGCAAACATTTGCTTTGCAACTGGACGTACTAACTGAATAAAATGAAAAAGTAGCTGTAGTTGTCACAAGGAGAAACCATGCTTTCTGTCAACTGTGGCTCGCCATTGAAGAATTCTGTACTGCTTTCCTGTTGGTTCCTTCTTGTTATTTACATTTGCATGCAAGCACATCACAGTATATTAACTATTAGTATGAACAGCTACTTTTAAATACTGGATTGTACTAAGTAAAATAAATGCACAGAGGCAAACTGCTTCAGTAAACTGCTTTAGTCAGTATGACATTTCTGTTACATTTGACTTTTGGTTCTACATAAACACAACGCATATGCTGTCAGCTCTCTATAGCAAATTCCCAAAGTCTGTTTATGCATAGTTACATTTATTCCAGAAGGTCTGGTATTTTTCTCAAAGCCTGATGTAATACAGTTCTTTCTTTGTATAACAGTTTTCCTTTGTTCCCTAGTCCTTGGTTCTTTGTAGTTTGATGATCCATGGAAACTCAGTCTTGCACTATCTGAAACTTGGTATTCCAGCACTTTCTGAAACTTGATGTTACATTTCTTTACTTCATGGATGTCCTTGCAGCTGCCATCTACATAATTATTTTTACAGACTTTGTTTTTCAATAACATACTCCTTCACATGGATGCCAAAATCTTAACTATGCTATGCCAGCACATTTACTACTTCTTATTTTTTAGCATTTTATTCTATTTCTAAATTAACCCTTTATATTTCATATTATTCTTGCAGCTTTTATTCAAGCAAATAATCATGCTAGCAGTAGTTTGAAAAGACAGTATATACTATATAGAACAGAGTATTCTTTCAAATGTCAGAACACAGAATTGAATGTCAGCACAGAAGACAAATGTTGTCAGAAAGGTAACACAGTATAGGTTCCAGGGTGCATATGTTCTTTTGTGTGTAATAGCCTAACAAATACAAGGGCTTCTTTAAGCCCAGCCATGCATCCATAAACACTGTCAAGGTCTGATA
Organism: Protopterus annectens; assembly: GCF_019279795.1. Lineage (NCBI taxonomy): Eukaryota > Metazoa > Chordata > Ceratodontiformes > Protopteridae > Protopterus > Protopterus annectens. The sequence goes on from NC_056744.1 coordinate 658,575,951, forward strand.
CTATTGATAACTAAGCAAGGTTTTGGGAACTGAAACATCTACAAGCCGGGGCATGGGGGTTGAACCATCCACAGTTTTCCTGTGTCCATCAGAGACATTGGTCCACAAGCAGGTATGATTGTCCTGTTCCCCATCCAATTGTGTAACTTGCACTTGATTTGTGTTAGGGTGCAACTCTTCTGCACATGGATGGGGAGCCTGTTCCATATAGCCGTAGTCTCTGGGTTACATACCTGTCTCTCCAGCATGTCCTATAGATACCACAAGCAAGGTGTAGGTATGTAGAACAGGTAATTCTTGTGCTACTTGTTGCGTGGGTTTGCAAGAGGTCCACAGTGAGGTCTGATACTCCTCCACCCCAAAACATGTAGGAGACAGAATACGCGGATAAGCATGTAGGAGACAGAATACACGGATAGGGCCTTGACATGGTCTGCATAGGACATGTTACATACATCATGTACTGCTTTACTGAGGTACCTCTGTGGATGTTTCAGTTGTTGGATATGCCTGGTTACTTACATACCAAAGGTGGCATTGCATCAATGATAGATCTGATGAATGCCGCTTACAGTGGAAAAATAGCTTCCTTGGATTTACATGCCATACCTTTGATTATAGATTGTGCAGCATAGAATGATGTCCACAATATTACAGACACATGACGCTCAAAGGCTAGATCACTATCTGTGTCCATAAGTCACTGACTACTCTGTCAACTGTTCGAGGTCTGCTGGCAATACGATAGTTACCAGGGGTGGTTAACTTCCCAAAGGATAGTATTGCATATTTCTTGGTATTTAGTGTTAGCCTATGGCTGTGACAACAACTGTATGTCTGTGTAGCCCCTGCTGGAGAATGTTTGTGTCAGTGTGAGATTCAATGACAGCTCCTCATTTGCATGAAGTCTGTGATGTCTATAATGTTGGATTGTGTGTCGGCTTGACTTATTGGCTTATAGTTTGGTCCTCCATAAGATGTTGCTCTATGTGTTGATATGTGAGTTGTTTTCACAGAGGGGCTGCTGAGGATATTGGTAATCTGGAACTTTCTCTACGAGGTGTTTGTGATTTATGTAGGTTACATGGCAATGCCTCAGCTCCTGTCTGCTTTGGATTTTGAATGATGGGTGCAGCCTGTGTACCACTGACTACCTTAGTGACATTAGGAGTACTTTTATGTGATAGCTTTGCCTCCAGTGACATTGTGTATATACATCTCTCACATACCATATCAGTTTGTTTGATAATGAAGTGGTTATCGGTAAACATGGGGTGATTTCTACATTGCCTGTGGATGCCCATATCCACCAGGGTGGTAAAGGTCACAGCGGGAATCCTTATATCCATGTTAAAAGATCCTTTATTATTGATTAAACAGTTGTATTGAGAATATCACTTAATGTCACAAGTATCTGTTCCACAACTAAGGGGACAATGCTTGACATGCCTGTGGAAAATACGGTCCAGACCGCAGAATCCTTTATAAACGCATTCTATGAACACCTTCAGGAATGCATGGATCATGCGATCCCAAATAAAACCAAGACCCAATCCTCCAAAGGCAGACGTCCTGTCTGGTGGACCCCAGCCATAAACAAACTATACAATAGAAGGAGGAAGCTACTAAATGATAGAGCAAAATCCCAAAAAGGGAAGGCATCACTGATCAGTATTAGCAAAAAACTACGGGCACACATAAAATTGTCTAAGGCCAGCTTGAGAGAAAATTGCACAGGACACTAAGGATAATCACAAGGCTTTCTTTACTTATGTTAGGAACCTGGGTGGTAATTCCCAGATATGCTCAGAATTAGTCCAAAATGACAAAAATACACGAACCCACAGACATTGCCAACATCCTAGCTGACAAGTTCAGCGCAAACTTCTCCCACCAAAAGGGCAAATATCTATCCCAGCAGAGTGCTGCCCCTGACATCTCAGATGCTCAGGTAAGAGCCGCCCTCTCCAAAGCAAAAAACACAGCATCAATGGGACCAGATGGTGTCCCGGGCTGCGTGCTACATGAACTCCAAGAAGAGCTAAACCCAAACGTAAAACTACTGTTCAATCTCAGCCTTACTACAGGATATGTGCCCAAAGATTGGCGTACAGCAACAGTGGTCCCTCTCCATAAAGGTGGTGCCTCAATGGATCCTGGAAACTATCGCCCCATAAGCTTGACTAGCTTGGTCTGCAAAGCTATGGAAAGGATCATCATGGACCTCATAAATAAAGATATTGGGGACCTACAAACACTGGATCCTACCCAATTCGGCTTTGTTAAGGGCAGATCCTGCCTCTTAAACCTGGTTGATTTCTTTGAAACAGTCACCAAGGCCATTGATGAGGGGAAGGTGGTCCACACAGCCTACCTGGACCTTGCAAAAGCCTTCGATACAATACCCCACTCGGGCATTATAGATAAGCTCACCAGCTTAAATATAAACCCCTATGTCACTAGATGGATTGCAAACTGGCTCAAGGACAGAACCCACATAGTTAGAATTGCTGGAGCCATGTCAGACTCCAAACCAGTTACAAGTGGTGTCCCACAAGGCTCAGTCCTGGGACCTCTCTTGTTCGGTATATATTTCTCGGAGGTACAGGCCAACACGGAAGGACTGTGGCTGACCAAGTTCGCAGATGACTGCAAACTGGGTGCCATAATCGACTCTCCAGTCGACACAAGCATCCTCCAAAAGGGCCTCATAGAAACAGACAACTGGTGCCAGAGCCATAGCCTCAAGCTAAATGCCAAAAAGTGTATAGTCATCCCCTTTGGCAAAAACAAAGTTCCCACAAATTACCACATAGGTGGTAATCCATTAAGTACAGAAGAAGTAATTAGGGACCTGGGGACCCAAGTTGATAGCAATCTCTCATTTGACAACCACGTGGCCAAAGTGGTTAGAAAAACATTTTATATAGCCCACCTAATCATGAAGGGATTCACATCTAGATCAGGGGACGTCATCGTGCCTCTTTACTCATCCTTCATCAGGCCCATAATTGAGTACAATGCCCCTTTTGGGATGTACCTTACCAGACACCTGCAGCAACTGGAAAGACCCCAAAAGTCCCTCACCAAGAGGATCAAAGGGCTCAAACAGATGCCATATGCTGCCGGTTAAAGAAACTCCAGCTCTACTCAGTGGCATACCGCCTGTTCAGAGGCGATCTGTGCCTGACGTATAAAGCCATGTCCAACCCGGAATTAATGGACATGCTGCACCTCAGAAAATCAATCCCATCGAGCTACGCGCTCGAGAGACTTGAACCTCAGCACTGAAATAAATAGGACATGCTGGAGGGACAGATTCATAACCCAGAGGCTCCCTTCACTCTGGAATAAAATCCCAGTCCAGATTAGGCAGAGTCCTCATTGCCTCTCTTCAAGAGGAATCTTGATGAGTGGATGGGAGATCGTAGGTTTACCCCGGGTATCACTTCTGTGTCACTGTTAGACAGAGGCACAGTATACTAACCTCGAAAAAGGGCATAGCAAAATAAATTTAAAATGGGTGGCGAAAGCCAAACACATTCTGGCTAGGCTTATAAATGCCCTAGGGCAGATAGCCTAGTATGAACCTATGACAATGCATGCTGGTTGTCCTGTGTGCAACTTGGTACTGGAGATAATGCCATTATGGTATCTGAGAAAAATGTCATCCAAGGCGTCTGAGTCTCTACAGAGCACTCCCAAACACTGGAAAGGAAGCTGATATGTACATCCTGTAAAGTTAAGGATGGAGTATTTAGGCAGTTATTCTTTAGTTACATACTAATCAAGCAGTGCATACTGAAAACAAACAATTACCTTGTGAAGAATGCTGAAAACAGGGGAGTCACCTGAACTGCTGCTGCCTGTTTACTACTACTACTGGTCTCAACACTGCCTCACTCTGGTGGGATACAAAACTCCTATTCTTTGTCTCTCACCAGAAGCAAAATGGTAGCACCAAGCTCAAGATAGGAAACAGGCCACAGCTTGTTTGTTGACCCACACACCGGTCTCACATGATGGCAATGCTCTGCAAGCCTGTTGTAGCCTTTTCCAGGTAGATGCCTTGATTAGCAACCAGACCAATCATTTGACATTTGCATGTATTATGCCTTGGGTTTCGAGGGTCATAACATTTGACTAGGGTACTGACCTGATGGTGATTAGGAGCACAGCTGCTGCATCACAATATAAGGTTAAGTCTCATGTGACATAGATGTCCAAGGTAGCTTTATCAAGCTCCACAGTAGCAGTGATCCATGTTAGGTAACAGTTTCACAGCAATTCATGCAGCCTGCCCTTCAACAGTGTAATGGTGGTGATCTGCATGACATGGATGTGAGGCCTACTGTAGAGGGGTAGCCACCTTTGGACAATGTCTCTGTCCCTCTCACATGTCCTAGGTATGTCATACTGTACATTTATGTTCCCAGAACACTAAACTGTGTTCCCACATCATTTCACACAACATCCATTTGCTGTCTGGTTGTTTGACAGACATTGTAGACTTGCAAGGCTAATGTAATGACTGCATAGTTGGATATGTTTTCAGTACATGCACAGCCATGCACAACTTCACTGCACAGAGTGCCTACCAGAGTGCCTACAGAAAGTGTGTTTGAGGCTGTGAACCCCAAGGTGTAGCAGCATGACTCTTACTTTGCTGAAGTTGTACATTGTCACATTTGTAAGTATGCTATTGGGACTCTGCCTAATAACAGGATTATAGGTCATACAAGTGCCACAAGTCTGGCAAAGCAGCATACACAATCTACCATGTTATCCCATACTGTTAGGTACTGTTTTACCCTAGAATGACACCATAAAGGTAATAACATGTTACATGTAAGCATCTGTCAGGCCACTGCCTAACCATGGCCTTTTGTGATGTATACATAAACAATAATCTACTGCAAATGGCATTATCTCTGACTGTTGCAGAGATGTTGACAGCCTCCCCAAACTTCTATTCCTACTCCATACAAACACAGCATGTGAAAGATGCATGTGGATTACAAACCTTGAATCTATGCTCTCTCACACACCTGTCAGTACATATGACAATGAGCAGGGTGCCAACATGCCCACCTCACCTCCTACTCCACCCAAACACATATCATACAAACCTACATATGCGGAGGTCTGCACCAGAAACATACCTAAACACTAGACACCCTCACAAACAGTAGACATAGTAGCTAATGCACCATTGTCTCACTGGTCAAACCCTTACTGAAAAACACAAATTCAAACATATTAGTCATAGTTGATTACATCGTGAGTCACATTGATTTCCCTCTCACCAGGCTAATTTAGGGAAAGGTCATGGTTAGCTGTCTATGAAGTGCCAGGATACAACATGTCACACATACACTCAAGTCCATCAACAACAGGTAATGTTATGACTACATCATTTTTTATTTTTTATTTATTTATTTTATTTTACATTTGTTGACTGGGATAGTCTGACTGGATACATGTCCATTTTCAGTGGAGGCCCGGGGAGAAAAGCTCCAAAGGTATACATATACAATCATTACAATGTCATATAGAACAGGAGTAATCATAACATAAAACAAATATAACACATTTTACAGTCTAGTTAAATTTATGGAAATATACCACATTTTATAGTGCAGTTAAATTTGTACAGTCTAACAATCGTGTCTATATCACGTTATCGAAAGTTTACTTAATTGAATCAATAAAGGTTGAACTTTATTGATCGATTAAGTAAAACATCGAATAACGTAAAAAAAAAAACAAATAAAAAAAAATAAATGGTGTAGGCAGGGGGCAAGCCCCCCTGCAACCCCCCTACTTAAATATACCAACAACGATACCGCACTACATTGAGGTAAACGGAAATCTCCCCTTACGGAGATTTCCGTTTACTTGCACAATGTTCTTCACTTTCAATATTGTCATGCCGACAATATCAGACTCGATATTGTCAGCTTACGACAACATGAAGTAGACCCTAACAATCTTCTAAACTGGCTTAACCAAAGATATTTGAGTACCACTTACAGACATAGGATTGGTACACCCGTATGCATAGAAATTTAGTCAAGCTTGGAGCAGGGACATATCCATTGAGGCTTCAAATACTCCTTGAGAGCTATTTTAAATTGAGATAGGGTGGTATCCAGGGTAATGTTAGCAGGAAGGGAATTCCAAATTTTGCCAGCAGAGTTGGCAAACAGGGAGTCAGCAGCTGAGTTGTTGGATTTAATGGTTTGCACTGATAGTCTATTGGATGACTGGAGTGATCTGGAGATGGAGTGGGGATAGGTGATGTTTTTCAGGGCAGGAGTATTATCTGGTTGGTTAAGTGCTTTGTGAGCCACAATGAGTTGATTATACTAAATCTGCCTGGGAAGCTCTAGCCATCCGAGATAATTTAGATATTTACTATGATGTGTTCTATAGGGTAGACCAGTTGCAAATCTAGCTAAGTTATTATAACAGCTTCAGAGTTTGTTAAGATCAGATTTATTTAGGTTAGCAAGTTAGGGGGAGGCATAGTAGAGTTTAGATAGTACAATAAAAAACAAACAGAAGAAGCTCGCCACAGCTGTTTTATGTCACTATTTAATCCAAGTTAAAAGCATGTGCAGGATCCAAATGATAAGTAAGCGCTTTCACGTTGTAATAAACGCTTCATCAGACTTCCAAAACATGATTAATTAACATCTCCCATATCCTTTATAACTTATTCAAAAATTCATTTAACCCAATCATCTGATAGAAGTCATTATGACATCGTATGAATTAATTAACCATTTAAAACTATATGGAACCATTTCTAAAACCTAGCATTTACAGGAACAAAAACAAAGTGTCATTCACTTCATCTTTTCTAAAACTAATTTGTGCGATTAAACACCACATACATAAATATCAGCAGCAGTGCATATTTCATATGCATATATGAAAATAAAAGTCCATCATAAGTACATATAAAAATGAAACCATTCCTATAAATATATGTAAAAAAAAAAAAAATTTTTTTTTAAATATTCTCATATAAACATATATTAGTCACATCATAAGCATACTAATTTATGCATTCCTAGCCTTTTAAAAGGCTAGGAATGCATAAATTAGTATGTTTGTGATGTGACTAATATATGTTTATGTGAGAATATTTAAAAAATGTTTTTTACATGTATTTCACATTTATTTATAGGAATGGTTTCATTTTTATATGCACTTATGATAGACATAAAACAGCTGTGGCAAGCTTCTTCTGTATGTTTTTTATTGTTTCTGGACTTTGTTCTGAAGAAGCACCTTGCTCAGGACTGACAGGATAGTTTTTATAGGAGTTTAGAGAGTAGATGGGAGTGGGCAGTGGAGGTTCTAGCATATGGGGTAAGGAATGACTTTATCCTATATAGTGAGCCCAGTTTTCTGTTAATGGTTTTGATTGTTTTGTTGACGTGCACATCAAACTTAAGATTGTTGTCTATAATAACTCCTAGCAGTTTTGTATGGGCATCTGGAGAGATAATGGTACCGTTATTAGCCTTAATGGAGAGAGATAATGCCATGGATCTTTGAGTGAGGATGAAAAGTAGGAGCTTTGTTTTATTAGGATTTAGAATCAGACAGTGAACAGCAAGCCAGTTCTCTACTAGGTTGAAAGTTCTCTGAGTTAGTGATAGCAGCTCTGTTTGTGAGGTGCTAGTGCAGATCAACGTTGAGTCATTTGCATATTGAATGCAGATGGCTTCAGGGATTACAGTGTGGAGGTCACTGATAAAAATGGAAAACAGAAGTGGTCACAAGATAGACCTCTGTGGGACACCTAGAGTGTTGGGTAGGAGGTTTGAGAGTCTGTTCTGCCATAAGACGGATTGTTGTCTATTGTGCAGGTAGGATTCAAACTATTGGAGAGAGTGATTACCTAGGGACATTGTTGCCAGGGTGTTGATGAGAAGATGGTGGTTAACCATGTCAAAAGCCTTGGACAGGTCCAAGAAAAGGGCTGAAGATAGCTTGTTGTTGTTCCTGTTATAGTTTATTGCATTAGAGAAGCTGAGGAGAGCTGTGGTGGTACTGTGATATGGTCTGAAGCCATGCTGGGAGTTAGCCAGTAGTTTGCTTTGGGTTAGAAAGTACAGGAGTTGTTTATGGATGCATTTTTCCATTATTTTTGCCAGAGATGATAAGATGGCTATGGGTCTATAATTGGATAACTCAGAAGAGTTACCAGCTTTGTGGAGGGGTATGACACACAATATTTTCCAGATAGAGGGGACTGAGGTTTCTGATATGGACAGATTAATTAGAATGGAAACAGAGTACACTATGGTATCAGCAGCATTTTGCAAATATTCGGCTGGGAGAAGGTCTGCAGCTAGGGTAGTAGGTTTTAATTTTTTGAGTAGTGAACGAATGAAAGATGTAGAGACTGGTTGGAAGCTAAAGGAGGGCTGGGAGCTGGGGGTGCTATCCAGTGGGTTAGAGGAGTTAAGGGGTATTTGGCTTGCAAGGGCTTGAATGGTTTCAGTAAAGAAATTATTAAAGGTGTTAGCAACATCCTCTGGTAGTTTATCGGTAGAGGCTGAGGGAGGTGGAGTGGTGATTTGACCTGGGTGCAGTAATTTATTTATCCCTGCCCAGAATTTTTGGGGGTTATTTTGGTTCCCTTGTTGGAGATGGGGGTAGTAGTTTTTTTTATCTAATAGAATAGCTTGTTTTGTCTCATTTCTTAGTTGTCTAAATTTGGTTTGATTTATAGGGTCTTTTGTAGCACGCCATGTTGACCATGCCTTATTTCTGACTATGATTTTTTTTAGTTTCTTTGGAGAGCCACAAGGCAGCTTTTGTTTTTACCCTCATGGAATGAGCGAGAGCATGAGAATCGAGGATGTTGAGAAATTTATTGTTAAAGTGGGAGACAGCTTCCTCTAGGGGCAGGTGCTTTAGGGCAGCCCAGTTGCATGCCCTAAGTTCATCCTGAAACTTGCTAGGATTGAAGCTTTTACTATTTCTTATTGTTCTGTAGATGGGTTGCTGAGAGTCATTAGATTTGTGTTTGCAGATAAAGGTAAGAAAGTGGTCGCTGAGGTCATCGCAGATGGCTCCCAAAGAATACATTTGGTGGTAGCTATTGATTAGTATCCAATCCAGTATACTATCTTTTTGGTTGAGTTTCCCTTTCCTGGTGGGGGTGGATGTAACGTGTGTGAATCCATGCAGGTTTACATGGGTGGTAGGAGATTGAGAGGAACAAGTGTTCCAGTCAATGTTAAGGTCTCCTCGTACAATGGTTTCTTGTGGATAGTTACTAGCTAACCAGTGAAGGATGTCTTCTAGGGAACTGGTATTATTCCCTGGTGGAATATACACACAGACTATGTTTATGCTTTTGTTTTTGTTAATTTGGAGCTTGGTAGAGATTATTTCTGCCTTATTGAACTGGGGTGGTTGACTGGGGTCTAAGGTAACATTTAGTGTAGATTTGAAGAGTACAGCTACCCCCTCCCCCTTCCTGGTGGAGCAATCGAGTTTAAGTATATTATACCCATGTGGTAGTATTTCATTATCCGAGGTTGATAGTTTCAGCCAGGTTTCAGTTAGGCATAGAATATCAGGGGAATGGACATGTGTGAGGGCATGCAGATTGTGTACTTTGTTATTTATGCTTTGTATATTTAATTGGCAGATCAGGAGGGAGTTTGGGGCCTTATTATTAGATAGTGATATAACTGGATTAGTTGTAACGGAAGTTGCTTTATCTAAGGTGGCAGGGCCAGGGTTTGGATGAACATCTCCATCCATTGCTAGGTTATTACATATAATTGCTATAACTTTCAGGATTTTGTTTAAAATTTTTTGATAGCATTTAGATTTTGAGCTGAGTTCCTGTTGGTGTGTAAGACTTGAGACATACCTCTCTAAACTGTGTAATGACAGACATGACTGAGATTTCGCACTATGTGTCTCAGGCAGGTATGGCCTTGGCCATCAGCTGCATTTTACCTTCACTTAGGATGATGCCTCAATACAAATAGAAGATGATTGACTTCAATAATAGGTTCAGCTTCTGTTGTCAGTCTGAGGGGATTCACTATCTGTCAGCCTGGGATGACATGCTCAACAGACCTCGATGCTTTGCCACAGATAGTCTTCCTCTGTCATCCCTGGAATTGCAGCTACTGGGCAAAGCTATTGCCACCCAATAGTGCCCTTTTTAGGTGGTGTCTCAAGGACAAAACTTCCAATGTAAAAATCCCTTGTACAAACAACCTCAAGGTTATGCTGCTAAACACTAGGAGTGTCAAAAGGAAACTGCACTCATTGGAAGCTGTCCTCACCTTGGAACACATAGACCTTTGTGCAGTCACAGACATCTGGTTCAAGGCTGCAGAGAGCACCACAGCCATACTAGACTACACCTCCTTCCACACGTGCAGAACTGAAACTGAAGGTGTGCAGACTAATGGTGGTGGTGTATAAATATTCATAAAGGATACATACACACCCACATTGGTTACACAGTATGATTCCTTGGATACACTTCAGGTGCTATTGACTGTTTGTAGGGTACCTATTCAAGTCAGTGCCAGCTACAAGAGCCGCTCCATGAATCAGGATACCCATTTTGCTTATTTGGATCTACATGAGTCTATTAAGATACATCTGGATACCATGGTTTGGGGTGACTTTTACTACCCACCAACTGGGTAGATTACTCATGCTCAAACTCACTTGCCCAAAGGTTACTCAACTTCATTAACTCCAATGCCCTGGACCAGCTGGTTGACACCCCCACAAGGGGAGCTAATATATGGATCGGGTGCTTACCAATATGGGTGACCACTGTAGCACCTCCACTGTGAGGTCCTCCCTGGTGAGATCTGACCACAAATCGGTCTCATTCAAAGTAGTTATCACATCTGACACCCCCCCCCTTGCAGGAAATACACTAAAGAAATTCATCAATCCAGATTCTAACCTCCTATGGGATGGTAAAAATAGCTTCACTGCACCTCCTCCCTCAGATGTAACTGGCAACTATACTGAGCTGTATAACAATGCTTTATACAAACACCTGTATGACTGCATTGACTCGGTTGTACCTGACATGAGCACAACAAGCTTTTCATGGTAAAGCAAACCTGCCTGGTGGACAACTGCTGGTACCAGGCTTTAAAGTAATAGGAAGCCATTGCTGTCTAAGGGTAGAAGGGAGGGAGCCCTCCTAAACTGGAAACACTCCCTCCTCAGCTTAAACTAGCAAATAACAGTTGTTGTGAAGTCCTCCAAAACAAAGTATGTGTACAAATTAGCCTCCTTCACAAAAGACAACCACAAGGCATTCTATAGTTACATCTGTAACCTAAAAGGAAAGGCCCACATTTGTGCTGAACTTGTAATTAATGTTACTACATGTACAGAGCCTGTTGACATAGCTAACCTGTTGGCTGACAGGTTCTGTGAAACCATCACTCCCCTGTCCCCACCACATCCCCCCATGACATCCCTACCATCTGTCCCCTATCTTGTATATCTAAAGAGCAGGTCAAAAATGGCCTTTCTAAGGACAAAATCACAGCATCTATGGGGTCTGATAACATCCCAGGCTGAGTCCTACATAGACTCCAACATGGAGTACTAACACTATTAGGAACTCTTTGCAATCATAGTGTAACCACCGGCTTTGTCCCAGCTGATTGTAAAACAGCCACTGTTATCCCCTTACACAAAGATGGTGCATCTACTGACCCTGGAAACTATATACCTATTAGCCTGAGTAGCCATATGTGCAAGCCATTGTGGCAAATCATTACAGACCTTATCAACAAAGATATACGTAATCTCCACAGTTGACCCTACAGAGTTTGGATTTGTCAAAGGGAAATCATGTCTGTTATACATACTGGACTTATTTGAAACAGTCAACAAGGACCTGGATGAGGGGAAGTCTGTGCATACAGTCTCTCTGGACTTAGCCAAAGCATTTGACACTATCCCCCACTCAGCCATCATTGACAAACTCACCCAGCTAGGCATCAACCCTTATATCATTAGATGGTCATTGACTCCCTCAGTGATAGAAGTTATATAGTTAAAATCGGGGACTCCACCTCCAATAGCAGAGATGTAACCAGTGATGTTCCACAGGGTTAAGTCATGGGTCCTCTACTGTTTGGAATCAATTTCTTCAAAGTGCAAGCACAAAGTAAATGTCTGTGGCTGAAAAGGTTTGCTGATGCCTGCAAACTGGGAGTGGACATAGAATCTCCAAAGTATGTCAACATCCTGCATGAGGGTCTTACATGAACAAATGATTGTTGTCAAAGTCATGGCCTTAAAAGCAATGCAAATATATGAATTATCATTGCTTTTGGTAACAATGATGTTCCTGCTAAATACCACATCAATATCAACACCTGACATACATACTCAGGGGTGGGAGACCTGGGCACACAGGTCAACATCTAACTTACCTTAGATCACTATGTCTCCACAGTGGTAAGAAGGACATTTTATCATGCTCATGTAAAAAGTGAGGGCATTGTCTGTAGAAAAATAAGTTGTTATAACCTCCATGTACTCTTCCCTCAGTAAACCAATAGTTGAGTGCAATGGCCCATTTGGTATGTAACTTTCTAAGCACCTGTGGCAATTGGAGAGACCACATAGGTTCCCCAAAAGGGGAATTCAGGTCTTCAGCGTCTGTCCATGGGAATGATCTGATATCACTGTCACTTTAGTGTGTGTCATACAGACTACTCAGAGGTGATCTCTGCCTTACATATGAGGCAATTTCTGACCCTGCTGTACTGGAAATGCTGCATGTCCGTAAGTCAAATGGTACACAAGTTACTTGCTGTCTAGACCTTAACCTGGTATGTGACATTAATACAATCTGCTGGAGTGAGACAATTGTCTACCAGCATTTAAAACACCTTTGAAACAGACTCCCACATCTTGTCAAACAGAGCACCTCATTGGCCCTCTTTAGATGTAATCTGTATGATTGGATAGGTGACTGTAATTTCATCATGGCAGTTTCACCTGTGTTCCTCCTGGACAGGGGTAATATATGCTTATAGTGTAAATAAGGGTAACAACTTGGCTAGGATTTTAAGGGCCCTAGGGCCATTAGCCTAGTAAATTCCAATAAGCCTATGATCCCATAGGCTGATGTAAAATGCTCTGACAAGCATCCACACACACACAAACTTGGCTGCAGTGAGAATAGTACAACAACCTATTTATGTCTACAGAACACTGCACGGTATATATATATATATATATATATATATATATATATATATATGCACACACACACACACACACACACACACACACACACACACACACAGTTGTCTGGAGTGAGATTAAAACCCCATACCTATCTAGTTTTATACACTACAGATCAGATTATTTTTTGCACACACCACTGCTTAAGTCCGACATTAGTATGGCTTTAGGTAGCCTTATCGTAGATGACATCAGTAGGCCTTCTGGAGGACAAGAGTTTTGAGGCCTGCGTCACCTGCTGGGCCTAAAACCCTGCCTGTTTGCAAGTCAGTGTGTGATTTATGTTTGTTTTTAGGAAGTTGCACATACACACCCAAACACAGTAAGTGGGTTGAAGTGAGACTAGAACCCCTAAATATCTAGTCTTACACACTCTCATAGTACTTATTGCATGCACCATGGCTTACGTATTATGTTAACATGGCTTTAGGTACTCTTATGATAGATGACATCAGCAGGCCTTGTGGTGGATCAGAGTTTGGAGGCCTGCATTAACTGCACGAGCAATGCCAGTTTTGAAGTTAGTGTGTTATGCACACTTGCTCTTTGGGGGATATATACACACCTAGCAAGTGGGCTGGAATGAAATTAGAACACCTTCTTATCTAGTGTTACATACTACAGATCACAGTACTTATTGCACATGCTATGGCTTAAGTCTAACATTAACATAGCTTTAGGTACTCTTATAATAAATGACATCAGCATGCCTTGTGGAGGATGAGAGTTTGGAGGCCTGCATCAAGCACAAGAGTGCAAAACAATGTCAGTTTTGAAGTCAGTATGGTATGCACACTTGCTCTTTGGGGGGATATATACACACACTCGCACACACATACAGTAAGTGGGCCAGAGTGAGATTAGAACCCATACCTATCTAGGCTAACACACTACAGTTTACAGTATTTGTCACACTTGCAATGGCTTACGTCTGACATTAACATGGCTTTAGGTACTCTTATGGTAGATAACATTAGCAGGCCTTGTAGAGGCCTGCATCCTCTTCAAGGGCAAAAAAAGTGCAAAGGAATGCCAGTTCTGATGTCAGGGTGGTATTCACACTTGTTCTTTGGGGAGGTATGTACAGACACACGCACACCAAGTGGCCTGGAGTGAGATTAAAACCCCTACCTATTTAGTCTTCATACATTACAGATCACAGTACTTAATGCACATGTCACAGCTTAAGTCCAACATTAATATGGCTTTACGTACTGTAGATGACATCAACAGGCCTTGTGGAGGACAAGAGTTTGGAGGCCTGCATCAACTGCAAGGTCCCAAAAGTGCAAAACAATGCCAGTTTTGAAGTCAGAGAAGTATTCACACTTGTTCTTTGTGTATATATATATATATATATATATATATATATATATATATATATATATACACACACACACACACACACACACACACATATACACATGGGCTAGAGCAAGATTAGAACCCTTACCTACCTAGTGGTTGCACAGTATAGATCTCAGTATTTAACGCACATGCCACAGGTCAAGTCTGCTTTGTAAATTACTGCAGGTGAAGTAATCCTGTATATCATAAACAAGCCCTATGTTGAACAGCTTGGGAGGCTTGCAGAGTCACATTGCTTTCTATTGTCATTTGCAGGTACTAGCCTAACAGTCAGAAAACTATTTTCTAGTCTACCTATGTGACAACAGCACCCATTTTGGGCATATATGTCTGTTTGTATTTTGATGGGTAAGGCTGTGGCAAAACAAAATTAGTCCTGGTTTGACAATATATGTACGTATTCATATAAGATGCCATACATTTTCAAGGTTTCCACATGCTGCCATAGTGAGACATAGTATGACTTACCACTGCTATTCTCACTTAACTAACACATAATATGTAAGTTCAAATTGTGCATTACTGTCCTGATGCTGTGTGGCATACTAACTGTGTGAAATACTCACAGCATAGATGATTTATATTTATGGTAGTTACAAGGGGACAGTGCTGTTTTAAGGGGTGAGGGAACAAAAAACATGTTTTCCTAGGACATACACTAGTCTGACTGCCATTTAACCTCACTTTCTGACATGCCCCTTGAATGAAGTACCAGTAATCTGTTGCAGTAGGACTGCATAACTATTCCATGCATGAGGCCTACCAAATACAGATGGTGACATGTTAGTGGAATGGGTGTCTGTAGTTCCATGTGGATGTAATTTCTGTCCAGATAGCCCAGTATAGTTGCCTGCATAATATACTTGGTCCATAGCTACAATGACATAATATAACAATCCACTATACTACTGTGTAAGTTATGAACTTACCTTGCAAGTGAAGCCGCTGACACAACTATAGTTCAGGGATGACTCTGCCTAATATGAGCAGTACACAACCAATACATGGATATGTACAGGATGTGTAATTTAGCTGGCATCACTTTTAATATCTGTATGTCAGCAGGAGTAAAATGCTAGTCCTTGTATCTCTAGGTTGTCAGTGAATGTGATATGCTTTGTCTCTTAGTCAAAGCTATGGCTTACTGAGCATGCCTATGTCTGCCTACAAGGACATCAGCAGGGTGTTCCTCCTCAGAGTCCTTTGTGAATATGGCTGTGGTGACCTAGGCACTGGTGGGGGGCTGTGTATCCCTTACCTTTGCTGATCCTGCTGCAGCTGTTTCCACAGGATCCCTTTCCTATATTTTAACATTTATTCCATTAGTAAGGGATAGAGGTGGATTATGGAGTCACCAACATCTCCCCCCACTAATAGTACACAACTGTCTGTTCTGTTTCAAAGCAACCAGGAAGAACATTTATTTGTCTGAAGGGGAGTTTTGCCAATGCAATATCAATGATGATGTCTTTCCTGGAAGTTTTTAAGTTCGGCTATGCATGTTAAGAAGAATAACTATAGTAAAACATTGCCAAAACATCACTTATTGCTTACAGTTGAAGAGGTGATCTTAACAATGCCAAATTATGTTATCTTCTATACTAAGTACAAACCTGGGTTTCTGGCAAATAAAGCAAGATGAAGAAAGCTTCAAAGTGTGTCCATTTGGTATACTAGTAGGAGGGTACAAGTTTTTTATATTTTTCATTGGTATTTTGTCATCACCTGAGATCTTCCCAAGATCTATTGAAGATGTAATTAAAGGCTTAAAAGTGTTGTAAACATAATTACTCGTCTTCTAGTGCAGGGATAGACAGAAATGGAGCAAAATAAAAGACTGACATATCTGTTGAACAGATTATACTGCATAGTAACAAGTTAAATAAGAATAACTGTAAAATAAGAGTGATAAGTCTTTAATATATAGGTCATATTTTAACATCAAAGGAATAAAAGCCTGATTCAAAACATCTCAGAGCAATTGTGTAAAACCCAAAGGTAGAAAATGATACAGTGTTTTACAAAGTTTGATCCTAATTGTTTGCTGTAACAATGCCTTTTACAAATTGGTTAGAGTAATAAGTAGCCTTGGAATAGATCTACAAATAGGAAACATATGCTTGAGAAATTAGTTACAGAAGCATCAGTATTAAAATGTTATGTAGTGAATAACCTAATTGTTTTGCAAATAGATATCAGTTAGAATGGTATAGGAACTGTGGTCTCACAAGAGAATGGACCAGTTAACTATGGGTCAAGAGCATTTATAGATGCAAAAAGGCATATGCCAATACAGAAAAATAAATTATAGCACTAATGTATGGATGTGGCAAACTGTATGAAAATGTCTGTTGTAAAAAAGTTCTGGTGAATACAGACCATAAATCTTTGGAAATCCTGTTCAGAAAGTCTTTGTACAAACCACCTCTAAGATTGCAAAGGGTGTTAGTTGATCTACAAATGTATGATATGAAAATGAAAAAAAGGCCCGACAAAGAACACACAATGGCTGGCAAGCATACCGAGTACAGCATATTTATCAGAGAAGCATGGAGAATTGCTAGAAGAAGATTTAGAGTTTCTTTAAGTAATACCATGGTTACCAATGATTGACAAAAAAATTAAAATAATTCCAGTGATGCACTGACACTGACTCAGAAATTCTGTTATTGAAAGAAGTTACAGAGAGAGACTGGTCTGAGCAGAAATTATTAGGAAATGCCTTTAGTCTTATTTTCAAAAAAGAATAAGGAGGCAGTATTCATAAACATGAATACTGCCTCTAAACCTTTTAGACTGCACAAATGAAAAGTGATTCCTTAATTCTTATTGCACATCTGAGTTGTGAGTGAAACTTTGCCATTAATCAGTACAGTGATGAACAAGCAATCAGCATTGTTATGGCTGTGGCCTATGCAAATTAGATCTCTTTGCATAAAAAATGTCAATGACTATAAGACTAAATGTCTTTCCTTTCTCATAATTGTTTGTTCATGCCAACCTCTCACTCTTCTCCTAGATAAATATTTCTGCATCTCTAACCATCTATCCTCTAACAGCAGTGTCCTCTTGGTCTTCCTGCATAAACAACACTACCTGGCTTTCATCAGAAGATCCAGTAACTTAGTCAAACTTAGAGATTCTTACCAAGTAATAATGCCGTACACATATTCTTTTGCACCTGTCTACTAAATTAATGGACAGTCTCAACATTATCACCCCTACTTAGTAAAACTGAAATATTACTCTTATTTTACACTCACACACACACACACACACACACACACACACACACATGCATGCATTTATGAATTAATTTTTGTATGTGTATGCGATATTTAACATTTGCTGTATTGTATGACTTCTTGCAAGATATGTTAGCTATGGAGCTTTTGTTTCTGGATATCTGCTGAAAAGGGACCTGTCATGGCCCAGTCTGACTTTCCTGGTAAACAAATGCTAATAAATAATAAACAAAACTGTCCTTGCTAGTAAGGAAGAAGTTACATACTACAATAATTCAACATCCTTGCTAGTAAGGAAGAAGTTGCACAGTAGAGAGATTCAGAAACACTTTTGTGTGACTTTTGAGAAGGGTGTCACTGTACACCTGTAAAAATGTAAAATCCAAATGGAAACAACAAAAGAGTAAATCAAAATGGCTTCCACTTATTTTTTTTTTCTTTTTGCTGGAAGAATGAGCTACTATCTCATATCCCATTCAACCTAGGATGGTGTTCTCCTGATCATCTAAATGTAGTTCTTGTAACCATGACAACAGGGCACAGCACTTCTAAACTTTGGAATAAGCTGTTCCCTTTAATTGGATCACTTAACCCATTAATATTTCATGACATCGAATTAAGCAACATTTGAACCCTTAAACTCTGTTGTCAACATTATCACCCCAGGGGCATGTTTGTGATGCCTTTACAATTAACTGCACTAAATGAAATCTTCTTTCAAAACCTGCTAGTGAAAACCAAACACTGGATGTCCCCTTTAGTATAATATCTTACCCAAACCTAAAATTACATATAAAAAGTACTACATTTCAGTGACCAATGACAGCAGATTTACTTAACAATCAGAATCCTTATACAAAATGGGGAAAAGGGAACAGGAAATCTGAGGAAAAGACTCTTCCTCTCAACTGCATCAAGCACATCTCATCAGAATGCCTCAATAAAGCGAACAGAAAAAAAAAACATTTTGAATCTCTAACCTTTGTAGGAATACATTTTTGTCAAGAGCATAATCCCTTTAAATTTCAAACCCATCACATAATAGTCAACATGGAAAGGCATGATAATGGGGAGTCTTTAAAATAAGAAGAGAGTGGGATTTTGTATGCAGGCCTTTACGGAGTATAGCAACAACCATACAGAATGTTGTATTCACAAAGTAGAAGAAAGTATTTTAAGATCTAAGCCAAAACGGGAATGGAAAAAGGAAGTTTTGCCAGTAGGGATGACTGCATATAGGAACAGAGAAAATAGGCAAGGGGATTGGAATTTATTGGAGAAAATTAGCAAAGGAATCAGGGTACTCGAAGCACATAACTAGACAGGGAAAAGTAATAGAATGGTATGAAGGTAAGCGACGTTTGGACTGCAGGTTAGAAACTGCCTTCTGTACCAGGTAAAGAAAAGGGGATAGGGGAGTGTTAATTGAAAGAACAGCTTTAGTAGAGGTTTTAGTTGAGCCTAGAGCAGAAAGTGCTTTAAAAAGTTAATTAATATGACACATAAAACATTGTATGATAACTGTAAGAATGAATCAGAGGAGGTTAGAAAAGATTAGGAATAGAGATTGGAAAGGCAATTTACAAAGAAACAATGGGAGGACATTGGTATGACTCCCAAGTATGAAAGAAAGTCAGGAAGGTTTATTATTTTTGCTCAGTAGTGTCTGTATAGGTGATTTTTATGCCACAAGAAGACTTCATTTGGCACAAAAGATTAATGTTCTGAGCTGTTAATGAGCTACTTCCCCAGACTGCTTTTGTCTACTGTGTGACCTTGAGCAAGTCACTTAACCAGACAGTGCTCTGGGGCAATTGGGAATTTGGGATACACTTCTAAATGCTCTCCTGGACTGCATGCCTAGTAACTACTTATGAACCTTCAAAGATTTTTTTCTTGAGGTTGATAGCAAATGCTGGAGGTGTGACAGGGAAGAGAGAGAGAGAGGGGGGTAATTGGAAACATTTTTGGGAGTATAATGAGTTGGAAGACTTTTAAAAAATCCCTAAGGAGTACTTTGTCAGAAATAATAGGAGCAAATGCTTGTAACTAAACAAATGATTCTTTTGAGCTGGGACATAAGATCTGAATTGCCTGGACATAAGAAGGCGATATTAAGTTTAATGCTATCAGATGTCAAAAAGGCAATTAATAGAAGATGAAATCAAAGTATAAACCAGCTATAACTGAAATACTGAATATTGTAAAGGAGATAAAATAATTGAAAGTGGGATCTTTAGAAAAGGGAAGGAACAAATTACATAGAAATAAACGGAATTTGAGGGAACAATACATGCAGAATAATGTGCAAGGGTAGGAGTAAAGTTTAAGGGAAATTGAACAATGTATGTAATGTTGGAGTGATTGATAATTGCTAAAGGAAAACATATGAATATTGCATAAAAATAATGAACAATGTCACTATGGTTCATTTTCTTTTCTAGTAATGCATGTCTATCTATACCATTGTTTAAATTACAATTTAAAGAAGATGTTTAAAAAATTCATAATTCAATATTTGTTGGCATTTACTGATCTAATAATTATTCTTAAGGGACCCTCAATCCTTCTATCCTCTTTGACATCTTACAAAGACACAACTGTTATATATGCAGTCAAAGCATAGTTTTAATTAAAATGCTCTATACATCTGATAGTAGTTAGCCTTCCATGCCCCTCTGTAGTCATGGCATGTTTCTGGACTCATATTTAAAGTTTCTCCACATCTGGCACTCATTATAAGCACACTGAGCTAAATAGAAAAAAATCAGATTAACAGTAGGTTTATCCACCTACCATTCTCAGATTCTCCCAGTAGCAGATTTAGGAATTTGTGCAGGGGCGCGCACCCCTTTTCTTAATAACATGCTGTGCAACCTGGACCACCCTCACCCCCCAAAAAAGCTTTTTAACTGTTTCACTTAAAATCAGAAAATGTACTGCCAAAGCAGTACACAGTTGAGAGAGTACCTCACTTGATAGTACATTTTCTCATTTCAAGAAATATATGCTTTTATATTCATTTATTTGTAAGTTTTGTGTCTCAAGTTTTGAAAGGAAATGCAATTGGAGGAACTGGTCAGGTGACCTGAACATCCTAAGATCGTGAGTGTCTCTTCCAACTGTGTCTCTCATTGTTCATAGGTTCATAGGTTGGTACTAGGCTATTGGCCCTAGGGCCTATACAAGCCTAGCCATAACAATTCTCTGGCTATTTCTTCTCACACTATTTACTTCCCTGGACCCCTGTCTAGCAGGGCGACTGACGTGATCCCTGGGGTGAATTTCCTTTCTCCCATCCAATCGTCAAGGTTCCTTTTGAAGAGGGCCAAAGAGGCGCTCTGCTTGACATGTATGGGCAGTCTATTCCAGAGTCTGGGGAGTCTCTGGGTCAGGAACCTATCCCTCCAGCATGTTTTATTTATTGTGGTGACAAGGTTTAGATCCCTGGAGCATGTGGCTCTGAGGGATTGGGATTTCTTTAAGTGTAGCATGTCCAACAGCTCTGGGTTTGACATGGCCTTGTATGTTAAGCAGAGATCACCTCTGAGTAGATGATATGCGACAGAGTATAGCTGGAGTTTTTTTAAGGTGGTCAGCATAGGGCATTTGCTTTAGGCCTGTGATTCTTTTAGTGAGGTATTTCTGTGGACTTTCCAGTTGTTGAAGGTGTCTTGAGAGGTACATACCAAATGAGGCGTTGTATTCTATAATGGGTCTAATGAGGGCTGAGTACAGTGGGACAATGACCTCCTTTTTTCTGGATGAAAAGCCCTTAGTGATGAGGTGTGCCACATAGAAGGATTTCCTGACTGGGAAATTCTCAAGAAGGAGACTAGGAAGAGCTTGCTTCAATAAGACACAGGTGTCAACAAGAAAAAACAGTAAAAGGTACGTTAAGAACTATGACATGCTAACTCATATAGTTTGCTACACTCTTAGCATTTATTTGTTACTCCAGGTGTCACAAAATACATTTATAGCCCTTGAAGTCCCACTCTTTTGCTTACCATACTTTCAAATGCAGTAGCGCTACCTATTTCCATTACCATTTCACCTCATTGTTATTTGCATCAAGTGTAGTTCAGCCTCTTGTTGCTATTATATAAAGAGCAGGTAATTTACATACAGAAAAACTGTTTAAACAGCATACAGTTACTTGTTTTGAGTCCATTATCCAGACATCATTCCAGTAGGTACCCCACTGTAACAAGATGGTATGTGCTTCTGTTTCAAGACCAGTAAAATGTCTGCACAGCTATACCACAATTGCATATATCCTTCAGTGATGATACTGTATATAGAGGTCAGCAGAATGATAGATAAATTTAAACAAAACTGTGTACCTTCACATTATGCAGGTGTTTTCAAGATTCCCTCTTATCCTGCATTGTAGCTAATCTGCATTCATTAAATATTTAAACACCATGCATCTAAGACTAAGGGCCAGAAAGGTTACCATGAGGTATACACTTGGTATACACCTCATAGTAACCATTTCCAGTTTAGAGACAGCCCTACCACAGTGCTGCAAAAAGAAGACATGCAGCATAGCGGTAGGCTGTTTCTTGTCCTACCACAATTGCTAAGGAGGCTATATGCTAATTAGCCATGTGCTCTCTATCCTAGAAATGTCTATGGTAAGACATGTACGCGGGTGAGCAATTTAGAGAATAAGCTGCATAACTCATTACATTGATGACAACACCCAGCTTGCAAACTAGATTTGGCCTGCACCTCTGAGAAGTATACCCGAAACAGCAAAGGCCCAAAGATTGATCCCTGGGGTACACCACTTGTTATGGGTCTACTACTTGAGGTGGCTTCCCCTATTTTGACTAGGTGGGTTCTATCAGTGAGCCAGTTTGCTATCCATCTGGTTACATAAGGATTGATGCCTAGTTGAGAGAGTTTATCTATTATACCTGAGTGGGGAATAGTATCGAAGGCCTTGGCCAGGTCAAGGTAGGCAGTGTGTATTGTCTTCACCTTGTCTATGGCCTTGGTGACTGTCTCAAAAAAGTTGACCAAATTTAACAAGCATGACCTCCCCGTGACAAAAGCAAACTGTGTGGGATCAAGTGTCTGGAGGTTGCCATTGTCCTTGTTAATGAGGTTCATGATAATCCACTCCATGGCCTTGCAAATCAGGCTAGTTAGGCTGATGGGTCTATAATTTCCTGGATTGGTGGACCCTCCACCTTTGTGCAGAGGGATGACAGTAGCTATTCTCCACTCAGCTGGGACAAAGCTCGTACTCAGGCTTTGGTTGAATAGGGTGCCTAATGGTGAAGCAAGTTCCTGCTTGAGTTCATATAGTATGCAGTCTAAGATGTTATCTGGTCCCATGGAGGCTGTATTTTTTGCCTTTGAGAGGGCAGTGATGACTTGCTTGGCTACATGTGTGAGTGTATGCAGAGCTATAAGTGATGTAATGTGTGTGTGTGTCTGTCTGTGCGGTTGTAGTAGGAGGTGAGTTAGGGGATAGGTAGGGCAGGGGTATGTGTGGTGTGATCAGTTGAGGGAGGACTGTGTGTGTGTGTGTTTGTGTGGGTGAATGGGTAAGCATGGGAGGAGGGGGTGTGTGTGTGTGTGTGTGTGTGTGTGTGTGTGTGTGTGTGTGTGTGTGTGTGTGTGTGTGTGTGTCTGTGTGTGTATGCATGTTTGAATATGTGTCCATAAATGTGTGTGTGATGGGGTTTGTTATACCTCCACACTCCCCTAGACTAACAAGCAAATTCTGCAATATGAGGTGGACCCTCCACATCAGAGATAATGTTATACAGTCTGTCTTAAAGGCAATTAAAAATTTAGAGAGCCAAAGTTTTGCAACATGAAAGACATAGAAAGGGCGAACATTAAATACTAGGAATAACTCTATATAGCATTTCTTGAAGAAACTTAAATATTTAGAGAAGAAAAGATTTGAGCAAGAAAGACATGGCGGTGGGGGGGGGGGTGTTACTAGAGCAATGCCATACTGAAAGTACTTTTGACATAGCAAATCAAAACCAAGAAAATCTAAAGGTATTACTGCTCAATGCTAGGAGTCTAAACAAAACAAATCCCCTCCCTAGAAGCTCTCTTCTCCCTAGAGAATGCTGACATCTGTGCGGTCACTGAGACATGGTTTAAAGCCATGGAGAACACACCAAAAGTGCAATGTTATAATGCATTCCACACATTTAGACCAACTACTTCACAGGCAGGGATTAATGATGACAGTGTCTCTATTTACATAAAAATAAATATACTTCAAGACTAGTCAAACAGGACAATGCACTTGAGCCATCTATATTGAGCCAGAAGATATAGCAACCCTCCTGACTGATAAATTCAGCTCCAAATTTAGCCCTGTCTTTCCCCCTCAACCTTTCATCAGGAAATACCATCAAATATAACTTCCCCCTACTATCACTAGTGAACAGGTCCTTAATGCTCTCTCTAAGACCAATAATACTGCATCAATGGGCCCAGACAATATCCCAGGATACCTTCTAAATAGCATGAAACATGACCTATTAGGACCTCTTAATTACTATTTAACTGTAACCTCCAAACAAGCTTCATGTATCACGAATGGAGAATGGCAACAGTTATCCCTCTGCACAAAGATGGGCCATCTACAGACCCTTAAGTCTCACTAGTCTTATATGTAAACCATTGAAATAATTATCATGGAAATGATCAACAGAGATATAGTAAACCTCCAGACACTGGTGCCAACCCAGTTTGGTTCTGTCAAGGGCAGATTATGCCTACTCAACCTGGTGGACTTCTTTGAGAAGGTAACTAAAGCAATGAATGAGGGAAAAATGGTTCACACTGCCAACCTTGACCTGGCCAAAGCATGTGACACAGTACTCCACTAGGGCATTGTTGACAAACTCATGAGGTTAGGTACAAACTCGTATGTCACCCGGTGGATAGCCAATGGGCTCAGAGAGAGGACCCAGGAAGTTAGAATTGGGTAGTCCACCTCTACAAAGAGGCCAGTCACAAGTGGAGTCCCTCAGGGATCAGTCCTTGGACTGCTCCTTTTTGGCATTTACTTCTCAGAAGTCAAGACCAATGTCAGTGGTCTCTGGCTGACTAAATTTGCAGATGATTGCAAATTAGGAGCTGTCATTGAATCCCACACTGACCCAAATGTTCTCCAGGAGGGGCTGACACAGACAAACAACTGGTGTCATAGCCATGGACTGAAACTAAATGCTAAGAAATACATAATAGTATCATTTGGGAAGTCACCCATCCCTGGTAACTATCATATTGAAAACACACCCCTTAGAGTTAACCCAGTAGTCAGGGACTTAGGGACACACATAGATAGTAATCTAGCCTTTGACCATCATGTGTCTACAGTACTGAGGAAATCATTCTATGTTGCACAACTTATAAACAAAGGTATGGCATCTATGTCTAAGGAAGTCACTGTATTTGGCATTCATCAGACCTATCATTGAGTACAATGCCCCCTTTGGTATGTATGTAACCAGGCGTATCCAACAACTGGAACGTCCACAGAGGTTCCTCACTAAAAGAATACAGGGCATAAGTAAAATGTCCTATGCAGACTGCCTCAAGGTCCTATCCCTGTATTCTGTCTCCTACAGGCTTTTGAGGGGAGAGCTATGCCTGGCATACAAGACATTGTCAGACCCCCCTCTGATGGAGCTCCTGCATATCCACAAAACAAATAGCACCAGAATAACCCATTATAAAGACTTAAACCTTTCCTGTGATATAAATAGGACCTGCTGGAGAGACAGATATGTATCCCATAGACTACCCCGTCTATGTTACAGGCTCCCCATCCATGTGAAGCAGAATTTCTCCCTAAGCCAATTCAAGTGCAACTTGAACAATTGGATGGGGAACCAGAAATTCATCCCTGGTTTGGCAGTCTCTAATGGACACAGGCAACCTGTAAAATGGTTCATCTCCCAGGCCCCTGGTTACACTTTTCAAGGGTATCAGAACTTGTTATAGATTTGGGATGCATGGCTAGGCTTAAAAAGGTCCTTGTGGTTGTTAGCCTAGTAAACACCTATGAACATCAGGGATAACTATACAGCATGCCATAAAGCCACTGTAAAGGTTTCAAACCATGTACCCTTTGAAGGCTGACAAAGCATATCAGCCCTTTGTGCCACCATTAGGCACTAGCTATACTCATTAAATCTTTAAAAAATGTTTAAAACAAAACAAAGAGAGAGTTTTGAACTGTGTATCCTTGACACAGGCAGCAACAACCTTTCCCTAATAATCTAACTGATTAGTTAGTGCAGTAGGATTTTTTCTTCTTAGTAAGTATGAAACTCTAACATCTGACATTGTTCAATAACTGCATTGTTCAATAACTGCAACTGTCTATGAGTTACAAGGGACAGGGTACGTATAAGAAGCAATAGCAGGAGTGTTGTGTAAAATCAGGGACAGCTGAGATGGATGAGGGTGTGTCTGTGTATGGAGGAGGCTTTGGTAAAAAGCCGGGAAAACCATTAGATGACACTATGGAGAATATTTTAACTATTACTGTGACTCTCTTAAAAAGTTAATAGAGCAACAGGTCTGCCATCACAATGCACTTTATGAGAAACAAGAACTTTGAAACTCTAATGTCTGTCGTTATTGACTTACTGCACAGATCCATGATTTGTGAAGGTAAGGACAAAAATAAGAAGAGACATCAGGGATGTTATGTCAACTCAGGGACAAGTAAGAGGCACGCTGGTGTGTGTGTGTATGTGTGTGTGTGTGTGTGTGTGTGTGTGTGTGTGTGTGTATGCTCACCCACGTGTATAAAGGGGGGGAGTTAATCGGATGCCTGTGCCAATACAATGCATGGGCCGCCAGTGTTGATTACTGCGAGAAAGTGCTGATTTGTTCTAGCAGTAGTTATGGGCAATTCAGAGACATGCAAATTAGCTGATAGTAAGTTCTTTTCATTGTGGCCAACATGTCTCAGAATTACATTTTTTGCATTGACTAAACAACCCATTTTGGATGTAGTTCTTACTGGTGGTGGTGCGATTCATTCTGAATCTTTGAGTATGAGCATGTGCAATAATGTAATACAATGTCCATGCATCAGTATCGAAAAGCAAAGGGCAAGATCATTTAGCATTATTCAGAACATGCAAAAAAGAAACAAGGAAGGGTGACCCAGTGGCGAGTGCATCGTAGAGGTACTTGGCACAGACCAGTTGTCCATTCATTTCATAAACCTAAAAGAAAAACTCCCAGTTGCACAGTATAGATCTTCCTGAGTATGCTACATATCTCTATGGTTCCATCGTATTCTATTTTTACTTCTTAATTCCTCAATGTAGAGGGAAACCTGAAGTGAAACTGGGAAGTACAAGTATAGCATGATAAGTACCACTACTGTTTACAGATGCTAGGGTAAGCCCAAACTTCTGCCCTCTTCAAATGTTGCCATTATTTGCTAGTTATTTGCCAGGGATCCCCTCCCTTTTCCATTAAACATATTTCTTGTCATATATTGTTTTTTAGTTCACTAATGGGAAGGACCCTGTAGTCCCACACAAGAGAACAGGCCTTAGGACTGCATATGTCACCATCAAAAGGAATGTCATCCAGTCCCACAGAGAGAAAAGACGAAAGGCAATCTTTCTACGTGACCACTGAGTGTAAGCAGATGCAATGTTTTAACAAAGCTTAACTCAACTTTTCTTATAGCCATCTATTTAATAAATGCAAGTCAGTAATAAAACCTACATATTAAAATATAAAAATTTAACATAGGAGACTATTTTTAGCATGAATTTCTACTGTTTTCATCCTTAAAGAACAGAGATTTATCCAAATTGTGTGATCTGCAGTAAGGTTTAAAGACAGCCTTTAGTGACTGCAGCCATGTCCCTTAGTTAACAGCACAGCAATGAACAGCCAGAATTCTGTGACCTCAACTGCCTTATGATTTTGTCCAGTCCTTTTTTCAGTTCCAGGAATGGGGGGGGGGGGGTCTGTAAACCTTCCATCTGGCTGATAACCTGATATTTACATTTGCTGCCAATGCCTCAGATAGCCTTGCTGTAGCTGTATGCTCCCTTTTGATGGATAATTTCAAATACGCTAAGATAAACTCAACAAAATTCTATACACTTTCTTTTTGTCAACACAGATCTAACCATATTTGAAAAGCCACAAGTGTGCATTGGTAAACTATATATATATATATATATATATATATATATATATATATATATATATATATATAATGTGTGTTGTTCCCCTTTAAGCACACTGTTATCTCGTTTCTGCTCACAGTTTTGAAGCTGAGGATTTAGCTTACAGAGTTAAGGCTATGAGCTATAACTGTGATACTGTTTGTATTTCAAGGTTTGATTCTCTCAGCCTTCAGTTGCCTACTGTATGACTCTAAGCAAGTCATTTAACCAGAGAGGGTTCTGGGGAAAGAGGGCTAGGCTGTTCAATGGCCTTTGTGACTATATGCCTAGTAGCTGTATATGTGCAATCATACAGAGGGACCTGTATGGAACCTTGACAGCATTACACAGTGAACGCTTTTCTTTTTGCATTGCTTAAATTTAGGGTGTCATAGAGCCTCTGATAACCAATTCCATAGAACTGCTCAGTAACCTTTTCAAAGGTCAGGACCCACATGAGCGAGTCCTGTAATATGGAGACTGAATGACAGAAGAAATGGACTTACATATACCAAGTCTGAGATTGCCATTTATTAATATATTCCCTTTTCTCCAAGGTATGACAATTGTGGAGTTGGTATATAAAGGTTTGAGGGTGTAGGGGGATTTCCCCCTATTGGGGGTGTAGCAAAAAAGAACTTTAAAAGAGAGAAGTGATGTTCAAGATATACTTTTTTCATGCACTTTCAGTCTTTTTGTTTTTTCAGTGTTTCAGTACTTGATGTTATGAGTGCCGGAATTTCAATAGGGAACCAAATGCTCTCTTAGTTTCGCCTTCCACATACTTGGGAAGACCAAAAAACTGGAGATTATTTCTCAATTCTTGATTTTTTTGTTCATTTAATATGTTTGATAGCCCAGGACCGTGTATATCTGACTGTTAATTGACCATTTTGAATCTATTACTGAGGTCTCCACAGCTCCAGTCATATTAGCTGACATGGTGATGGCTGATTTAAGGTCTGCATAGTCATTCTCATTTTCTAAGGTGAAGCCAGAGCTGCTCTCAGGTCCTCAGTCACATCTGTTATGGCTTCAACATGGCAGTCAGGGCTGGAAGCTTCAGTTAAATTTAAGACTTGTTTCTCTGAGACACTACCTTGAATATGGAATGCTTCTAGTATCTTTGTCCAGCTTCAGAGTTACTTTAAGAAGGTGTGGATTTTCTTAATATTCTACCTGTTTGGACCCATTTCTGTGGTGATTCTGCATACTGCCATAGGTTCATAGGTTCATACTAGGCTATCTGCCCTAGGGCATTTATAAGCCTAGCCAGAGTGTGTTTGGCTTTCGCCACCCATTTTAAATTAATTTTGCTATGCCCTTTTTCGAGGTTAGTATACTGTGCCTCTGTCTAACAGTGACACAGAAGTGATACCCGGGGTAGACCTATGATCCCCTATCCACTCATCAAGATTCCTCTTGAAGAGAGTCAATGAGGGACTCTGCCTAACCTGGACTGGGATTTTATTCCAGAGTGAAGGGAGCCTCTGGGTTATGAATCTGTCCCTCCAGCATGTCCTATTTATTTCAGTGCTGAGGTTCAAGTCTCGAGCGTGGCAATGGGATTTGGATTTTCTGAGGTGCAGCATGTCCATTAATTCCGGGTTGGAAATGACTTTATACATCAGTAGTGAACACAACCTTCTAATGCTCAACATCTGTTTTTCTCTTTAGTTGTATTACAATTATTTTTTCCTATGGGCTGTTTACATAATCGTTAGACTAGTAGATAACAAACTGGCACATGCCCAGAAGTTTTTTCTAGGTATTCAAATATGATTTATAATAAATTGTTCCACAGTTGCAGTGTATCATACTTTTATGATTCCTGTGGATTTTTAAACAAAGTACATTTTGTCTATTTAAAAAGAGATATCCCCAAAATTCGCATACCACTAAAGGAATACAATAATCTCACTTAAGATCAACCAGTCATAAACACAATATTTAACACTATATAAATGGCAGTTAAATAATTTTTGCCATTAATGTTTCGAACTTCCAGACATATTACTGGCCAGAAGAAATGCGCCAAACATAGTAGGTCAAATCATACTAGTAAAATAGAAATTGTCATTCTAAACTTCAGTGATTCAGCTGTGGTCTTCTATCTATATACTGAAGCCATCAATAAACAAACTATATGCAGTCCAAACTGTAGAGCATATCATGTGATCTGTTTATTTATTTCAATTTATTAATTGGGTTAGATCACTGATCTGATAGGCTTGTTTAGGTATTAAACAACTGGAACAAGAAAAACAGTAATGATTTCAAAATTAAAAAAAAAATAAAAACAGTAATGCAAGCTTAAAAAAATGAACAGAAACACAAGAAATGTGCTATATACAAAAGAAACATTCACTCATAAAAGTGTGTTTGGACTAGTTAGAATAATTTCATAAGAAATGCTCTAAAATAGTACCAATAGAATTTAGACTATTCAAAATATCAAGCATCTAAAAGAATGACAAATACAAAAATCTTGGTTACCAGACAGCCATCAGCAGGTTACATTCTAAATGTTACTGCAACATAAGCATTTTTGAATCCTCTCTATAATGCAGAAACACTCCAGAATGACTGGTGTTGTGGGGTCACAGGTCAGGAATGTGTAGCTTGTTTTTATCCCTTTTTTGCTAGTTGATTCTTTTTCATTTTACTCACTTAGCTTAGAGACTGTATTCCAGAGTCTGCACTTTTATTTTAAAACCTGCCTGCTCTTTAAGTTAACTGCTTTACCCTTGACTGTAAGAGGTCCTGGCTTTTCAACAGAATTTGAAGCTTAATGTGCCCATGTGCATTCCTCTGTGTTTACTGCTGGATTATGTGGGATGATCGCTGTTCATGACTGCCACGAGCATATGCTTCTTAGCTTTTACTCATAACATTAGTAATTAGTAGAGCAGTAAAAATAAAATGTGCCACATTCATTTTGTTTGTACAATTTGCATGTGGATTCTAATTCATGCTAGTTGCTACCTATTTTATGATGATAACAAAAAAAAGTTATAGATAAAATGAGCACTGGTGCCCCTGCACAGTTCCAATGGAACTCTGTTTCATATTTTTATTTGCAAAATTGAGGCCTTCCTGCCATTAGATAAGGTCGGGGTGGCAACATTCAAAGTTTTCTTTTGTTCTCTGTAGAAGACTGTGCCTTCTTGTTGTTTAACTGGATAGTTCTATTTCCCTGGCAAAGTGTGAAGCTGTAAAAGCAGAGCTAGTAGGGAGGACAAGGTGGGTGATTAATAATATTAGCTTGCAGGTTCTGCGGGTTGTCTCTGACAGTACGAAATTACTCCTGTGATAATTATGTCATCTGTGAAACTTGAGACATCATCATCAGAATTCTTGCTGGGTGTATTCACAGTTCCGTTGCCCAGCAGTTTGAAATATTAGCAGCATATACCTAGTCAATTGTATACAAAAGAGTAAAAAAGAGATAATTAGCAAATTTATTTAATGCTAACTAAACATTTTTACTTAAAAGACATGTACAATGGTATTAAAATTCTTTGTTTGAAATGCTATTTTTTTCAAAGCAAGATACTTTATAACACTGGAAATTATTTGACTGTACTGAAACAGAGGTCCATAAACTTACAAATGAGAAAAACAAGGCAGAACAGTGTCAAAACACTGGAAGCAGGAAGTCCTGCTGCTAAGGAAAGTCAAGTAAACTACATGAAAAGGAAACTGAGCATTGTAGAAATCCAGACTGAAGACTCAATTACAAAAGTATGTACTTAAAGTTTATGTATTCCACGATAAAGATAACATACTTTACAGTGTATACAGTTCCAGTTATGTCTATAGCTAGTTCAGGAAAAAATGTATAAGGGCAGAACAGCAGAAGTACTATATAACTAAGTAAAAAATGTACCTGAAGAATTTGTCTTTCTTCCAATATTTTGGCTTACATGTGGCATACATTCTAATAACTTGCAAATATCTCATGTATACCTAATGTTTTATTTCATAATATGTTAACACTATGGCTGGCAGTTAGCCCAGAGGTTTAGGATTATGAGTTGTCACCAAACTGCTGCTTGTGGTCTAGGGTTTGATTCTTTCACCCTCTGTTTGCCTAGTATGTGTTAACATTGATCAAGCAGTGCTTCTGATCATAGCCTCCAAAAGTTCCATATGGATCAGCGCTCTTCCATGCTAAATAATACAAATAAATAAGTATGGCTGATCATGTTCGCTGATGACTGCAAGCAAGTCAGTTTTATCTGCTCATTCACAGACAATAAACTGAACCAAAAAACAGCTGTAACATACACATACCTGGTATACGAAAAATAGTCTCAAGCTAAATACAAAAAAAGGGCAGCATAGTAGTATTTGGAAAAACGCTATTTTACTTCCTATGTTATAAGTGGTACTCCTCTTTAAACAGATATGGTCATAAGAGACCTGGTACTTATTTAGACAACTTTTTCTTTCATTCAGTCATTATGTTTCTATTATAGTTAGGAAATCCTTCTATTTGTCTGATTTAATTTTCAAGGGAATATCTTCAAGATCCAAAGAAGTCATTTTACCACTGTACTCTTTCCTTGTCAGACCCATCATCAAATATAGTGCCCCCTTTGATATGCACAAATCCAAGTATATTGCTCAATTGGAAAGGCCCCGATGACTTTTAACACAAATAAATGAAAGGCCTTAAAAGATTCAGCTATACTTATATTTTAGCACAGCTCTACTTATCTTCAGCAGCCCACTGGCTGCTGAAAGGTGAGCTGTGTCTTGTGTTTTGAGTTCTGAAAGATAAAGTCCTATCTGACCTCTTATTTCTTTGCAAAACCAAATCCTACCTGACCTATCATTTCTTTGCAAATCCAGTAGCTCTATAAATACCTGTACTAGGGACCTAACTTTATAGCAGCATATAAATAAAATTCCCTGGAGGGTTAGATTCCTAACTCAGTGAATGCCTAGCCTAAAGAAAAAGTTACCACTACAGGTAAAGCAAAGTACTACTTTTTTTCTGCCTTTAAATCTAGACTTGATGGTTGGATATCTAGGTATAAATTTATACCAGAGGTATCGTATATGGCCCTGCTTATTTTGGGAGGAAGGGACTATTAAGTACTTGTAAAGGGTTGCAAGAACTTTTTAGTGTGTTAGGCACTGTGACACCACTGCACTGGCCCAGTAATCAAAAAGCCTCAATCCTCACCACTGGCAACAGTGGGGGATGTACACACTGGGAGGATGACAAGCAGACACACTGTAAAGTGCAATTTCCCTTAAGAGCACACAGAGGTCACAATCAGTCTGGGGCTGGTTTCTCCCTCTTTCTCTAGCTCCCCAGTGAGACTCCCCACTGGCACAGCTATAGAGTTGGGATCTCAACTCAATGGCCAAGCTAAGACCTCCAGCACCCTCTCTATCCAACCAGTGCTTCGTGTCCCTGCCCAAGTACTTGATACACACACTCTGAGATTTATTTTACATACAAACACACACACACACCTAGGAAAGGCTGGCACAGGTTTACTGGCTATACCCCCTTCTGCCCAGACTATATGGTAGTTCTGACTGCCACCAGCAACTCTTTATCAACTACTTTAAGGCCCTTAGCATAGGGTGGCCAATCCTACTGTGTAATGTTACTATTAATTCAAATGGTAGTTTGGCCAAGTCAGGCTATTAGGAGTGGCTTGTACAGTGTCACCAAATAGATATGCAAGTGCTCTAAGAGCTTAAATATCTCTAAACAGACCAGCCACAATTGAAAGGTTTAAATATATTTAATAATAAATAATAAAAGAACAAGACAATACTCGGTAAGTAATCAGTTACATCAGAGTTCAAAATCATTGAAAATATTTAAAAAAAAACATGCAGGACAGTCTCAAATAAATACAGAAAACATCTAAGCTATACGTTACTATATTCCTTTATAACACAATCTTAAAACAATTTCATTTCAGCTATTTCCTTGAAGTTTTGCTAGTCAATCCTCTATGTTCTAATTTCCACTGTTAAAAACATATACATTTACACAATTACAATAGTTTATATACATTTCTGTTCTAAGCCCGCAGGGCATGCTGTGATTACATTTTAGCTCACTACATAACATACAGTTCTAACACATTTGTAGCACAATTATTACATGAAGTATATTGGCATTCACAAATGACACATAACCACTTACAAAATTCCAGATAGCTGGGCTGGCAGTATCTCCTTCTATCACACTAAGGCAAGACAACGTACCTAACACTTTAGTCATAGGTGACTCTATAGTCCGGCACACTGATGTCCCTCTCACCAGGTTGAATAAGGAGAAAATTACAGTCAGCTGCCTGTCGGGTGCCAGGATCCGCCACATAACGCATGCACTCAAGTCACTCCACAACAAGTACAAATATGACTCTGTCATTGTCCATGTTGGAGTGAATGACTTGAGACGTACCTCCCTGGACTACATGAAAAGAGACATGGAAGAGCTCTCGGATCATGTGGCCCAGGCAGGTATGACCCTAGCCCTGAGTAGCATCCTGCCTTTGCCCAGAATGATACCACAATATAAGGATAAAATGATTGACTTCAACAATTAGCTAAGCTTATGGTGTCATTCAAAGGGGATCCAGTATCTGTCTGCCTGGGATGACATGATTGACAGACCACAATGCTTTGCCAGAGATGGTCTGCACCTGTCGCCCTGGGATTCAGGTTACTGGCTAAGGCTCTTGCCACCCCTATAGTGCCTTTTAGGCAAACTTCAAAGGACAAAACCACCACCGTAACAGGTACAAGCATGCAAAATCTGAAGGTAATGCTACTCAATGCTAGAAGTCTAAACCTCAAAATGCACTCTCTCGAGGCACTCCTAAAATGGAGAACATCGATATCTGTGCAGTAACTGAGACCTGGTTCAAGGCTCCAGAGAGCACCCCTGCAATACCAGGCTACAACTCTTACCACACTTTTCGCCACCAAACCAGGACGAAACACTAAAGGTGGAGGAGTGTCAATATTCACCAAGGATATTCACACCACCAGGCTAGTTGGCCAACACAATGTGTCTGAAATTCTCCAAGTGCAACTAACACTAGGTAAGACTGCAATCCAAATTGTAGCTTGCTACAGATCCCCACCATACCCCAAGATTCTCACTACACCTTTCTAAACATACTGGAAAATATTAAGATAGAACCAAACACCCTAATACTGGGTGATTTTAACTACCCTGCCATTAACTGGGAAAACTACTCATGTCCCAACACCTTTGCTTAGCGGTTCTTGGAATTCATAAATTCCAATGCCCTGGATCAACTAATCCATAGTCCCACCAGGGGCTCCAATATCCTAGACCTGGTCATTACCAACATGGGAAATCAATGCTACATACCTATGGTCACCCCTCGTTAGTCAGGTCTGACCATAAGCTAATCACCCTTAGCATCCACATCCCACCCCACCCCCAGTAAAGAAACCACCATAAAAACTTCTCCAAAGCCAACTTCATGCTACTCAAGTCAGAAGTGACAAACTTCATGACACCCATGCAGACGGAACTGAAAGTTCAACTGCTGAATCCTACACTAAGGCACTGTATGAGCACATCCACTCATGCATGAATCGTGCCATCCCAAATAGAACCAAAATGCTCTCATCCAAAAAAGGAAGCCAATCTGGTGGTCCCCTGCCATAAACAAACTTTACAACAAAAGGAAGAAACTTTTGCAGAAGAGAGGAAAATCCCAGGATGCAAAAAACTCCCTTATTAGCCTCAGTAAGAAACTGAGATGCCTCATAAAATCCTCCAAAGCTAGTTACGAAAATAAAATTGCCAAAGATTCCAAAGACAACCACAAAGCATTCTATAACTATGTCAAGAATCTAAATGGCAATGCTCAGATCTGCTCTGAGCTAAAACAGAATGGCATTAAATATACTGATCCGAAGGATATTGCCAATATCCTGGCAGATCGATTCAGTGCCAACTTCACCCCTCTCACCCCCTAAATGGCCCATCTCAATACCGGAAGATTGCCAAATTCCAGTAATAACGGCCACACAGGTACAAAACACATTCTCTAAAGCCAAGAATACAGCATCCATGGGACCAGATGACATCCCGGGCTGTGTACTACATGAACTACAATATGAACTGGCACCTCACCTAAGTGTCATGTTTAATCATAGCCTCACCTCAGGTTTTGTGCCCACTGAGTGGCGCAGAGCTACAGTTATCCCAATCCACAAGGGGGGATCCAGCTTGGATCCCGGAAACTACCATCCCATCAGTCTGACAAGCCTTATCTGCAAGGCCATGGAGCGTATTATCATGGAACTTATAAACAAAGACATTGGCAACCTTCAAACACTGGACCCCACCCAGTTTGGGTTTGTGAAGGGCCGATCTTGTCTCCTGAACCTGATTGACTTCTTTGAATCAGTCTCCAGAGCCATGGATAAGGGTAAGGTAGTCCACACAGCCTATCTAGACCTTGCCAAGGCCTTTGACACCATCCCCCACTCTGGAATCATAGATAAACTTACTAAGTTGGGCATTAATCCCTATGTCACCCAATGGGTTGCTAAATGGCTTACTGATAGAACCCACACTGTAAAAGTAGCCGACTCCAAATCCAGCTCCAGACAAGTGACAAGTGGAGTACCTCAGGGTTCAGTCTTGGGGGCGCTCTTGTTTGGCATCTACTTCTCTGAAGTACAGGTCAACACTAAGGGACTCTGGCTAACAAAGTTTGCAGATGACTGCAAACTGGGAGCCATTATTGAATCCCAAATGATGTGGATACTCTACAAAGGGCCTTACAGAAACAGATGCTTGGTGCCAGAGCCATGGGCTCAAGCTCAATGCCAAGAAATGTATTGTTATCCCTTTGGGAAAAAACATGTATCCTTGAATTACCATATAGGTGGCAGTACACTAAACACAGAAAGTGTGATAAGAGACTTAGGGACACAGGTGGACAGTGGTCTCACCTTCGATAACCACATTGCCACAACAGTCAGGAAATCCTTCTATGTGGCACACCTCATCATGAAGGGCTTTTCATCCACAAAAAAGGAGGTCATTGTCCCACTGTACTCATCCCTCATTAGACCCATTATAGAATACAATGCCCCATTTGGTATGTACCTCTCAAGACATCTGCAACAACTGGAAAGGCCTCAGAAATACCTCACTAAAAGAATCACAGGCCTAAAGCAGATGCCCTACGCTGACCGCCTTAAAAAACTCCAGCTATACTCTGTCGCATATCGTCTACTCAGAGGTGATCTTTGCTTAACATACAAGGCCATGTCAAACCCAGAGCTGTTGGACATGCTACACTTAAAGAAATCCCAATCCCTCAGAGTTACACACTCCAGGGATCTAAACCTTGTCATCACAATAAACAAAACATGCTGGAGGGATAGGTTCCTGACCCAGAGACTCCCCAGACTCTGGAATAGATTGCCCATACATGTCAAGCAGAGTGCCTCTTTGGACCTCTTCAAGAGGAACCTTGACGATTGGATGGGAGAAAGGAAATTCACCCCAGGGATCACGTCAGTCGCCCTGCTAGACAGGGGTCCAGGAAAGTAAATAATGTGGGAAGAAATAGCAAGGGAATTGTTATGGCTAGGCTTGTATAGGCCCTAGGGCTGATAGCCTAGTACCAACCTATGAACCTATGAACACTTCTATATAAATCATGTTAATATTCTCAAATGACTTATACTTATTACAAAATTCCAGATAGCTGGGCTAGTAGTATCTCTTTCTGTTACATTTCTATATAAATCATGTTAATATTCACAAATATATAATTATTTACAAAATTCCAGCTAGCTGGGCTGGTAGTATTTCCCTTTGTCACACTTCTTCCCCCCGAAAGCTCAAGGTAGTTTTTCAAGTGACTCTTGAGAAACTACACTTGAGAGGGTGAGCCTATCTGGGAATACTTTACCCCATTCTCTGTCTTGAGATTCCAGCTGCCTTAGCATTTCTGACCCCAGTACAGTGCTGCACTGTCCCATCACATGCCTGTAACCCTAGGCTCCACCACAGTAATTTGGGATTTGGCTGGCTGGTTTCCTGTAGCCATGTATCCTCCAGAGACTCCTCCTGCCTTGTACTGCAAATACTTAGCACAAGGGCCTCTCTATCATGGTAAGGTTTCATGATGTTAACATGCTACAATTTATGCCCCTGCCTCCTGCCTAGCAGTTCTACCAGGTAGTTAACATCACTGACCTTCCTTACCACCTTGAAGGGTCCCTCCCAAGCTGCCTGCAGCTTGTTGTGTCTGACAGGAATGAGAACCATAAACTGCTGCCCTACAGCATACTCTCTAGCTTGAGCATTCCTGTCATACCAGACCTTTTTCTTCTGTGGGGCTTCTGCCAGGTTCTCCTGGGCCAAGCCCATGAGTTCCCTGACCCTTGTCCTGAGGTTTAGAACATGTCACAACAGAGTCCTTGTGAGATTCACACTCATCTTCCCACTCATCACAAATCAAATCTAGAGGTCCCATCACCCTGTGCCCATACAGCAACTCAAAGGGTAAAAAACCTGTCAATTCCCGGGGAATCTCTCTGTAAGCAAATCACAGATGGGGCAGATATTTGTCCCACTCCCTCTTGAACTGGTCTGCAAATGCCCGTAGCATGGACTTGATTGTAGAGTTTAACCTGTCAACAAGACCATTAGTCTGGGGGTTGTCTTTAGGTACTTCACCCCACAGTGCTTCCACAGACAAGCCAGCAGGTCTGATTTGCAACTAGTACCTTTGTCAGTCAGTATTTCCTTTGGGAAACCTACTCTGCTGAAAATCTCTTACAAAGCATTTGCCACATTTTCTGCCTTAATGGAGGACAGAGCCACCTCCTCAGGGTATCTGGTAGCATAATCTGCTAGCACTGGGATATACTTTTTTCCTGTGAAACTTGGGGTACTCAGAGGCCCCACAATATCCATATCTACCCTCTGAAATGGCTTCTGAATCACAGGCAAAGGCATCTAAGGAACTTTCACCTTGTGTCCTGCCACGCCTACCTTTTGGCACTGCTTGCAGGTCCTGCAGTACCCTATTACATGTCTGGAAATCCCAGGCCAATAAAAGTTCTGCATAATATCTCTCTTTGTACATTTTATGTCCATATGACCTGCAAAAGGAATATTATGGGCTATGGCTAGAAGTGCCAGATGGTGGGTTCTGGGCACTACCAACTGCTGTATTTTCTCACCCTCTAGCCCTCCCTCAGGGATCCACTCTCTATACAGTAGCCCTTTGTCCAAGGATACAGATTCCCTCGTCCCTTGAAAATTAGGTGTGTCACTAGCTACCTCATCAAGCCTTGTAATGTAGGGTCTGAGAGTTGAGCCTGTCTCAACTGTCTCTTTGTAACCTTTCCCAGCTCCTCTTCTGCAGAAACTCTGGCATCCTCTGACAGCATTGCCTCACTGACAACCTGGGTACTACTACTCACCTCTGCCCTTGCAGTCACTCTGTCTAAGGGAACATCAGTATCCACAAGCAGCTGTGGCTCACCTTCAGTCTCACTGCTACAGGGTAACTCCCTCCCTGAAGTAACCACCTCACCAGTCCTGGCTGCAAGTGTGAGGTCTGTCTGGGTCTCCCCCAGTCTACCAGACCCACATGCTTGTCTCCAAGCCTGATGGAGTGTAGCTACATACACACAAAGTACTGCATTATCAGAATCATTCCCTATCAGGACATCTGCAGGGATATCCTCAAACACACCTACTTGCTGGCTTCCTTTTCCACCCTCCCAGTCAAGATGAACCCTAGCCAAAGGTATTTGGAATGGGGTTCCTCCTAAAGCTCTGACTGGAGTAGACTGACCAAGCAAGTAGTGCTCCTCTTTAACCATTGCAGGGTTCACAATGGTTAGGTCAGAATCTGTGTCTTTCTTAGCAGTGGCCTCTTTCCCATCCAGTATGATAGAACACAACCTCTTGTAGTACTTTGGTACCCTTGTTGTCTTGAGACAACTTACTGCTGTCATTTTGTCATTCCCAGTTACTGGCTCTCCCACCTTTTGTTCCCCACCTTGCCTCTGTGGACATCTATAGGCTACATGGTCCAACTGGTTGCATTTAAAACATTTAACCCTTGGTCCTGGATGTGTACCTGGACTAGTGGCTTCCCTTGTTACTGACGGAGTCTGTTGGGGTGATTTAGGCTGCCCACCATGGGTTCCCTTAGACTCCTGTGCAGCATTGGATATTCCTTTCTTCTGCAGTGATGCCCTGCTTGCTAGGTATAGGTCTTCTTTCTTCACCAACTCATCTGCAGTATTACATTGCCTATCAGCTAACCAGATTCTCATGTCCTCAGGCAAACTGCTAACTGCTTGTTCCCTCACCAAAAGGTCTGCCAGTCCTTCAAAAGTGGTGACCTGACATCCACTCATCCACCTATGAAAATAAGTGCTTAATTCAGCAATATATTCACAAACACTTTCATCTACCTTGCATCTATGCTCACGAAACTTTTTCCTATAAGCCTCAGGTTTTAACTTAAAACATTCTTACAAACAATTTTTGACTGTATTACAATTTAAGCAATCAGTATCAGACAATTTAGAAATAGCAGTTACAGCTTTACCATCGAGTGAGAGGGTTAGGAACCGTACCCAGAGCCCTAAACATTATACTGTTTACATACCCTTTCAAACATATGAATGAAACTATCAAAAGTATCCCCACTGTAAATTGTGGAAAAGATTTATTGACCTTTGTTGCTTCTGGGGTTTGTTACTCACTT
Organism: Protopterus annectens; assembly: GCF_019279795.1. NCBI lineage: Eukaryota > Metazoa > Chordata > Ceratodontiformes > Protopteridae > Protopterus > Protopterus annectens. The sequence continues at coordinate 658,616,820 of NC_056744.1, forward strand.
CCCCATTACCTCCATGACCTTGGTGAAGAGTCAGCATCTCCTTTTTATGTTGCCTCTGCCTCTCATTCTCTTCAGCTTCCAGACATCTTAGTCTCTCTGCTGCTTCTAATTCCATTCATTTCTCCTGCCGTATTCCCTCTGCTGATTCTATTTCCAAACGTTTGGCCTCCATTTCAAGTCTCTTTAACTCCAAACAGATTTTTAAGTCCTCTGTGGAATGGTTGAACTGTCCATTTTCTGAGAGTTGTATATCTCCAAGGCCAGCCTGGTTGTCCTCCTGATTGCTGGTCTGTGATGCAGCTGTGCTCAAGGCTGCAATAATTTCTGCTTTAGTCAGGTTAGCATGCACCAGTCTTTTAGTCTGACACATCTCAGCCAATTGGCTCCATGTCAGCTTGCCATACTCCTCTGCTGACATGCTTGCCTGCTGTCCCTGACTAACTAAGCTAACAAAAAATAAAACAAGTGTGATATGAAACTCTGAGTGTTTACTGTGTGGCTGACTGAGAGTACAAACACCTTCCTTAGTAACCACTGTTTACAGGCTACAGGAATTCAATATCCACACCACTGAATCCTAATATGTGGATCTCCTACCACTACAAGCCAATTAGTATGTAATGTGGATAACCCACCACTGCCAGCCAATTAATATGTGATGCCCTTGCACAGGCCCAGTAATCAAAGAGCCTCAGTCCTCAACACTGGAAACAGTGGGGAATGTACACACTGAGAGGATGACAAGTACACAGTAAAGTGCAGTTTCCTTTAAGAGCATACAGAGATCACAGTCAGTCTGGGGCTGATTTCTGCAAATCCACAATAAGACTCCCCACTGGCACAGCTATAGAGTTGAGATCTCAGGTGATTGGCCAAGCTAAGATCTCCAGCACTCTCTCTGTCCAACCAGTGCTTCGTGTCCCTGCCCAAGTACTGGATACACACATTCTTTGAGATTTCTTTTATACACACACACACACACACACACACACACACACACACACACACACACACCTGGGAAAGACTGGCACAGGTTTACTGACTATGCCCCCATCTGCCCAGACTATATGGTAGTTCTGACTGCCACCAGCCACTCTTTATCAGCTACTTTAAGGCCCTTAGCAAAGAGTGGCCAATCCTACTGTGTAATGTTACTATTGATCCAAATGGTAGTTTGACCTAGCCAGGCTATTAGGAGTGGCCTGTACAGTGTCACCAAATAGATATCCAAGTATTCTAAGAGCTTAAATATCTCTAAACAGACCAGCCACAACTGAAAGGTTTAAATATAATTAATAATAAATAATAAAAGAACAAGACAATATCAGTAAATAATCAGTTACATCAGAGTTCAAAATCACAGAAAATATGTAAAACAACATTGCAGGACAGTCTCAAATAAATACAGAAAAGATCTAAGCTATACTTTACTATATTTCTATCTGAATCTAAAAGAGTTACTATGCCCTAAAAACTTGCTTACAGTAAGGCAAGTGTGGTAAATGAATCTTCTGGTTGATGTTGTTGTTAGGTCAAAGACAGATATAAAATGCCCCCTCTCTGTCTCTCAGAGAGTTCTTAAATTAATATCAAATATTGCTGCTGGGTTTTCTTGGATGACTTCATTTTTTGTCACCTGAATTTAGTTCCCAAGCTAAACCCCCAGTGTCAGAAACTACCAACATTTAACATCTGTCTGTGAAAATACATAGCCTTCAGATGTTTGCAATTGCTAGAGGACATAAAAAAATAAAACACTGACAAAACACAGAGAGTCCCTTAGTGTCTACATCCTGTCCCTGTTGACTGAAACTGAAAGATAACCTTTATAGCACAATCGTAAAACAATTTAATTTCAACTATTTTTTTGAAGTTTTGCAAGCTAACCCTCTATGTTCTAGTTTCCACTGTTAAAACATATACATTTACATAATTACAATAGTTTGTATACATTTCTGTTCTAAGCCAGCAGGGCATGCTGTGGTTATGTTTTAGCTCAGTACATAATATACAGTTCTAACACAGTTGTAGCACAAGCATCTTATATGAAGCATGTTGGCATTCACAAATGACACAAACCACTTACAAAATTCCAGATACCTGGGCTGGCAGTATCTCCTTCTGTCACACTTTTATATAAATCATATTAATATTCTCAAATGACATATACTTGTTTAAAAGATTCCAGATAGCTGGGCTGGTAGTATCTCCTTTTGTTACATTTCTATATAAATCATATTAATATTCACAAATGACATAGAATTATTTACAAAATTCCAGCTAGCTGGGCTGGCAGTATTTCTCTTTCTCACAGGCACTATTAAGTACTCATAAAATATGGCAAGAATTTTAAGTGTGCCTACTTAGAGGCATATGTGGATAGGCCTCTTACAGTCCTTATCATAACTTGCCTAGTATTGTTTCTTTGTTTCTGTGTTCTTAACAAGTTAGCTAACTCTTCCTTCTCTAACTATGTCACATTATGGTTCAAGGACTATTAAAGTATAAGATCCTTCCGGATAGTAAGAAATACTGACTCTGTTAGAATAGGAACCAGTATAAAAAGCATCCTTCAAGCAGAAACAGATCCAGTACTAGGCAACATAGGCAGTCGCCTAGGGTCCCGTGGCTATGGCGGTCCACTCTGACCAGGAGGTTTCAACATAAAAGAAATACATCTTAACACCATGGTGGTGGCATCTTCTCTTTTCAGAAGGACCATGTATGCGTTGCTTGCACATATGCCAATGCAGATGTAAATCCATTTCACACTTGCCCTTGGAATTTAAACAAGCAGTTCCGTTTTTAGAGAAGGTAAGTGCATATGTGTGTGTGTGTGTGTGTGTGTGTGTGTGTGTGTGTGTGTGCATGTTTACATGTGTGCATATATAATTTAAACTAGTGATTCCAATGTTTCTATATGAGAGAGAAATGTGTGTATGCATATGTATGTGTATGTAATTTAAACTAGCCATTCTATTTGTATAAGAGATACTGTGTGTATTGCTGTATGAGAGAGAGAGATGGTGTGTTTATGTGTGTGTATTGCTGTGTGAGAAAGTAGGTGTGTGATGTGTGTGTTGCTGTGTGAGTGCAGAGAGAAGGTAGGTCTGTGTGAGAGAGTAGGTGTGTATATGTGTGTGTTACTGTGTGAAAGCAGTGAGAGAAGGTAGGTGTGTTTGTGCATGAGAGAACAGAGCAAAGGTAAGTGTGTGTGAGAGAGAGAGAAGGTAGGTAGGTGTGTGTGTGTGTGTGTGTGTGTGTGTGTGTGTGTGTGTGTGTGTGTGTGTGTGTGTGCATGTGCATGTGAGCAGAGAGAAAGTAGGGGTGTGTATGTATGTGTGTGTGTGTGTTTAACATACCTCTGAACTGTGGAGATTTAGCCTCATAATTTTGGTATGATTCTCATAACATTTGTGGTTTTCCTTCAGAGAATTCATGCTAACACAAATCCAGCTATGCTAGAAACTTTCTACGTTAAAAAGAGCAATATTTAAAACCTATCCCTATTTTTTGGGCCACTGTATCCCCATTATTTTAGGCTTTGTCCAGATTTCTTGCACTAAGAGGTTGAGACGTATGCATAACTCTTAAGTGTCAAGATTTTTGAATCATATTTTTGGCCTATTCCTCATATAAAATGTGTGGTTTTCTGACAAATCCTCGAGGATTGAAATAACTAAATAATGTCATACAACTGAGTTTCAAACTCATTTCCTTCAGAAAATGCATGTTAAGACAAATGCTGTTATTTTGGCAGCTTTCTAAATCTATAAGAACAATATTTATAATCTGTCCATATTTCGGGGCCTATGCCACCCTATCATTTTAGGCTTTGTCCAAATGGCTTGCGCTAAGAGATTGAGAAGTATGGAGGTATGGTATGTAATGCTCTAGTTGGGGGAGGGGCAGTTTAGTCTATTAAATTGATCAGGCTTGACCCTGTAACTTGCTTGCAGGAGGCAGAGCCTGAATCCCCTACAGGACACTTCTATGGGCTAGGCTTGTAAAGGCTCCAGGGCCATTAGCCTAGCACACTTCTATGAACCTATGAACTACCAGACTGCTGAAGGAATTGTGAGCTTCAGTGGAAACAGGAGCCTGAATCCTCTACAACAACTACCAGACTGCTGACAAAATTGTGAGTTTGAGTTTCAGCACATTTTCAGGGAATTATGAGTTTCAGTGCACTTTCAAGGGATTATGAGTTTCAATGCATTTTCATGGAATTGTGAGTTTCAAGTGAAGAGAGGCTTACTGTTGCTCATGCTAAGTCTGTTTTCAATGTGCAACTAATGGTTTTGTTTAGCAAATAGCAGCCACTGTTTGTGCTGTAGAATTTTAAAGCAGTGTTAGTAGCATAATTGCCTTTGGTGCAGAAGACTGCGGATTCTACTCCCGCACCCTGTATATATGGAGTGCTGATATTTCAGTGTCCTTTTGACTGGGTATTATTTAGTGCATTTTAAGGAGGGATAGGGGTTCTGCACTCCTAAGTGTGTCCTCCTTTGTATGAGATGTCTAGTAACTATGAACTTGTTGTCAGTTTGTCAGTCATTCCCTATTGCAATATTACCAGCTTACCAATTTTTTTTAATATAACATAGGCAATAAATTCTTCAAGGGTAGCAGGTACTGAATTTGTAGATGAAACACTGAAATGTAAAGTTGTTGGCCAGTAGCAACCACTTCATTAGTTACAGATCTCTTTAATGTGGAATTATTTGGATGACTTTTACTTCTGCAGATATTGTGCTTATTGACTGATACTGGTGGATTGTAACGACAGAAGTTTCAGTGACCTTTTATGGTTAAAATGTTCTGAAATGGACAGTTTTGTCATTACTGAGTCATACATTTTGTTTCATTGCTTACTGGGAAAATGTTCAAAACTACAAATTTAAAACATGCTGTAACAAGTGGTGCTGTATTATACAAGGAATATAATTTATACAATCAGGAAGGTGAATCTAAGAACACATATATGTATGCATGGCCCTAAAATGTGTGCAAGGAGCCTATGGTTTGAAAACAGCCCAAAGGTAAACAAATTTTCCACTGGCCAGATGCATTTTATTTGATTTGTGGGTTTTAATGCCATTGCAATTAATGAGTTTCAATGGCAGAGAAGTTTACTGCTCATGCTAAGTCTGTTGTCAGTCTGTGACTGTATTGTTTGTTTAGTAAATGGCTATCAGTGTTTGTGCTATTTTATTTCAATATCTGTAATAATTGTAGAAGTAAATAAGAAAACAGCATGCACACTGATAGGTTTAAACAGGGTTTATGGTAAACCGGGAGAAATAGCCAAGTAATGGAACACTGCAATGGCTGGGGAGGGGGCTGCTGCAAGAGTTAGGGGGATTGTTGCAGGGGAGGCTGCTCTGGGGGGCCTCAGTCTATTGCCCTGTCTAGGGCCCCATTTGACCATGATCCAGCTCTGCCTTCAAGGGCTTGTACTTGTTCCTCTCTTGTTCTCACTATTCATTAATGACCTCCCACTAGACCTCTTAAAAGCTAATTGTATTCTGTATGCTGATCATGAAGGACTTACCTAATCAATTCACAAAATATATACATGACATCTACCGGTCTATGCAGATTGACTTTAATCTAGTACGGAAATAGTTAACAAACAACATGGTCATTGTAAATACAAAGAAGATCACCGTTGTGCTGTTAGGTACTAATCAAAAAGCACAAAGCAGCTGGCAACATAATCACTGAAGACCCTGTTGACAGTCTGCTTCCAGCCACAAATCTTCAAAAACACATTGGAATCACTCTAGCTTAAAGCATTTCCTCCATCCCCTGACAGTGAACCTTAGGTAGACAAGGTACCTGCCCAATTACAAACTACATACAATACACAAAAGTCAAAAAACAACATCTCATGTTTCATTTATATAACTTAATTATTACTGAAAAAAGGCAAGCAATAGCCATCAATGATAATTTTTCCAAGACTGGAATATAGGCTGTCAATAATCTCTTTACTGTCATATCAGAACTCTGCCTTATTTACAAATAACGGGAAACAGGATACTTAGACTCATACAGTTGGCTAAATATAGAGGTCACCACTTTATGGAAAGGAAAATTGCAAACAGTTCCAGCAAAGTTAATATCTTTGTTTAACACACAACTTTAATGTTGCTTAATGAAGGACACTGCCTACCACCTAAAAACAAACTGATAGTTAGGGAACAACACAAATGCTATTTAACAAAGGTGCATGCTAACTAGTCAGACCTACATTTAAATTAAATTTAACCAAATGTGCATTATTAAAACTTGCATTGTTATACTGGAATGCGATTCAAAGATTCCAAACAATGTACAGCAACCTTTTAGGGAAAAAGAAATGCCTGTTAACAGAAGAGATTAAATACAACTGTTTCAGAGACCTAGCCTAACAGAAAAGAATAAATGCAGCTATGTCAGGGGTCCTATCAGAGTGGATCATGGTTAAATGGGGCCCTAGGCAGGGTAATGGAAAAGCCCTCCCTGCAGCGATTCCAGTGTCCCATTACTTAGCTATCTCTTCCCAATTACTATTACAATTGGCCTGAATGTATCCACAAAGACTTAAAAAGAAAAAGTTAAAAGCCATGGATATTACTAAAATGAAATATAGTTAGTCTATATTATACAATCTGGGCCTATTAATATATAAAAGATGTAGTAGCCTTTGTTCACCATGCCACATGATGTCCTTAAGGGATCATTTGCATATATCCCATGGGCCTCTATTACAGGAGATTAAAATGTCACACAGTAGGTGAAATTATTCAAACCTTGAACCCTTGTCACAGGTGTGTATACTATTTTCTTATTTGCTTTTATAATGATCACAGAGATGTGGATTTAATTTAAAACTTTTATTTCAAATTTTATAACACAAACATTGATGGCCATTTGCTAAAGAAAACAAAGCAGTTGCACATTGAAAACAGACTTAGCATGAGCAACAGTAAACTTCTCTTGAAAACAGATTTAGCATGATCAAAATTAAACTTGTCATACCCTTGAAACTTACATTCATTGAAAATGCACATACACAGTGGTGGATTAAGTGTACAGTAGTTCCTGGGCTGTTTTCAAACCACTTCCCCCTTCCGTATATATTTAGGACCATGCATAAATGCATGTGTTCTTTGATTCACCTTCCTGATTGTTTTAACTTGTATTAAATGACATTTCTTGTTTAATATGGCAATATTTGTTAGAGTGCATTTTAAATTTGTAGTTTGGATAATTTTTTCCAGTAAGCAGTGAAATGAACCTAAAATGACAAAAGTACCCATTTCAACCATAAAAGGTTACTCAAATTGCTGTCATTATAATACACCAATATCTGTACTCAACAATCATGGCCATTAAATTTACCTTACACATCATATTCTGATAATGTGATAAAAATGGACACAGTAAAGTATTTCACTTTGCTTTACACAAATGCACATTGCTCCTGCAAAGACAGATTGACTTTTTAACTTTATCAACTCCAAACGTTCATAGGTAAATACTAGGCAAACCAGATTACAGACTATTATACACCTAGCCAATAATCATAAAGTGACTAAAGGTGAGATTCAAATGCTGTACTTTATATCTGGGAGGTAAGCACCTTAACCACTATGCCACACCTCAAACCCAAGCACAGCCAGTCATTTTATCTACATTTGTCCCCCAAACCCAACAATTATAACAACATTGTTGAGTTGCTGATTGCATTCTGCGCAGATGACTGTGTCAAAAAATTAATAATAATGACCAAAGTCACCTATTTCAGATTTGTTTCACACAAACACACAATAGCCAAAGTACCCCTCATTAATTCACACAAACACATGCATGCTAGTACTGTCACATCAGATTAAGAGTGTTTAAAAAATGTCCAGATAAGAGCATAAGGTACTTTCATCCACAGAAGGCTCTCTGTGGATAAAAAATTTCTTATGCTGTTATCTGGTCATTATAGTATAAATTACGACCACTTTGTTGACAATGTACACCTCTTATTGTTATGAAGAAATAAATTACATATAGTTTATTGGTTGCTTTGGATTAATTACATTATACTGTAGAAAGACCACTACCATCATACCATAAGATCCAGCCAGGTGTAGCACAACTTAAATAAGAGTGTTAGAGAGCAAAAGAAATAACCACCTGGTAACATATGCCAAGTCAATATGCACAGTCTCTGTGTAAGTAAAAGTTATATGATAATTCTACATTACAGAGAATTATTACTAATGCAGACATTGCTGCTAGCAAACAACTTTGCATTTCAGTGCTTTACCTACAAATGAAGGGCATGCTGCCCTTGAAAAATAAATTACATATGTGCCATTAAAAATGGTGTGTTGATAATCTTTCCTGGACTAGATCAGCTATGCAATAGGGAATGGCTGCCAAACACTGACAACAGGTTCATAGTTGCTAGGTATGCAGTCCTGGAGAACATTAAGGAGCCTAGCTCAAATTTCCAATTGCTCCAAAGCACTGTCTGGTGAAGTGTCTTGCTCAATGTCGCGCAGTAAAAAGTAAAAAGGTCACACAGACAAACCAATTAGTAAATACAACAAGTAAAACAAGCCAAGCTTGGGTTTTCAGGCCTGAATGTATCCATAAAGACTTAAAAAGAAGAATGTTAAAAGTCATGGACAATCATAAGCCGTATTGCTGAAACACTTGATGTCCTTAAAGGGTCATTTGCATATATCCCATGGGCCTCTATTACAGGAGGTTAAAATGTCACACAGTAGGTAAATGAAGTTGAAAAGATTCAAACCCTGAACCCTTGTCACAGGAAGCAGCTCATTAATATGTTGGAGTTTTAGTCCTCTGCACTAACTACTAGAGTGCCAGAATAACAAGTTTTAACTCAATACAGAAATCCTTTTCAATTCGATCTTGTAGAGAAGACTGTATTGCAGTAATATGCAGCAATGATTACATAATGGATACTGAAGATCAGACAGTTATGATCATCACGCCAAATAATCCAGATGATATGCCCTGACAAATATCAACCCCTTTTCAGTTGCTGGAGGTTGTAAAGAAGATACTGAAAAATATATTACTAAAATGAAATATAGTTAGACTGTATTACACAATACAGGCCTATTAATGTATAAATGATGTAGCGATTTTTGTTCACCATATCACAAATCATATAAAAATCAGAAATATTACTGCATATAGCTTACTGTTTTTTTGGGGGGGGAGGGGGGCTTACATGCTTGCAGGACACCTACATCTCATTTATATCCTCTGTATGTCTTCCTTGTTATTTAGAATAGCTATCCCTTCTGACATTACTCAGCAAAGTTCTGACTTACTTGAATGGCTCATAATACTGAACTGTTGCAACATACACCTCCAGAGTTAACAGATCCAGATTATAGAAAAACTGGGCCTTATACAGGGTAATGGCTCATGCCCCGCCAGCCATACCTGTATCCCATTACTTGATTGCCTCTTCCCAGTTACCATAAACACACTTCAAACCCGTCAGCATACATACCCGTCAGCATGCATACAATTTTCAGCTTTACTTTTACAATTACCATGGAGATTTGAATTTAGTGTAAAACTATTATTTCATATTTTACAGGAAAAAAAACACTGACGGCCATTTTCTAAACAAAACATTCTCACACTGAAAACAGGTTTAGCATGAGAAACAGTAAACATCTCTTCCCTTGAAACACATTTAGAGAAAAATTACCTGGCAATTCATTAAACTATAAGAGACATGCTGCAATTCATAGTCAAACAGCATATAGTGAAGTCCTAATTAAAGTCTATGTGAAGGGTGCAGGAATTCAAAAGACAAATGTATAACACATTTACTAACAGCCTGGGACACCACACTGAACATTTGCCCCTTTTCAGGATCAGCCAAGGAGTACTATCTGGTATAATAACTTTCCAAAGTCACACAGAAGACAAATGAAGGCTGGGGGTATCAATCCACACACTACAGGAAGCAGCTATTTAACAGCTCATAACTTTACTCATTTGCAGTAAGTGCTAGAAAAACTAAAAATATATTCATAGTTTAACATTAGACTCATATAGTTTATGCTGTCCAGTTTATTCACAGCTCTATAATAAACACACTGCCAACATTAAGGAAACCAAAGATCACATGCAAAGAACATGGCTCATATGATAATGTTCCTGTTTAATACAGTTTCCTTCCTTTACACCATAACTACTCTAGTTTAGCAGTCCAGAGGGGCATTGATGAGTCTGGCCTAAATTTTCACATGCCTCAAAACAGTGTCTGGTAAAGACACTTACTCAAGGATAGGGCATAAATATTATGCAAAAATCAGGGATGTTCTACAAAAGTAGAGATAAATAAAAGCAGACTGCTTTAAGTCACTTATCAACATGTATGTTGTGAAACACAAAAAAAACATGAATATCTAATGTCTGGCAGTAATCCTCAGTGATTTACCAAAGAAACAGTCTGGCAGTGTAGAGGATTATTTACTGCCCTTCATCTGGCATCGTCGGGCAGTTCTGAGCCTCTCGCGGCTGCGCGGTACATCAGAGTTGTGGGCAAAAGCAGGAAAGCAAAGCAAGATCGTTGCTTTTTTATGTCTCGCTATGTTAAGATGTCTGTTGCTTATTTACATTTACAACGGGCACGCTGGCCAATCAGCGTGCACGTTTTGGGGGGGGTTATGGTATAATAAGGCTTTTGTCTCCTGTAGCTAAAGTACTGGGTATGAATCTGTGTAAGTCAATTAAATAAAATGCCCTCTCTTACTTGGACATTACTCAGACACACACACAAACACACACATCATATTTGCTCAATCTTTTTTTAGCTTTGCGTTTGCAAGATCTCTATCTGTAGCTTTACTTTTGCCACAAGAGAAACTAGAAATTCTACTCGTCTGTTCTGCTCAGAAATGTCTACTCATAGTAACCCCAAATTCTGCTCAGAATTCTCCATGCATAGTACCTGTTTTCTTCTAATGTTGCTGCCACACACAAAAAAGCAAAATGCTGCACATGAAATTCAGTTACTGCCCATGCTACTGCAAAATGAAATCTAGTGCCATTTCCAATTCACTATGCCTATGTCCTGCCTGCCTTCTCATTGGCTGAAAGCAGCTATGCCAGGCAGGAACTGTTAAAGCTGCAGTAGCTGATGATGCTGAGGAAAGGAAGAGTTTTCTTTTTGTTGTGGGTGGGTCCCCCAGCCAGTACCGGGTCCTAAGCAGTTGGCAAGGTCACGTAGTGCTAGATCCAGTCCTGGGTCCTAGGCTATCTTAAATAAATATGCACCATGAAAGTCTTTAAGAAATAACTAGATGATGTGCTGGGTAACAACAGTGCCTGTTACTTACTATTGTGCTGCACAACTCTGGAATAATAAATCCAAAGCAGTGTAAAGTACCCTATACTGTATTGTGAAATACATTCTCCACTGTGTTTGTATTGTATTCTCTGCTGCAGTATGCCATTAATGCTCTGACATGTAAATGCTATTTACTGTATGTTCACTAATGGATGTAAACTGCATTAAGGTGACTTGCATACATAACTGTGTGTACAGTGAAGCTGCAGTCCTGGTTATATGTTAGATGGAATGAATTTAGAATATTCATCATATGTAAATAACTGCATTCCTGGATGAATTACATGCAATTATTGTATACTGTGGTTATCACTTGCTGTTGTCTTGCCTTAGATGCCCAGGTCATAGCTGAAAAAAAAATCACTTGATTTACCTGATTAACAAATGTAAATAAATAAATAAATAAATAGATTGTGTGTCCATTGTTGGGATTACTTGATCCTACTGTACAATATGTACTAAAAATACAGTTTAAATGTCTTTGTTTCACTAGAGGACAGGAAAATTAATATAAATTTTAGCACACAGTCTGCTTAGTAGATTGGCTGTGTTCTATGTTACATGGGAGAGTATAGAATATAAACTAGGTTCTGATAATAGGAATTATATCCTTTGTAATGGCAGGGATAAGGTTGACAGGCATTAGAACCCCATGGTAAGCTAAAAGTTCCCTTGCTAGCAAGCACCCCCATCCCATAATGTACTGCAGTGCTAAGGCAATTCATATCTTTGTTACTGTCTTGCTAATCTTATATTCAGATGAGAAAAGATGGCCATGGCTACCTTTTGATCTTTTCACACAACATTGCAATTTTCATGAGTAAAAATGTTCTATATTTAGTTTGCAACTTTTTATACCTCTTCTTTATTCTTTATGAAACGTTTTCCTATTATTCTGTAATTTTCCTATAATGAAATTGTTTTAATTTCTGGGACTAGGCCTTCATCAGCCTGTTATAAAGAATGTTCATTCAGCCATTGTACCTGTGGAGGAACAATCTTCCCAAACACAGGCACACCCCATGGTTATATTACCTCAGAAATCTGCATAGAAGACAGGCACACCCCATGGTTATATTGCTTCAGAAATCTGCATAACCTGTAGAATCCCACCGGGTTCATGTTAGTTCAACGAAAATCCACATCCACATCCCCGATGACCGGATCACCGAGACGAGATAGTCGACGCTACACATCCCCGACAAAGATAAGTAAATGTATTATGGAATGGAATTTATTCCCATGTCCGTAATACACTTAAAAAATGAACAAATACATGTTTAGCAGGGGCCTGTGCCCCCACACCCCCCTACTTAAATATACCAACTCCGAGATCGCACCACATTGCGGAAATGGGAATACATCCCATTCCGCACTACTTACCATTGTCGAGGATGTGTGGTGTCAGCGATCTCATCTCTGTGATCCGGTTGTCGGGGATGTGGATTTTCATTGAACTAACATGAACCCTAATCCCACCACATGGTTATATTACCTCAGAAATCTGCATAACCTGTGGATTCCCACCACATGTTTATATTACCTCAGAAATCTGCATAACCTGTGGATTCCCACCACATGGTTGTATTACCTCAGAAATCTGCACAACCTGTGGATTCCCACCCCATGTTTATATTACCTCAGAAATCTGCATAACCTGTGGATTCCTACCCCATGTTTATATTACCTCAGAAATCTGCATAACCTGTGGATTCCCACCACATGGTTATATTACCTTAGAAATCTGCATACAAGACAGGCACACCCCATGGTTATATTACTTCAGAAATCTGCATACAAGACATGCACACCCCATGTTTATATAACCTCAGAAATCTGCATACAAGAAAGGCACATCCCATGTGGTTATATTACCTCAGAAATCTGCATAACCTGTGGATTCCCACAATGGTGGCTGATCGAGAAGCACAATGACTGGAGCTCTGACAGTGCAAAAATTGAGAAACAGGGTTACCACCTGCCCCTCTTTATGGAGAACAGTCCCTGTATGGGCAGTTGTGTTCTGTGAAAAACACGTGGATCAGATGTCTTGAGATTTTTGGGCAAAAATATTTTCTAAGTTTAACAGTCATATAAAACAATTACTTTGCATCTAAAACACCAAAATATTGCACAAAACAATATAATATATTCAAATTATACAAGAATAAGTCCTTAATTTAGCAAAAGAGTGAAATCTAGTTCCTTACAGTGGTTGTGGGTATGGTCTGTCCTGTAAAATCCTACATTTCTTACTGAGAAAGTCTTAAAAAGCTGGTAAAAGTTACAAATTTGGGAGAAAATTAGTTAGTCTAGTATATACATTGCTTAAATGTCATTAAAGGGAAAACCTGGGAAAAATAAAAAGGTCAACTTGAAAAAGAGAAGAAAGAGTTCTGGATGAAACGAACCCCAAGGCTGGAAGCAGACCTACATGCAAAAGCAATACAAGAGATGGTTTCCAGTATACTAGAGGAAATTAGATTATATGCATTCAGAAATGTTCAAATAAGTGGAAGACTATATAAGAAAAACATGTAAAATGGTTGGAAAATATAAGTATTATTTTTTTAATTTAATTTAATTTTATTTATGCTTTGTTGACTGGGTTAGTCCCACTAGGAGAGTGGCCTCTTTTCAGGAGAGACTTGAGTTGGTATTCATACTAATTAGTTGAAATTTAGTCAAGGCACAAGGGAACTCCGCCCACTCTTTTTTAATAAGTACTGTGGGATCTTTTATATCCATCTGAGCTACCGACAACTCAAGCCAATGTGACCACATTTTAACTTCTCATCCGGATGATAACAAATCAGTCTGATGAACTGCTAAATTTGAAGAAGTTAGAACTAAAAATGAATGAAAGAATGACAGAGATTCTGGTTATCAAATGAAGAAATCCTTCAGACATTGGTAGATGTAGAAGATAAGCACAAAGAAAAAACTGAAACCTGAGGTTTTCTGCAGTACCAGAGAAGCTGGATGGACTGGACAGAAATGAGAGCTGCATTACATATATGCTCTTAATTTAACTTCCAGCAAAAAGGCTGAGACCAATATTGGTTAAAATGTAGTCATACCAGCAAAAAGAAATGCTTCTGACAAAACTATGGCAAAGGAGAATCGATTCTTAGATTGTTACTAGACTAATGATCCAGGGGTCTTTCTAAGCTTAGCCAAGTTTTCCTGAAAGAATAATGACATCCTGTATCCAAACAGGACAACAAGGTCCAGGCATTTATAAGCTATCTTTGTCCCCAACAAACATGGGTGCCAGGCCTGGTGTAAATTTCTTATTCTCCATCTATTGGTCTAGATTGAGCTTAAATTGGGTACTAGATGAACTCAGCTTCACAAGGATGAGAAGCCTGTTTTATAGGAGAGGCAGTCTCTAGGACACATATCTGTCTCTCCAGCATGTTTTGTTTAAGTCACAGACAAAATTCAGGTCCTTAGACCTTGTGCTTCTTGGTACTGTTTGAATTACAAATATGCAGGAGATTCAGCAGTGTGGGGTTTGCAGATGCCTTGTAAGCCAGGTATAGAGCACCCCTCAGCAATCTATAGGAGACTGAGTAGAGGGAAAGGGCTTTAAGGTGCTCTCCATAAGGCAGGTTTGTTATGCCTTGTATTCTTTTTGTAAGAAACCTCTGAGGTCACTCTTGTTGTTGCATGTGACTGGTCAGGTACACACTAAGTAGAGAATTGCACTCTGCGATTGGTCTGATGAGGGCAGAGTACAGTGAGATAATGACCTCTTTGGAACTAGATGCTATGTCCTAATCTATAAGTTATGCAACATAAAAGGATTTCCTCACCACTGTGGCCACATGATGGTCGAGGGTAAGGCTACTGTCTATGTGCATACTCAGATCCCTGATCACTGGGTCAACTCTTAGGGGTGCATTAGCAACATGATCATTTGCTGGGATGGGTTATTTCCTGAAGGATGCAATTATGCATTTCTTAGCATTAAGTTTAAGACTGTTTGTTAGTCAGAGGTAGGCCTTCTTGAAGAATACTGTTGTCTGCAATCATCTGCAAACTTAGTTAGCCATAAAATTTCAGCATTTACTTCTACTTCAGGGAAATAGATGCCAAAAAGGAATGGGCCCAATACTGAGCCTTGGTGGACTCCGCTAGTGATTGGCCTCTTCTGGAGGTTTTCTCAAGTATTTTGATCTCCTGGGTACTATTAATGATCCAGTTGGCTATTTAGTGGTTGATAAAAGGGTTCTTACCTAATTTAGTGAGCTTGTCTATGAATCCTAAGTGAGATATTGTATCAAAATCCTTGGCCAAGTCAAGGTAAGCTGTGTGTACAGTCTTACCCTCATCCATTGCTTTGAAGAACCTCTCAAAGAAGTCTACCAGATTTAATAGGTATGACCTTCCTTTAACAAAGCTGAACTGTGATGGGTCCTGCATTTGCCTCTTGTCTATGTCCTCATTTAGAATGTCAATGATGATTCTGTGCATGGCCTTGCATATGAGGCTGGTCAGACTTATGGGCCTGTAGTTACCCATTTAGTGGTTGGACCTCCATTGTGGAGGGAATGACTGTAGCCAACTTCCATTCCTTGGGCACAAAACCTGACTGTAGGCTCCAGCTGAAAAGTGATTCAAGTTGATCAAAGAGGTCATGTCTCATGCTGTTTAGTAAGCATACCAGGATGTTATTGGGGCCAATCGATGTACTGCTTTTGGCCTTGGAAAATCCATCGAAGACCTGTTCTCTGGTAATGGTTGGGAGGACTGTGGTATGCAGTATTTCCTTTGTACTATTGAGGGGATGTGGGGGGAAAATTTGATATGAACCTGTCAGCCAAAAGGTTGGCAATGGCCTCTGGTTCAGTGTGGTGATGCCACTTACAATAAGTTCTGCGCATTGTTGCATATTTACCTTGAGGTTATGGACATAGCTGTAGAAAGCTTTGTGGTTGTCTTTTGCCTGAGAAGCTATTTTTTTCCTTCATATTTAACCTCTGAAGTCTTAATTGTTTAGATTGGTCAGAGGATTTTCATATGCTGGGATTTGTTCCTCCTACGCTTGGCCAAGACCTTTTTCTTTTGTTGTATAACCAATTGATATAGTGATTACACCAGTGTGGCTTGTCTTTTGAGTTATTCTTATTCTTAATACCAGTGGGCACAGCTCACTCTATACAGCTATCAATATGGCTGTACAGGGATTTTGTAAATAGCTCAGCATATGCTATGGTGTTTACTGGGTTTGGGAGGTGCTTGGAATTTAGACAAGGTGACACTTTGTAAATGGCTGTACAGGAATTTTGTAAATAGCTCCGTATACGCTATGGTGTTTACTGGGTTTGGGAGGTGCTTGGAATTTAGCCAAGGTGACACTTTGTAACTTTGGGATAGTTCCTAAAGGTTTTTGGTTTATCTGGATCCTCCAAATTTAATTTCTATTTCAAACAATATTGCCTCATGGTCAGACCTGACAGGTGAGGGCATTACATTGGTTGAGGAACATTGCTCCCCCATGTTTGTGAGTACAAGGTCAAGGATATTTGTATTCCTGGTAGGAGAATGGACCAACTATTTCAGGATGTTGATATTAACAAAGTTTAGGAATCGCTAGTCTTGTGAAATAGAAGTGGAGTAGGATTCCCAATCTATATAGTGGTAGTTGAGATTCCCATGAAGATTATATTTGGTTAAACAGTGAGATAGTCTAATATACTGAGATAGGTAGTATGGGTTTCTTGAGACATGGAGGAGGACCCATAGGTTGTAAGGATAGGGTACAAGACCTTGTTTATGGTGAGTTGCAGGTGTATAAGTTCCAGTGGGTCATACACTTTAACTAGTCAGGATGTGAGGTTGTTTTTAATGGAGACTGAGACTCCTCCACCTTTAGTTCCCTCCTGTGCAGTAGATGGTCTATAGGTGTGAAAGGCATTAAACCATGTCTCCGTTAATGTACAGATATCCACACTCTCCAGGGAGAAGAAGGCTTGCAGGTAGTGGAGTTTCTTGTTAAGACCTCATTGAGCAGTACCACCTTCAGATATTCTTTTGTAGGTTCAGTTAAGTCGGAAGGTTTATCAGTATGGCATTGCCTAAAAAATGTACTGTGGGGTGGAAAAGGTCTTTGTCAGTATCTGAAAGCCCAGAGGGGATAAGTTGCAGACCATCCCTGGCAAAACAGCATGGTCTGCCAACCATGTACGCCCAGGCTGTCAAATATTGTATCCCCATGGATTGACACCAGAAGCTAAGCCAATTGTTAAAAATCAATCATTTTCTGTTGGTGACTTGGCATCATCCTTGGAGAAGGTAGTATGCTGCTCATTGCTAGGCTCATACCTGCCTGAGACACATAATCAGCGAGTTTGATTGTCTTGTTTCATATAGTCAAGGGAGGTACTTCTCAAGCCATTAACACCCACACAGACTATGACAGAATCATACTAGTACCTGTGGTTCAATGACCTGAGTGCATGTGTGACTTGATGGATCCTAGTCTTGAAAAGGCAGCTAACTGTGACTGTCTCCTTGCTCAGTCTGTTGAGGGGGACATTGGTGTGCCTCGCTATAGAATCATCAATGGCCAGGAAATTTGGTTGCGCACTGGTTTGCCTTAAGGCTTACTAGTAGAAGCAGTGGATACCTTGCTACTATCTGAAGCTGCGGATGGTGTTTTAATGGTTCTACTTCACTCTACTGAATTTTCACATAACCGAATATCAAAAGAATGAGATGAGAAGAGTGAAATCACAACACTGAACCTTTACATTGCTGAAATTCAGATTAATGAAACACCAGCTAAGCATGTTGCACACTACTCAGAGCTTCTGAATGGAGATTGTAGGACAGTGAGGATCAGGAAATTTACTCTTTTTCTCACTGTAGTGCAGTCTCAGAGTTGGTATATATAATTTGCAGGGGGTGTGGAGGGTGCAGTCCCCCATATGTGGGGTGCATTGGGGCTTGAACCCCCTGCAAAAACATAACAAAAGATAGATTTTTGTGTTGACTTGGAGCATCTGATGTTTCTTTATTCTGAATTTCGGCAATGAAAAGGTTTGGTGTTGTGAGATTTCACTCTTCTCGTCTCAATCTTTTGATTTTTGGTTATGTGAAAATTCAGTAGAGTGAAGTAGACCCATTTTAGCAGAGTGTTTAAATGATGGCTGAAGACCATTTTTTGATTGTGCTGTATAGGAGGTCTTAGTGTTTTAGGAAGATTACTTGTAAGTATCTTGGCATAAGTAGTTTTATATGTAGGGTTTCTTCCCTGTGCAGAAGGGGAACGCAAGTGACACTGACAACCTCTATAGGATTAGTTTTGGTTGTATGAGAGAGTTTTGCCTGCAGCATTAAAGAGTATTTACACCTCTCTCATACTTTATCTGTTTTATTAAGAATAAATGGGCTGTCAGTGTACATGGGGAAATTGCTACAGTGCTTCAGAATATGTTTCTGAAACAGACTGGCCACAGAGAGAGTCAGGAAGTGCATATCCATGGCTGCTGATCTACAAGGGAGGAATGTGGAAAATTTAAATACTGAACAGGTCAGTAACACAGGGAACTTGATGAGCATCACTCAGCTATGCACAAACAGATGCTTTAGTAGTATAAATAGTATTGAACATTGGCGATGCCAGAGTATTTGTGGAAAAGGACTATGCACTTTACACTAGACAAAAAATGTTAGTTTATTCCAGTCATTAAGAGCTGTTGTGAGGCTAGGGTGAGATTCAAACTACTATACCTGGTGGTATTTAGAGTAGTTTTTCCACTTGGGTCAAAAATGGATTATGAAGGCAGATCTGACATTGGTGGAGATAAAAAAAAAGTTCAGTCAACAGAATTCCATTCAGCATCATGTAAATTGCTTGATTTCTAGGTTTACATAAGTCCACGAATAAAATACCCTAGGGAAGCCAAGAATAAATGGATGACCAGGTAGGCTGCCTTAATAAAGGTACAGTGGGATGTCGGTGAAGAAGCTGGGATACCGGTAAAGCCTTGAGAAAGGCTGTGCGTACCCAAGCGCTTGTGGCTTCATATACAGGTCGTAGTTCCGGCTGGTCAAGTCGCCTGTTGAGAGGAACCGCTAGTGTGACAGCTAGAATCAAAGATGAAACACACAGCAAAAACAGGCAAAACAATGTAAATGTGGCTCGGCTAAGGAGCTCTGCTCGCCATGGTGGCAAAAAATCAACGTAGTCGAAGTTCAGATTCTAGAAGGTCGTACTTTATTAAAGTAAAAAGTGCCAGAAGTCTACATAAGCAAAAGTGTGCAAGAGAGAGACTGTGCCAGTGAACATGTTTTCCTTGTTTCAAAAGAAAATGCTTGAGTAACAGAGAGATGCCCTGAAGTAGAGTAGATGACTTAGGAGAAACTTGGATTCAAACCAGATGCCAGTAGTGCAGGAAGGTAAGAAATGGGTAGAAGACTAGCAGTTAGGTGAACTTACCAAAAGTAGCAAAAACAGAAAGATTAGTCCTACTGTAAGCTACTTGAACTAGTAGGCAAGGGAGCCCGCAGGATTTTTTGCAGGGGGGGTGCAAACTCAAGCCACGCCCATGTAGCCCCACCCCTCCGATGTCCCCGCCCACTCAGCCCCACCCCTGCCCACGCAGCCATTCCAGTGTCCCAATACTTGGCTATTTTTCCCCATTTGTCATAGACACTGTTCAAATCTCTCAGTGTGCATACTGTTTTATGCTTTACTTCTACAATGATTACAGATATTTGGATTTCATTTACAACTTTTATTTCAAATTTTATAGCACAAACACCGATAGACATTTACTAAACCTAAACAAAGCAATAGTCTTACAATGAAAAGAGACTTGTCATTAAAACTTCTCTGCCTTTGAAACCCACATTCACCGAAACATTGAAAAAATGCATCTAGCCAGTGACAGGGTAAGTTTACCTTTGGGCTGTTTTCAAATCATAGGCTCCTTGCACACATTTTTAGAACCATGCAAAAGTTATTTGATTCACCCTCCTGACTATTAATTATACTATTAATTATACTATATAATAATTGAATTATATTCCTTGTATAATACAGCACCACTTGTTAGAGTGTGTTTTAAATTTATAGTTCTGAACATTTTTCCTTTAAGCAATGAAACAAATCATATGAACCAATAATGACAACCTGCCAATTCAGAACATTTCAACAACAAAAGGACCACTCTACTCAAACTTCTGTCATACAATTCACCAATATCAATCAATATGCAGAATCTTTGCAGAAGTAAAACTCATCTGAATAATTCCACATTAAAGAGATCTGAAACCAGTGAAGAGGTTGTTGCTAGAAAACAACTTTATATTTCATCGTTTCATCTACAAATTCACTGCCTGCTGCCCTTGAAAAATAAATTGCTTACGTTATATTAAAAAAAATGGTAAGCTGGTATATTGCAATAGGGAATGGGTGGCAAGCTGAAAAACAAGTACATAGTTATTAGGCAGCTCATCCAAAGGAAGACATACACCTTAAAATACACATCTACATGTTATGGGAGTAGAACCTACAGCCCTCTGTATCAAGATGCAAGTATGCTACCTGCTGTGCTGCTTTAAAATTCTATACCACAATAGTGATACTATTTGCTAAACAAAACAATTGCACATTTTAAGCAGACTTAGCATGAGCAGCAGTAAAACTCTCTTCCCTTGAAACTCACAGTTCCTTGAAAATGCACTTGAAAATTAATTCCACCTGCTAACTCTAGGGCATTTCACTCTCTCTAACACACACCTCAACCTTTAAGTGCAAGAAATCTGGACAAAGCCTAAAGTAAAAATGAACAGATTATAAATATTGCTCTCATGAACTTTTCTAAAGGATATTATATCTAAAACTCAAATGTCTGTCATTACTTAGCAACTTCAATACTTTTTAGGAGGAATATGGGGAAAAATCTGGACATTCTCCAAAACCTGGACAGCTGAGGGTATGCTTCCTCCTTCTTATACATACAGACACACATACACACCATACCTCTCAATCTGTTAACACAAGAAATCTGGACAAAGCCTGTTATAACGTTGGGGATAAAGGCCCAAAACTAGGGACACATTAGAAAGTTGCTAGAATAAAAGGATTTATGTTAGAATTAAATTTTCTGAATGATATTAAGTCTGAAACTGAAATGCATGTCATTATTTATTAACAACTATATTCAGATATAGTTGGTTACCTCAGTACTCACCATGGCTTGCATTTTCTCCTCTCTTGAAAGGCCCACTCTGCTTAACTTGTGTATTATTTCCTCAGTTACTTCACCGTGGGTTGCAAGGCAGCTTCATCACTAGTGTGTGCACAAAATATAATGTTTTCAACGAGTCTTGCAAGAAATCACATGCAATCATCATGGCACAGAGGTTCTACTGAAGATGCTGTAAATTTCTCTCTTACATGAACACGACAGAAGCCAGAAACAGCTGTTATTCCACAGCCAGATGCAGCAGTAGGAAAACAAATTGCAGAGAACCAAAATAATTTGGAACCAATTGTATCTACCATTATTTACTGTGCAACCCTTGACATTCCTCTCTGTGGAAAAGAAGGCTCTGGTGGAAATTTGTTACTTGTTAGATTTTCGTATTGAAGCTGGTGACAATACTGAAATAGCACAGTGAAACAGGTGCAGGAAATGCTTGGTACATATCCCATAGGGTGAAAAATGAGCTGTTGGCAGAATACGAACACATACTTCAAAAGGAGATTGTTTGTGCAGCAAACAGGGCAGTTGTTCGTGTATTGGCAGATGAAACTGCAGATATCTCAGACATTGAGCAGTTGTCACTGGGCATTTGGTTTGTTGATGATGATTGTATTCGAGAAGAGTTTGCAGATTTTGTTCCCATTGTCATGAGAGATGCACAGTCTGTATCAAATGTCATTGTCAGTGAATGCATAAAGTGCAGTCTAGACCTGGAAAAATTACTCAGACTGGCTATGACGACTGCTCCATAATGGCAAGCATCCAGAATGGTGGTCAGGCAAAGATTTGTGAAAAGTATCCAAAAACAGCCTTTATCCACTGCGCATCTCACAGACTAAACCTTGTAGTCAGTGATCTGAATGATGTTCCTGAAATGAATAGTGCTGCTGATGTTATCAAGATTATTTTTTCCATGACAGTCCAAAATGACGAGCATTGGCACCAAATATACGTCTTCTGTGTGAGACACGATGGACTGAGAAATAAAAATCCATTCATGTGTTTATTCAAAACTTTGAGAAAATATATGACTGCCTGGCTGATCTTCAGAAGGGCACTGCTGGTGAAACCAGACAAAATGCACATATGTTACTCAGCGCTTGCTCATCGTGCACATTTCTTATTTTTCTCTTCATTATTGCAAATTACTCATCAGTTCTTGAGCCTGTTGCCCAGATGTTTCAGTCTGTTCAACTTGATATAGTAGAGGCTCAACAACACATCAACAGACTTATTAAAACATTCAAGGAGCACCGCAACAATGCTGAAGAACACTTTAGGAATGACATTCTCAGTAAGGCAAGATCACTAGCAGATAAATTTAGTATTGAGTTAGTGTTATCAAGGATTTGCAATCGACACACCGAGCAAACACAGTAGTCATGGATTTTGAGAGTTATTACAGAACAAGTATTTCTATTCCCTATCTTGACTCCTTAGTTTTTTCACTGACATCTCGCTTTTCCACCATTAACACTGCTCAGTTCAACTTATTTTATCTGCATCTTAAAATGATGCAAAACCTACAACGTGAAGAATTCTGAAAACTAATTGCCGTCAGTAATGAACTATATCATATTGCTACTATATCTGAATGATCGCTTCTTGTCTGATGCATTGGCTTTGAAGTTATAAGTTAGCCTAAAGAATCCAATGGGCTACTACTACCTTTGTTGTCAATATCTTGCAGATCTTCTATCAATGATGTTACTGAACAAAAACAAACAAAAAAAGTGTCAGGTATGGGATTAAAAAAAAACATTTTCTGATGTGTTTCAGCTGCACCAATGATTGGCATGTGCATCATACTAACCTGGACAACAACAAAAAATAAATAAATAAAACTAGTTGATTTTTTGCTTTTGTACATGTTTATGCAAAGAAAACTTAATACTGCAGTAAGCACCATTATACCTCTCAACTGAACAGATTTTCGCCTCATATTTTTTGTGTGTTCTTCCTAAAATGTGTACTTTTATGGCAAATAGCTGAGGATTGAAGTCATTAAATAATAATAAACATTTGAGTCGAAGACTCCACATCCTTCAGCAATTTCATGCTAATGCAAAACCTATTATTCTATCAACTTTCTAAGTTTGTAAGAGCAATATTTAAAATCTTTCTCTACTTGTTTCCCCATCATTTTAATCTTTGTCCAGATTTTTTGCTCTAAGAGGTTGAGACTGAGGTAAGAATTCTGGATAGAAATATGTGTTTTATGCACAGTCTTTACAGTTTCCGTTAAAATGTCAATGAATCTCACATGAACTTGTGTATATTCTCCTGCTTTGACAATCTGGCTAGTGCTTTTAGTTTTCCTTTCTGGTCTTATTTTTAGTACATCTTCAGCATTATCTCTACTAAACATACTGTATGAACAATCAAATGTTACTACATACTTGTATGTCTAAACCATTATGCTTATGTAAGTATCTTATGCAATCATATCTACAATTCAATGCCTACTATTCCTAAAGAATAAATTGCCCATACTACATTAAACAAAAGTGGTAAGCTAGTATACTGCAATAGGGAATGGGTGGCAAGCTGAAAAACAGGTTCATAGTTGCTAGGTATTTCCTCCAAAGGAGGACATACTCAGGACTGCAGCACCCCATCTCCTTAAAATACAAATCTACATGCTGTGGAAGTAGAACCTATAGCCTTCTACATCGAGATGCAAGTATGCTACCTGCTGTGCTATTAACACTGCTTTAAAATTCTATACGACAATAGTGATACCATTTGCTGAACTAAACAGTTGCACATTTTAAGCAGACTTAGCATGAGCAGCAGTAAATTTATCTTCCCTTGAAGCTCACAATTCCTTAAAAATGCACTTGAAAATAAATTCCACCTGATAATTCTAACTAGGACATTACACACTCACACACTCACCACAACCTCTTAGTGCAAGAAATATGTCCAAAGCTCAACATAAATAGGGACATTTTTTAAATGTCAGAATGAACATTCGAGTGGTCACAAATTGCAGGAAGCATGTTTCTCCTAACAAAACAGTTTTAAAAAAATCTTTTAAAAGTGCTGATACTTTTAACAGATTACATGATATTAATATTGTTATGAGAGCTTCATTAACATTCAGAAAACAAGTGTGCTGATAAAATACTCATGAAATTCATAAAAAAATTAATTTGTCACAAAAAGAAAAAAATAAAGGCTGTAAGGCTCATGAAACATTTATTTCAGCCATTGATATCCTGGTATGTTACCACCTGTCCCACTTTGCAAGGGACAGTCAGTTGTGTCCTGCAAAGAATTTGTAAAAATGGCAAATGTCCTGAGATTTTAGAGAAAAATTATTTCCTATATTTTATGTAAAAGTTGTATCAAACAGTTATTCTGTACGATCTGAAACACCTAGATATTATAAGAAACACAAGTGTATCCACAAATGACAATGAAAATACTGTTCTAATACCAAGGATGGACACCCAGCCAACAGAGTACGGTTCCTACTACGCCAAGATATAAATATAAAGTCCAAGCATAAACTCGTAGTAACCTAATGGCACCCTCAATAACGACTAGACAGCTTCAGGTACTTCAACTCTTCAAAGACAATACAAAATGTACGAGAGCTCTTCAGTTAAATTCATAAAGCTTTAATTATAGTAAGTGCTTTCACCCGAGGCTTCTTCAGACTTTTCAACTCAACATCCAGTACACAGATTTAAATATACTATTATTGGTCAAATTCTTAGCCAATGAGAAAACAATGGAAAATTATTGCGTTACACTCATATTATATAACTAAACTCTGAAAATGCACAATCTCAGGCCATTATCTTATTTACAAAAGCAAACAATGTGTACTTTTTCACAATGCATCCTATATGAGTGATAAACATCAGCCCATTACAGAAAAAACAGCATATCTGGTACATAAAAGACAGCAGTTATTAAACAAGACGAACTAACTGATCGCATTTTGCATTCTCAAACTAGTACTAGAAACATAACACAACCATATAACATTTGTAAAACTCAGAGTTCATCAAGAGCGGAACATTAAACCTAACTAGGCAGTACATTTGCAGCGTGTTAAGAAAGCACATATCATTAACTTCCAAATAAGAATATATATCAGAAGCATAAACGACACAAGATAAAGCAACTTTTAAAAAGTGCAGTACACATCAAAAATACCACTTTGTACCTAAGTTGACATTACAGGATATTTTTAGCTGTCAAACATTAAACTTCCAATACCTTTGAATATGTCTGCAGAAGACGAAAACCATTACATCCACAGCATCACTAAAATGCTTGACTGTATATATATATACCATATAAAAATAGCAAGAACCTTAATGTGGCTATCTGCAACTCCAAAGCCCCAAAGCTATACTCCGTCTCTTAGCGTGAACTCACGTGAACTCATAAACACAATCCACTTACTCAGTAAAATAGAGAGAGCTAAGCCTAAATGCATCGTGTCTAGTGCAACTACAACAAAGGTTGTTAACTTGCAAAAGTCCAGATAAAGTAAAATACAAAACTTCTTCTTTATTCCATGAATAAAACCAACAGGAAATCAGATTCTATTACAAGCTCTGTTATTTCAGTTTATATAGCTATACATTATACTTAATTGATATAATTAAACAATTAACTAACCATTAAATATCTTAGTTTAAAGCAACATCTTTCTTTTGTTACACTGCCATTCAGTTACCTCATTTCTGCAAATAAGTCAATTTTAATGCATTTTAAAAGCTCTTTAGATTCAAATATTATATGTATGCCTTTCAAAAAAGGACCCATAACATTAATATATAAACTAAACATATAAGAATTACAATATATATTAACTTAATTACCTTACATTATTTTAAAACAGTAAAACTTTAATGGATTAAATAAAACCACATATTGTCTAAATCTTTGTATGATGTATATTAAAGTGCTCAGTGCAGATCTATATATAACAGCCTAATATACATAAATAACCAACTAATCCTATCTATTAACTATGGCCATTTAAATATATAAATAAAATATGAATATATATAAAAATGAATGTATATGTATATAATAAAACTGCATTATTTGCGATGTTTTAAAATAGGCTTCAAGGGGACATGCTGATTTAAACCCGTGTATAATACTTTCTACTTGGTTCTGACAAGTGCTCCAGCTAGTTTGACTGTTATATTATAAGAAACAGAATAAGTAACATAAAATGCTACAAAATATGTTTCGCCTGCAAAATCTGATGTCTGTACCAAAAATGTCCCACTTTGGACATTTGAAAAACCCTGTCCACATAACTACCTATTTCTTACTTGCACACACCTCTCAAACACTTAAAACACACACGCACACACTTACCTCTCACTTGTATGCTCGTCCCAACATCTTTTAACATCCCGCCCTAACTACCTATTTCTTACTTGCACACACCTCTCAAACACTTAAAAACACACATGCACACAACATCTTTGGATTTGGAATTGGAGAACATGAAATCATGTCGCAAACACCTGTTCCGCCTTTCGACTTTGACGCAAAGAAAAAAAATTTTTTTTAATTAAAAGAAAATGAAGTCTGCAAGTGCACCCTTGCTAGTAGGGAAGTTGAAAAACATGGGAATTACTTTGTGCTAGTCTGGAGAAGCTGGGATTTGAACCAGAAACTGGTATGGTGAAAGGGTAAGGACTGGGCAGAGGACTAATAATAAAGGTAACTTAGTAACAATGGAAGAACTTAAAATATTGGTTGTTTTAAAATGAGCAAATAAATAGAAAATAAATAAAAGCAAAATACTTTTACCTGTATAATCTGGTTTAAGTGTTTTAACACTATAAAATGCAATACAGTGTTAGATAGCATGTTTCTAAATGCAAAGGGTAAAAGCATAAATAAGTACAGTAATACTAATATGTATTGAGAAATAACTGTTTTCTTGAGTGACAGATAATGTTATTAGTAAAAAAAGCAGAGTAGTTTATCACTTACATTGCTACATTGCGACATGACAGATAAAACTTGGAATTAGAACGGTAAGTAGTGCTGATATGCAGACTGTATGTTACATAGACAGACTAAAACAAAGTCAAGGGTAGTATTTTGGTTCACTTCTTTAAAGTAATTTATTTATTTATTTATTTATTGCCTTTTGTTTACTGGCATGGGCCGACTGGGCACTCCGGTTCATTTTCAGTGGAGGCCAAGGAGGATATTGAATAATGAAAGCAAAGTGAAGATTATGGAGATTATGGGGATTTTCCTTAAGTATATATCAGAGTGTAACTGTCTGTCTTGTTTAAGTGGAAATTGACTAAAGCTGAACTGATGAACTTGAGATAAGGCAGGCATCAATTAAGAGATGTTCAGAACCTGCACTCCGTGACCTCTTTAATGGGAAGGCAGTAAAAGCAAGTTCTGCATGAACTGTACTTTAACAAAGGAAAATAAATACAGGAGAAAAGCAATGGCTGAAACTGACTATCTGACTCTCACAGCAACTTTAGTTTTAGCATGTACTAAGTGTAATGTCATAAAATTGTTTTTCTTTCATTAGGCTAGTCAGAGATTTTTCATAGAGTTAGTTTTTAAGTTAAAGCTTAATTGAATATAAGAAAATGTTTTTCTACACTGGAGTGGGGCATACTACAATGAGAGGTAGTGATGGGTTTGTGTGCAAGCATTGGCAAAATACACCTTATGTTAATATCCATATATTTAGGGTGAGTGCTAATACAGATTGCTACATGGAGAAGCTGAGGGTTCGGGGGGGGGGGGTATTTTTTAACTGCATATAATTCTTTTTTTCTGGTTTTAAAGGGATTTGTGGAATGGTATAGTGAACTGAATTGTTTAAAAATATGTGACATGAGCTCAAATGTGTGAAATTGCAAGTAAAAGTCATGTTAGTCAAGTCTTACAAAATGTGTATAAGATGTTAGAAAGAACAGTATGCATACCAGAAGTGACATGAATTATAAATGATTATAACTTAAAAAGTAGAAGGGTTGCCTTTCTAGTTTAAACATGGAATGTAAATAGCCTTATGAGCAGAGAAAAAGCAGAGTGTACTGAACTTTATTAAGAACTGTAGGGTGCAAATTGCCATGTTGACGGAGATGCATTTGGATAAAAATCATTTTAAGTTTGAAAAAAAACAGGATTTTATTGCATATGCTTGACAGAATATCAGCGGCAATGGAAAAGAGGCATTATTATATTGATAGGAAGATGTACTCCAATTATGGTAGTAGAGGAAAAAAGGATGTCAGTGGCAAGGGGATACTGACAAGGAAAGAGGCTTACCTTAGCATGTATCTGTATGCTCCCCAAGACTTAAGTTATTGAGCTTAAAAGGAATATATGAGAAACAATAGGTTTCCAGCAGGGCATTGTATTTTGCTGTGGTGACTGGAATTTAGTTTAGAGCACTGAAGATGCTAGAGAAGGTACATTTTTAAAGAACTATATAAAGTATTTGATATAGAGGGTGTTATTTCAGGTGCAACAGTTCAGACTGAATTTACATATTCTTCTCCAAGATTCAATAATTGGCCTGGGCACACAGGGGCATGTGCATTTGATTGATAGTATTGAGACCCATCTAGTAATGATATCTGAGCATGTACCTATAAAAGATAAGTTAATGATAGAAGAAACTAAAAATAAGAGAAAGGAATTGGCATTTCCTCACATATTTATTAAAATGAGAGACATTTAAGGACTGGGTAATAAATAAAATTCAAGAGTTATTCTGGCATACAATCATAAGATCATAGGAGGTTGCTAGGCTAATGGCCCTGAGGCCCTTACAAGCCTAGCCAAGGGTTTATCTCCAAAAAAGAACCCTCAGTCAGCACCTGTTGCCCCTATCAATGAGAGACAAAAGTGGAGCCCCTGGGACAAATTTGTTGTTTCACATCCACTCATCAAGGTTGCACTTGAAGAGGGTCAGCAAGGTACTCTGTTTAGCATGTATGGGAAGTCTATTCCAGAGATGGAACAGCCTCTGGGAAATAAACCTGTCTCTCTAGCAGGTTTTGTTGATGTCGCATATTAGATTTAGGCCTGTTGAGTGAGTAATGCGTGAGGAGTTAGACTTACGAATATGGGAGCATCTCTAGTAGGGCAGTGTCCAATATTGCCTTGTAGGTGAGACACAGATCACTTCTGAGCAATCTATATGATACCGAGTAGAGTGACAGTGATTTGAGCCTGTCCACATAGGACAGATGTTGGAGGCCATAGATTCTCTTTGTGAGGTATTTGTGTGGCCTTTCCAGTTGGCACAAGTGTTTGGAGAGGTACATACCAAACAGGGCATTATACTCAATTATAGGCTTAATGAGGGAGGAGTACAGCGAGGTAATAACCTCCTTTTTTCTGGATGCAATCCCTTTACTTATCAGATGAACCAAGTAAAAGGTTTTTCTGACCACTGCAGATGAAATAATTCCAAATGGTCTGGCAAGGGCTTGGGATAAAATGAAGATGGATTTTAAAAGTGGGATTAATGGAGAACAAGAGATGGGAGAAAAGTAATAAAACTATTTAGAAGGTTTGGAAAAAGTTAAAATGTTACAGAGGAGGGAAAGCATGCAGATCAAGAAGAGGAAGAGTTGCAGAGTGCTAAGTGGAAAATAAGAGAGCACTTGGACAATATGCATGAGTTTAGGAAAACAGCAGTTAACATATTTTTTATAATAATCTCCGAGCATAACTATGCAAAACCTTGGGGCTTTATGACAAGAAAGTTATCTAAGGAATCCTGAAGAAGTAATTGAGATATTTTGGCAATTTTCTGAAAATCTATAAAGGGCAGATAAGTGGGGAAATTAAGAAGAGACATACTTGGGAGCTTTTTTTGGAAACATTACATTTCCCACATATAGGTTAAGTGGAAACTTTACAATTAACAATAGATAAATGTCACATTGAACATGTAATGTATAACCAAGCAACAAGGAAATCTCCAGGAATGGATATAATTTTCATAGAAATTTGGAAGTTAGAAGGAAGGAGACTATTGAAGATTTGGAAGGCACTGTTATAATAATGTTTTGGAAAGGGGTACTTTTATTGTGGACAAAGGCAGTGGTGATAATATGGAGGGCAAGGATCCTGTAGACCCTGCCTCATATGAAGCAGTTCCAATTCTAAATCGTGATTACAAAATATTTCTGGCTATATTTGTAAAATGTAGGTTACTACACTAAAAGGTAGTCTGCACCATTACTCAATGAAGACAACTGAGACTGTTCAATCTGATATGACATTCTTTACTGCATACAAAGTAGACATCTAGTTTAACAATGAAAGATATATAACAAAACCGTACTTCAGCTTACAGCATCAAACTGTAAGAATCAATGTCTCTCATACAAAGGTAAGAAGTCCAATTATAGTCTCTTTTCTGCCTGTATCAGCAGTTTAGAGAATTTGCCAGAATAATAAGTCTTTCTTTTGAAGGTGGTCTGCTGACAGTTTGTTTTCCATATCTCACACATTCTGTTCCTGAAGAATAACTCCTCGACCTTGCTCTTATCTTGCATGTCCTGTTGACGAGACACAGCTGCATACAAGAGTTTGTCTTGTCCTGCTTGTAGATAATAAATTTCACAAACTGCATAATTTATAAAAGATAAAATATTTTACTTCTGACTTCTAATAACAATGAATGACAAGCTATATGCTTTTGCCTAGAGTTTAAACTAAGTGCACTCTGTACCACACTGAAAAGCAGAATATTTATTTTACATTTTCAGAAAAATCCACTGAAGACCAGTTAACCTGTTTGTTACACAGAAAGCAGAATACTTCAACTCTCACAATATTAACTAAGAGAACAGCAAGCCTTACCTAAGCTGGTAGATATGGATAAATATGGTTTTGCGGAAGGGAGAGAAACATTTGATAGTATTAACAGAATAATGATGATTCAGAGGGAATCAAAATATAAAAAGTTCATTATTGTTAATTTGTTAGGAAGTAGAAAATTAATTTGATAGAATGTGTGGGAATTCATTAGTAAGGCAATGACAGCATCTTCTTCTTTAAGGCAATGACAGCATCTACATTCCCAAATTTCATAATAGAGTTTATAAGGAGAACATATATTGGATCAGAGCAAAAATAAAGGTGGGAGGAGTCCTTCCTAACAGCTTGAGTTTAAATACAGGAACGAGGCAGAGATGTCCCATATACTATATACTTAGAACCTTTAGCTTAAAGGATAAGGGTCTTGTAAATTCAGTGATATAATTAGGGAAGAAGCCAGGAAAAACAAGCCTTGTTTATAGATGAGATATTATTTTGTATGTGATAAATCCTGAATCTAACATTATGGTGTTGTGGGATATTTTAAGACTTTTTCATATATTTTCAGGGTGTAAAATAAATGAAGGCAAAGGAAAGTCTGTAGCAGTAAATTATGTGCCTACACATGAATTAGTTCAACAATACCCATATTTATGGGGGCATGAAAAGATGAAGTATTTAGGTGTATAGATTAAAATGGACTCTGTTGTATCAGCTAAGGATATATGGGAAGAGACTAAATGGAAAATTATTAAAAAAAAAAAACAGAGAGGAAATTAATGGCCATAGACATGGACAGTAACATACAGATAGTAAAAATGTTTTTAGTTCCCTTGGTCCTGTACATAGGTTAAGCATAATTTTATCAACCAAAGGAAAAGTTGTGGATTATAATTAATAAAGAGTTGAAGGGATTTATTTTGGAAAGGAAGAGGGGAAAAGAAAAATAAGATAACATAAGTATTCCTATTGAACAGGATGGGTTATGGCTGCCGTATTTGAAGGGATACTTTCAAGCTACACAGCTCAGACTTTTATATTTAGCACAAGCAGATGGCTATAGATCAAAGCAGAAAAAGATGATGTCAGAGAAAGGTGACAGTACAAGGGATGCAAATAGATTAGGGTTTTGGAAGCAAACCCTTAAGAAGAACATAAAATAACTATATAGAATATAACTTCTCTTTAAAAGTGGCAAAACAGAAAATAACTGTAAAGAAAACAGGCAAGAGATGGCTGAAGTAACTGGAGGAAACTATTAAAATGAACCTTTTTATTGGGAGCAAATAAGTTGGAAGGGAAAAGTGAGGGAGTGGGAAGAAGTCAAGTAGGTGTTTGAACTGCAGATCAGAGAATGACTTTCATATCAGGAACTGTTGCAGAATATAGACAGAGAATGAAAGAAAGATAGGGGAGTATCAAGTGAAAGACCAACCCTGGTAAGGTTTTTAGTGGAATCAAGAACAGAAGATGCTGTTAATGAAAGGATGATTAGTAAAACATATAAAATGCTAAATGATAACTATAAAATAACAATCAAAGATAATTAAAAAGACTGGGAGGGAAAAAATGTACATTTGGGAACAATACATGCAAAATAGTGCTCAAATCAGTGACTAAAATAAGTAGGCTGGTTGGGGTTGAAAAGTATTTAAATATGTTCCAATGCACAAGAATAAAATATAAAGCTCTGAAAACTGCATGTAAAATGCAGGTATAGATAATGGAATGTGTTATGGAGATCTTTTGTTATTGCTATTAATGTATTTATGCTCATCACAAATTAATAATGTGATGAATAAATAAAGTTTTTTTACTTTTTATAAAAAGAAAGATATGTGGATAACCTACTCAAGTGTCAGATTTGGCATTTTTTAATTCAAGCTAAAAAGCCAAAAACAACATCTCAAATGTCATTTAACTGAACAAGCCGCTTTGGCCAACTACACTACTAACACTTCTGCATTTTTTCTTCTTCTGTTTACTCTAGGTATGAAAAATATAAATATCTGCTACCTTACCCTAAAAAGATACTTTTTTCACTGTTAGCTAGGCCCCGCCAGCTGTTTTACTAGTCACTGGTGAATGAGTGAAAATGATTGTTGTGAAAGTGTCTAACAACTTACTCGAGACTGTAAAAGTTGACTGCACTGGTTGAATCGACAAAGATGTCTACTTATCAGACATGGGAATTTCACCTCCCCTAAGGATCTTGAAGTCATGTATGCCCAGACCTTTCCCCTCCCCTCTTGTGACAGATTGACAGAAGCCCTTTGGAGTATTCATGTGAGGCATTCTGGAGCTCCTTTCCATACTCCATACTCCAAACTCCATGTGTAGGAATTAAGGAATGATTGGTAACATTATTGCCATATTGTAGGATACTTTCAGTTTTTCTCTCTGGTGCTAAATGTTCTGGTACAAATACAGAGGATGCCTGTCTCAGTTATGGCAATGCCTGTCCTGAAGTCAGAGTATGTGTCAATACTGAACACTGTAGTATTGATCTCTGTAACTTTATGGGTCGACGTTGATGTATTCAACATCAGGTATTAAGCTGACATTATAAATGCCATTGCACTGTGCCCTGATTATGCTCTTGGTGCTGATGTCAGGTACTGGAATCTCAGTGGACGTGATCTTCACAGACTTGGGATTTTCACTACCAAATCGTTTGGCATTGATATAGCTTGACATCTGTTGAGAGGTCCAAAAACGCAAGTAGCTTTGCAGTAGTTCTCCTCAATGTATGCCATTGCTTTGATGCCTGCAGCTAGTATGCTGGAACAGTTTATTCCTGAGCCATTGGTCCTTCAGTTCTGTCTTCTAAAAGCAGGTTAGAGAAACTACAGTCCCTCTAGAGTCTCCCACCACAACACCTGCAGTTAAGAGGGTTTATTTCCTCCTTCTTTGGATTCCACTCTATACAAAGAAACCTAGAAAGACCTTGTACAAGAGAAAGTGTTTTAACTCCCATCTTCAGTCTGTTGCAGAACATATTGATGAAGAGGAACATATCAGTTACCCACTATACTCCCAGATGACCCAAAATTTGTGAAGTTCTTAGAATTAAGTACCAACTTGGGGGGGGGGGCTCACTAACCCTGTATAATCCCCAGTAGAGGGGGCTGCAAAAGGACTGTATCTTCACCCAGCAATCCTCTTGGGTGGTACATCCATTGTCTGACATCATAAAGGGTGCCATAAAGGTAGCTTGACAGAGCCTCAGTATAGTAGTTCCAGTCCCTAAAAAGGCCAACCATATTGTTCAGCTCTGAGATGGGTGAGCTTTCAGTCAGATACTTCCAAATCTGACACTATTGTCTCTACTGCAGTTCTTCAAAAAGAACCCAACTCCTCAGAGCCTGACTGTATATTTCATACGGAAGGAATCCAAAGTCTGAAGTAGTAGCAAGCTAGAGAAGTTGGTGTGCAGGTCTACCACTTTTGCTATGTGACTGCTGAAATATGTGATGCATATGGTAGATTTAGGGCATGACATAAAAAAATGAAATGCATCATTCAATTAAGCAGTTGGCAAATGGGCCCATAAAAGATATATTACTGACGCAGTCCTCATCTGCCTCTAAAATGACAAAACTTAAAATGCCAGATCTTTATAATGTTACTGAAGGTTGGGCCCTAGCCATGGGAACTGGAATGTGGATTTATGAAGGACTTTGCAGAGGGTGCATCAATGGCTTTTAATGGATGCACCATATAAACAAATTATATTTTCATGACATTTTTAATATTATAATAACAGATTGGACTGAAACAGTATTACAGTAATGTGAAATATTTTTTTAGAAAAGAAGCAATGCTGATAATGAAATTTCACACTGTGACAGAAAAGGGACTTAATACATACTTTCACTGAAGATTTTTCGTGTAATTGTTTCGGGTCTATATTAGATTAACGAAGTTTCAGAACTTCGAATACCATATGGTCGACACCACATGATCAAAGTTCTGAAACTCTGAAAATCTAAAAAAAAAATTAAAAAAAACAAAGGAAAGTAAACTAAAAGTGTTTTAGCAGGGGGGCACCCCTTCGCTACTTAAATATACCAACTCCGAAATTGCACTTTAATGGAGAATGGCACGGAAAAGGAAGATTTCCCTTTCCTACACTGTAGCGCAATCTCGGAGTTGGTGTATTTAAGTAGCGGTGGGGTGTGAGGGGTACAGGGGAGCTTGCCCCCCTGCTTAAAGCACTTACTTTTGTTTGTTTGGGTTTTTTTTTTCGATTTTCGAAGTTTCAGAACTTCGATCATATGGTGTCGACCATATGGTATTCGAAGTTCTGAAACTTCGTTAATCTAATATAGACCCATTCTTTCTCATACCATTCACTGAATTGTTAACTATTATTAGCCAATTATTTAATTGATTTTAATTGCTCTTTTTACTTTTTGTTGGCTAATTATTCTTTGATCACGTTTAATATAAAATATTCTCATTTTACATTTTTCTAAACCCAAAAAGATCTGGTATGACTAAAGTGATAGGTGTGTACTGTTGCTTGTTAATTGCTATTAATAATATTATTATTATTAGTAGTAGTAATATTACTTTACCGGTATAGCCTTCCAGAATCCCTGTATTTTTGGGCCTGAAATCAAGGTACACTTAGAAAATGTGGAGAAATGCCTGTCAATGTAAAATTTTAGCTACCTCAACCTTCCTGTTTGTGTGCATATTTTTAGCAGAGGTCCAGGGAGAAAAGCTCTATAAATATAAGATTAGAAGACACATTTACATAGGTGAAATATTACATTATATTGCAATATAGTTTAAATACACAGAGTAATACAAATATAAATATACATTTGACCTGTAGAATAATACATATACACCGTCAGTAGAACAAGATAAAAATGATATAATGTAGCACTGAAACTTGTTGACATGTTGTGAGTGACTTTATTACTGACTCAAAAGGCAAATGTCAGAGTCAAACATACAAATAGTGGATAAGGAGGATGAGGAGAGAAATGGAGGGGAGAATGAAAAATAAGTATTTGTTAGAGGTGATAAATGGAGTAGATATAGGTGATGAGAAATAAAGAGTAAAAACAAGATTAAGAGTAAGGGGAAATAATAGTAAAAGTAAGAGAAATAAAACAAGGAAAAGGGGAAAACAAGGAGACGATGTGATGCACCATGAGGTTACTGCAGTGGGTACTCTGGGTCCAGTAGTTACAGATATTAGACCTTATTTCACTCCAAGTTTAGATTGCCAAAACATGCAAGTGGTTTCTTTGGTTGTGTTGGATGGAGCTCAGGAATCTTACCAAAGAGGAAGTATTTCAGTTATCTGTTCCTGCAAAAGCCGTCACCATGGGTGTCTCTGTCCTAGAGTGGGGGTGCTATTACAATTAACAGACTGTTCATTGTGTCAGGATCTTCTCCATATCCACCCTACATATACATATGCTGGAGATGAGAGCTGTTTTCTTTACCCTCTTAGACTTTAAGACTATCTTCCATATGACAAGATTGACATCTGCTTTGACAACATTGCTGTGGTTATATCAATAAACTAGCTAGTACACGGACTTACTCCTTGTGTCAAGAAGCCATAAGGGTACAGAAATCAGTTTTCTGGTGGCAAATCACATTCCAGGGGTGGACAGTTCTTTAATGGACAGGGTCAGCCTTTATTCGCTGATGCCTCATGAGAGACCCCTCACTCCCTAAGTGGCCCTGAAGTTTCTGAATATGTGACAAGCTTGGTTGTGATCATTTTGCATCCCTGATCAATACCAAGTGCAAAAGCTTCTTCTCCTTCTCCTACTGTTTAAGGAAATGACCCAGGGATGCTCAGGTCAAGAGATGGTTCCCTGAATTCTTTTATACTTTCCCTCATTTTCTCTGATGACGAGATTCATCCAGAAAGCCAAGTCACATAAGACCAAAATCATTTTCATAGCCGTTTAATGGACTTGATACATTTGCTTCCTGCTGCTGCTACTTCATCGTCTGGTGAAAACGCTGAGACTGCATGCTTCCAAAATGCTGCTATCTCATCTGCCAGGCAAACAACACTCAGACATCTCCACATGACTTCTGCAGCTCCTAGTAACCAATAAACCCTCTTTCTTCTCTCAGATGTTTCAAATTATTTTTGCATCTCAGAAAATGAGTGCTCAAAAGACACAAAGAGACAAATGAACTTGCCATTCTATGTAAGTCACAGCTGACGGGCATGGTCCTTAGCCCCTGTCTTTTCTATCTTGAATGATCTTTCTGAGATTTTTCATTACAGGCTGAATTCTCCCTTCTTCAAAGCACTAGCAGCCATTTCTAATTTCAGTGTTGGCATGAACTCTTCTTTACTGGCATCCCTTAAGGTATTCAAAGCCTTCTTAAAGGGCACTTTTGTTATTAGACCTCCTTCATGGTACCGAGAGCTGACAGGGGGTTCATACTTTATGCTGGAGAAGTTGACTTTACTCCACTTTGAACCTGCAGCTTCAGCTGATTTGAAATGCATTTCTTAGAGAAACTTATTTTTTATGCGAGACACTTCTGGATAATTTCAGAAGTGCATGTATTTTCTGTCAGTACCCTGTATATGTTATTTCATAAGGACAGGGTCATTTTCTGTGTTAAACCCTCCTTTATAGGGACTGACTTGAATAGTTAGTTCATCTTCCATTGTTCTTCCTATAGTATACTAATCAGAAAGAACAATGGAAGATGAACTAACTATTCATGTTAATATATGCCTCCTTTACAGCTTTGTATATACAATAACAGTAACAATGCTAACACTGAACATGAACATCAGCAGTTCTGAATGCCTAAAGTAACAATGGCTAGCTATAAATATATAAAAAATAGGCATACATATAGTTATTGGAAGACAGACAGTAAATGTAAACACATGATCATACTTAGTTACTCTGGGAAATCTGAAAAAAGAAAAGCAAAGAAAATACTAAAGTATACTTCCCTCCACTCATCAACTCACATGTCTACTTGTTGCCATCCTTAGGTACCAATCTCAACAAAAGTGGAAAGAAGCTTAGTATATACATTAGGTCTGACATTTCTTAGAGAGATTTGGTATTTAATTTTATTACCTGCCACAGAGTTGGTTCTCAGTTCTTAGTTTCATAGTTTCATAGTAGTGTACTAGGCTATCTGCCCTGGGGCACTTACAAGCCTAGCCAACAATGATGTGGCTTACGCCACCCCGTATTATACAGTTGCACCTCTCTAGTAGTGACACATGTGGGACCCCATTATTTAGTAAACTATACCTCTGTCTAGTAGTGACACTGAGGTGACTCCCGGGGTAAACTTACGATCTCCCATCCATGCATCGAGATTTTTCTTGAACAGTGCCAATGAAGGGCTCTGTCTCACATGAACTGGGATTTTGTTCCAGAGTATGGGTAACCTCTGTGTTATGAATCTATCCCTCCAGCATGTTTTATTCATATTTGTGCAGAGGTTGAAATCTTTAGCTCGCGTGGTTCTGGTGGATCTGGATTTTTGAGATGGAGCATGTCCATCAGTTCTTGGTTGGACATGGCCCTATATGTTAGGCACAAATCACCTCTGAGCAGGCGGTATGCTACTGAATAGAGCTGGAGTTTCTTTAATCTAGCTGGATAAGGCACATGTTTGAGACCCATGATCCTCTTGGTGAGGTACTTCTGGGGTCTTTCCAGTTGTTGCATGTGCGGGTGAGATACATCCCAAATGGAGCATTATATTCAATCATGGGCCTGACAAGGGAGGAATATAGAGGTACAATGACCTCCTTTGATCTGGATGAGAATCCCTTCATGATGAGATGGGCAAGGTAGAATGTCTTTCTGACCACTTTGGCAACATGGTTGTCAAAGGAGAGGTCACTATCGACTTGAGTCCCCAGGTCTCTGATTACTTCTTCCGTACTCAGTGGGTTATTGTCTATGTGATAATTTGTGGGTACTTTGTTTTTCCCAAAGGGATGACTATACATTTTTTGGCGTTAAGTTTGAGGCCATGATTCCGGCACCAGTTGTCCGTTTCAGTGAGACCTTTCTGTAGGATGTGTGTGTCAGCAGGTGAATCGACTATGGCACCCAGTTTGCAGTCATCTGCAAACTTTGTCAGCCATAATCCTCCCATATTTGCTTTCACATCCGAGAAGTAAATGCTGAATAAGAGTGGTCCCAAGACTGAGCCCTGTGGGACACCACTCGTGACTGGTTTTGAATCTGACATGGCTCCAGCAATTTTGACCTTATGGGTTCTGTTTTTTAGCCAGTTTGCTACCCATCTTGTGACATATGGATTTACATTTAGGCTGCTGAGCTTGTCTATGATGCCAGAGTGTGGTATCGTGTCAAAGGCTTTAGCCAAGTCCAAGTAGGCAGTGTGGACAGCCTTGCCCTCGTCGATGGCACTAGTGACTGTCTCGAAGAAGTCAACCAAGTTTAAGAGGCAGGATCTGCCTTTTACAAAACCGAACTGGGTGGGATCAAGGGTCTGCAGATCTCCAATATCGCCATTTATGAGTTCCATGATGATTCTTTCCATAGCCTTGCAGACCAGGCTGGTCAGACTTATGGGGCGGTAGTTACCAGGGTCAGTAGAATTTCCCTTTGTGGAGTGGGACCACTGTTGCTGTGCGCCAGTGTTCAGGTACATATCCTGTAGTGAGGCTAAGACTGAATAGCGTTTTTAGGTGCGGGTTGAGTTCATCTTGAAGTTCACGTAACACGCAACCGGGGATACCATCGGGTCCCATAGATGCTGTGTTTTTTGCTTTGTTGAGTGCTGATTTCACCTGTATGTCTGAGATGACAGGTAGGTTACATTCAGCAGGGATAATTACTACATCTTTAGGGTGTGAGGGAGGGGAGAAATTTGCACTGAACCTATCTGCCAGAATATTGGCAATGTCGGTAGGGTCAGTGAATTTTTTGTCGTTGTGTACCAACTCAGAGCATATCTGAGAATTTCCTCCCAAGGTTCTGACATAATTGAAGAAGGCCTTGTGATTGTCTTTGGTATCCTTGGCAATCTTTCTCTCAAAGTTGGCTTTAGATGTTTTATGAGAGAACGTAGTTTTTACTTGTGCTGATCAGGAAGCCTTTCCCTTGTGGGATTTGGCTTTGTCCTGCAGTAGCTTCCTTCTTTTGTTGTACAGTTTGTTTATAGCTGGGGTCCACCAAACCGGGCGTTTTCCTTGGTGGAGAGGGTCTTGGTTTTAGTTGGGATTGCTTGATCCATGCATTCTTGGAGATGTCCGTAGAAGGCTGTTGTGTAGGATTCAGCATTTTGGGATGTGGTTTCCATTAACCCAGTAGGCTTAAAGGATATCATTTCTGACTTAAGGAGTGTAAAGTCAGCTTTTGAAAAATTTTTCACTGTAGTCTTTTGTTCTGGGGTGGGGTGGGATATGTACATCCAACGTGATCAGTTTATGGTCAGATCTTACTAGTGAGGGGTTTATATCCGGTGCGGAGCATTTGGACCCCATGTTTGTGATAATCAGGTCAAGTATATTATCTCTCCTCGTAGGAGAAGTGACCAGTTGCTCCATAGCATTTGAGTTAATGAATTCCAGGAATCTTTGGGCTAGGGTGTTAGGGCTAGAATAGTGGGCCCAGTCTATGTTGGGGTAGTTGAAGTCACCCAATATGATGGTGTTTGGTGTGACATTCATATCCTCCAGTGTTTTCAGGAATGCTTGATGGGATTCCTGGGATTGGGAGGGTGTTCTATAACATGCGACCAGTTGTATGGCAGTTTTGCCTATGGTGAGTAAAACTTGTATGGTTTCTGATGCTTCATGGGTAGCCACCAATCGAGAGGTGTAGGTGTCCTTTATGAAAATGGACACTCCCTCCCTTTGTGGTTCGGCCTGGAACTTGAGGCCGAAAAGCATGATATGAGGTATAGCCTGGTAGCGCTGGAGTGCTCTCAGGAGCCTTGAACCAGGTTTCAGTTACTGCACAGACATCGATGTTCTCCATACTGAGAAGTGCTTCGAGTGCCTGCATCTTGAGATTTAGACTTCTGGCGTTGAGCAGCATTACCCTTAATTTTTTCCATTTTTGTTTTTACGGAGGTTGATTTGTCTTTTGAGCATTGCCTAAAAAGGCACTATGGGGTGGCAAGAGCCTTGGCCAGTATCCGGAAGCCCAGTGGTGACAGGTGCAAGCCATCCCTTGAAGCAACGCGGCTTGTCCAGCATGTCATCCCAGGCTGACAGACATTGGATCCCCTAGAATGACACCAGTGATTAAGCCAATTGTTAAAACTGATCATTTTGTCTTTGTACTGAGGCATCATTCTTGGTGAAGGCAGGATGCTGCTCAGGGTCAGGGTCATACCAGTCTGGGCTACATAATCGGAGAGCTCCTCAATGTCTCTTTTCATGTAGTCCAGGGAGGTGCGATCTCAGGTCATTCACACCAGCATGGACAATGACTGCATCATACTTGTACTTGCTTTGGAGTGACCTGAGTGCGTGTGTAATGTGGCGGATCCTAGCTCCCGATAGGCAGCTCACCGTTACCCTCTCCTTATTCAGCCTGGTAAGTGGAGCGTCGGTGTGTCTGACTATAGAGTCACCTATTACTAATGTCTCTGGCATAGTGTTTTGCCTTAGGGGCTGTGATTGTGTGACACACCTGTTGTTTGAGGTATGTGTTGTAGGTGTTACGTTTTGTGGGGTGTATTTCTGGGTGTCTGCTTTGGAGGCCTCTGTTGTTTTGGTAAGTTTTTCATAAGAGCCTCCGAGTATGTCTTTGTGTTCTTATGTGTTTGGTTTGTAGTGGTGGTGGTTTTATGTGTGACCGGTTTTGCTTGGTGTGGGTACCTTCTCCTCCTGTCTGGTCTTGCCAGTCCTGAGTTGAGAGAGTTCAGCCTCCAGTCTGGCTATATAGTTGCATCTCTCACAAGTATTTGTGTTAGTAGGAAGGAGGAGAGGGTTGTCTGTGTACATGAGACAATTGTAACATTGTCTTAAGATTCCCAGGTTAACCAGCTGAACAAGAGGGGATGCTAGTGGTCTACCACTCGACATACTAGAATATTATAAGGAGTGCTGTGCCTTTAAGGGAAGTGGGTATTCACAGGGGGTAGTGGATGGCTGTAGTGCTTACTTTAGTATAAGATTGCTTACTTTATTATAAGAGTGCTTGCTAAGACTAGAAGTCCCAAAAACAAGTGCTAATATATACAGCTAAATAGACTGAGTAGAGCTTTCTAAGTGAAAAATTGAAGAGCAGACTTGGCGGACCCAGAAATAGTTTAAACCTGTATAACCGCTGCTGCGCTATGCGCCCAACCGCGCAAAAATGCCATGAGGCGGATTTTTATACAGGGAACATGAAAAGAGCTAGAAATGGTCCAAAGCAACCAATAATTTACAGCTCAAGTGCTGAGGTCACTTCCCCCAGGGACAGATAGTCCGCTCAAGGCTCCCCACTCCCACTGGTGAGCTCAGAAACTGCCCATAATTGGCGGGGGCTTAACGAATATTGTACAATTAAACCCATTCTCATGAAGAATCATATTAAGGGTAAGCCTTAATATAGCTTAACATACTTTCAAGTTAATTATTTTAAAACATTTTTAAAATAATTTTGAATTACTTATAAAATAATTTCATCATTAGGAAATGGAACATATATAATGTGCATTTCTTATACAGTTAATAATAATAAGTTTAAAATAACAAATTGAGTAATGTATAGATATTCAGGAGAAACTAAAAGACTGATAATTATAGGGGTATAAGTCATTCCATTAGATATGTACATATGCTTAGTAACGAATAATGTTCATTCAACTAAAACAGTGTGCATATAATTAGGGTGGTGTTTGATATAGATATACATGTACATTGAGGAGAAACAATAACAGATTTTTACACATTGCATCATTATATATTACATATTATATTATACACATACAATTATTTGTATACACCTTTTTAATGTTTTTAACA
This sequence comes from Protopterus annectens, assembly GCF_019279795.1. Taxonomy (NCBI): domain Eukaryota; kingdom Metazoa; phylum Chordata; order Ceratodontiformes; family Protopteridae; genus Protopterus; species Protopterus annectens. The sequence goes on from NC_056744.1 coordinate 658,660,204, forward strand.
CATTCTATATTAGATTAGCAGTATATTATTCAGTATTTATCATTTGTAATGCATTTCTTATGTTTGTGTCATTATTAATTTTTTATTATTTTTTATTTTTATTTATCATCATTATTATCATTATTACATTTCATCAATTTTCATGTGATAATTTGTGTCATTTTTCACTAATTCATTTATTCATATTTTAGTTATATGTTATATATATAGTGAATTTTTAAGAACTGCATGAGTTTATAGCTTATTTGTCTATCCATGGCTGTTTATATATTTTAATTCTTTCTTTTTGATATAAGTAACACACTTAATTATTAATAATTAAACAATTGGGTAGATTTGTATATATAAGGGAAGCAGCAATTAGTTTAATTATTCTGATGAAGTTCGTCTTGGCGGACGAAACCCGGGTAAATCATTGGATTGTGTTGCTGCATTGACGTTGTGTTGGCTGTATCTGTTTTGTACCTGTTTTACAAGAATAAACATCCATTATTGCTGTAAGAACCTGGAGGAAATTCTTCAGCGTGGAATTATTGGTGAAAAGTAACAACAGTGGACATTTATATACAAGGAGGTACGTGCATTAGCTGTGGTTTACCCTGACCGTGGAACCTCTTGGTCGTTTATTACTAGTTTGTGCTCACATTTGGTTTTCTGAGCTCAGAAACTTCCTTCTATCCAAGTAAGGCAATGGCCAACACAGGAACTACACACAGCCCAGAATACAGCAAAGCCTGTATACTGGTCCAAACTAGTCGAGCAAAGGCGGGAAAACAAGGAGTATTTTTTTTTGTTTTTTGTTTTTTCAGGAAAGCACACAGAAATGCAATTAAGCAAACAGTAAAATCGATTTACACAGGCTAGCACACTTTAGTGGGCAGCCTCAGCAGTTAAATTAACAAAAAAACAGTATTAATCGACCAGAGTCGACCAAAATGCTACTTTTAAGTGCAGATACTTCAGAAATCAGCAGATAGACACAAAAACAGTTATAGCTAGTTAAATGAAAGCCAGAGAGGACAATGCAGATAAAAAAGCCAAAAAATACTTGTTGGAGGAATTGTCTGCTTCCATGTTTTGAGTAGCAGAGTTAGTCCATAGTACGATAATACATTCCCCCTTGGGGACAACATCCCTTTACTAGAAAACATCCTCTACTGGCTTACACAACACACACCTAATGAGACTACTCTCATGGGAAACATAAACATCAATTGGCTATTCCTGTCCTCCAGCAATCCTAGTGCACATATTAGTCTTCATGGCTTCACCCTGTTAATCTCCACCCCTACTCACAGGAGCAAACCCACTAACACTTCTTCCCTCCTTGACTGGATACTTGTCTCTAATCCTCAAAAATATCACTGCCACATAACCTTTCCTGACTCACTAAGTGATCACTGTCCTGTCAAGGTTCTCAGATTCTCTCCATACTTCATTCAATCCCATAGGGACATAGAGTGTCGCAAGCTAACCAGCTTTCACCCAGACCTCTTAAACAACCATCTCTCATTTGCAAAATTGGTCATTCCTTAAATATTCAACTCTAGATGAAGCTGTCCTGCAATTCAACTTGATATTCCTTGATATTCTCAACTCCCTTGCCCCCCTTTGCACAGTCACAGTTAAATCGTTCATATCCCCCTGGCTTTCCCAAGCCACCCGCACCCTAATGCAGCAAAGTGATAAAGCTAGGAAGGTCTGGTCTAAAGCAAAACTCCCTTCCCATCTCCAGCACTATAAAGAACTATGCAACTTCACAAAGACACACATCATTAGTGATAAAACAAACATCTACAACAATCCTCCATCCTCACTCTCAACCAACCCAAAGAAATCCATCAACCAAATCCTGCACCCAGGTAACCCTTCTGCCCCAATCCTTGCCCCAACAACTCTTCTCAAGAAACAGCATCTAACTTTAACACTACTTCATTGAAACCATCAGCGAACTGTCTGCCCAATCCAACTCTACTACCAATGTTAATAATACCTCTGACCCACCTATATCCCACTATTCCACCCAGGCCTTCTCACTTAAAACTGTCTTAACCTGCTACATCAAATCATTGTTCAGAAAACTAAAACCCTGCTCTCCCTCGGTGAATAATCTCCCACCATTCTTTTGGATCACAGTAAACTCAATTGCCTATTCCATCTCCATTCTAATCAACCATTCCATAGCCAAATCCAAAGCCCCCTCAATCTGGAAAAAATTCTACACAATAGCCATTTATAAGGGAAGCAACTCCACAGAACTTACCAACTTCAGGCCTATCGCTATTTTACCTCCTTTTTCCAAAATCTTAAAGAAATGCACCTACAAACAATTCTTTCTCTACCTTATTCAGAATAACTTGTTCATGCTCACTCAACACAGCTTTTGCCCAAAACACAGCACCTCCACTGCCCTTCTATCCTTCCTGAATACTATTTCACTAGTCCGTAACAGTAACATACTCATCTCTTCCCTATTCCTTGACTTATCTAAAGCTTTTGACACTGTATCCCACCTTCTCCTGCTTGCTAAACTCTTAGAACTCAACCTCTCTACATCTACAATTTTCTGGTTTACTAGCTACCTTTCAGATCGACTTCAGTCTGTCAAATGGCTCTCTACTACATCTCCTTACTTCCCCATCAAGATGGGAGTACATCAGGGATCTATTCTTGGCCCTCTTCTATTTAACATATTTACCAACCAATTACACACATCCTGCCCACTATTGTCTCTTCTGCAATATGCAGATGACTCCACAGTCATCATCATTGCCGACTCCCCTCTCCGACCTAAATACTCTCACTCAAGAATCCTTCTTGTCAATTGAAAACTGGCTCACCAATAATCACTTGAGTCTAAACCCCCAAAAAGCTAAACTCCTGCTTTTCATCCCCAAAACTATGAACCATCTTAAAATTTCCTTGTCTATATCACCACAACCAACAATATACTAATCTCTGTTGAGTCTCACACTAAGCTGCTAGAAGTTATCATAGACGACTAACTTAAATTTGATCTGCATGTCTCCAACATTAAGAAAACCCACCGAAAATTAGGACTTCTGTATCACAACAAAAATTTTCTAACCACCAAATCCAAAATCTCCCTATCCCATGCTTACCTACTTCCAAGCCTACTGTATGGGTCTCAAATTCTCACCAATGTTCATACCTCCCTCCTACTGAAACTCGAATCAACATATAACAAAACTGCCAAATTTGCCACAGGTCAACCCCACAACTCCCAGCACTGTCTTGCCCTCAAAAGACTTAACTGGCTAGAATTCCGTCACCAACTATTCCTAACCCAACTTCAAATCATGCATACCTTACTCTACCAGCCCACCTCCTGCCCAGATATTGCTTATATCATCTCCATGTGTACCCCAAGGTCTTTCCATAGCTCTGACCAGAACCTCCTCCAGCTGTACAACCCCAAAAACAAAATGGGGCAACAACTGTACAGCTACTTTCCTGCTCTAGCTTGGAACAAACGTCCTTTAAAACTCAAGAATATTATCTACCCACAAAAATTCAAGGTTGCTATCAAAAACTATCTGAACAGTTCTTGGATCTGTCACTGTAACCACTCTCTAAAATTGCCTCCTTAGTCCCATACCCTCCTTTGGAGCTAACTCAATTACTAGCCTCCTAGTGTGTTCCTTACCACTCATAACCGTCTCACACCCAAACCCTCTTTTTCTCTCTTGTCTACTCCCAAGCTAAATCTCAACTCCTCACCACTTCACAACCAACTAGTAATTTCCACCCACCTCCTCCCTAAGTTCCTATGTAACTACCCCCTATTCCTTCAGTCCTGTCTCTGTCACAGCTCCTCTCCCACTCTTACCCCATCCCACACCTACAGGGGTTGTGCCACTCGATTTCAGTTGTATATGAAATCAGTCATGTAAATATTCTGTATACCTACTAGAGTGTTCTTTCTGCATGTCTGTAATTTACTGCATAACAGAGTAGATCTTTTTTAGATTATTCTTTTTGTGCCATTGTACTTTTCTGATTTTCTGCATCTTTGTACTTACTTTACTACTTGTTTGTAATCACTTGTGGAGTTTTTTTCCCTGCGAATCTTCTGAAAAAGGGTTTGCCACCCAGTTGGACTAACTCGTTCTACAAATGTCAAATAAAATAAATAAATAAAAATAATGACACTTAACTCTGAGGTTCTGATGTAGTTCAGGCATATAAATGCTAAATAAGTAAGAGTTTGTACATTTTTTAAATCATGTGATATCTATCTGGTGAGCTGCAAATTCCTTCTGGAAGTTTTAGCTCTTGTCCCTTTCCATCTTCAATTGGATCAAATTTGTGTCAAAGAATATTTATTTAATTTCTATTAACTGGGTATGTTCCTACTGAGCTTAGACCTCCTTTACAGGGCATCCTGAGGAGAAGTACTCCACAAAACAAACTTAGAAACTGCTTTAAAGTACCTTATCCCCTTTAAAAGGGGAAAGAAACTGAAGTATTTGCAGAAAGCTCATTTGGTCACAAGGAGAATGTATAGTATATATGCACAGACAACATTTGGAGGCCTGGGTCAAACCCAAGACCTTGAAACTGAGATGTAGCAACATGAACTACGGTGTTTTGTTACTTGGAGTCTGTCATCTCAAGGGTATTTGTAGTTCTTAAGAGCTCTGAAACTGCAGCTGGATGACCTTGCAGAATGTCCTCTCACTTCTGCAAGGATCATTCCTCCAAGCAGCCCTGACCTTCCCTTAAAGCAAAAGTGGTGGTTTCCCTAGTTTCCATTATGGAAATCACACCAACACTGTGTGCCCTTGAGTGTTTACAACCCTGCCACTCTCCCTGGGAAGTGCAAATGGGGCACAACCTGTCATTCCTCTCCATCTTTGCCTGTCTCTTCCAGCGCCAAGGCTGATAAATGAATCCCCATCTCCTGGACCACAGTCAATTTTTCATTCCTTTGTGCCACAGAGCCAGGCTTTATTGCTGCATATAGATATTTAAGGAAAGAATTTCATACCTCAAACTGACGTCATCGTGGAGTAGAAGACTTCTGGGATTATGTGAAGAATGGGAAACCTAACTTTTAAAATAGGACCTTTCTATGGAGTGTACTACATCTCTTTCTTTCCAGCAAAAATAGTTTGACTGATGATTCCTAAAGAGAAAGATAACTGCATGAATATACTGCAAATTTTTATTTCAGGTCATAAACAGTATGGCTAGCTTGGTATACATTATGTAATACAGCATCAGGGAATATGTATGGCACAATTGTTATAACATATTCAAAGAAGCTGTGAGATGTGAACTTAAAGGAAAATAAAGACCATGCATCCCCCTGGATGTGGATCGCTTCTGTACCTTGTATGATTACTCATGCTATCCTGCTGTTATCAAATATCAACAATATTTTATGAATTTCCAAGTTTAAGCATGTTGATAATATGAAATATATTGTCTTCTACTTCATTTTAAAATATTTTATTGAAATTTTATATACAGAAACAAACACATTCACATAATAAACAAACAACTTTTCACCCAAGTGTCTACATCAGTTCTTACTATGTATATCACTAAGATTCTGTAAACAGCTAAATAGTATAAACTGATCATAAATTAATATTTCTCCCTTAATAAGTTCAGTTTTATCCAGTAATTATTTTTTTTATCTCTTGATGTAAATGTTTTTTTACAATACTTAAGAATACTTTTGTTGTACTAGAAGTGTTTTTTAGGTTCTGCTGGTGACTATTGATGATTTCATGACGTTATCAACATAAATTGTTTTTTTTTAGCAGCTTTATGTTAGATTTCCAGAAAATGTAAAAATTACAAAGCATTTTAGTGAAACTGAATGTGTCAGATTTCCAGAAAATGTAAAAATTACAAAGTATTTTAGTGAAATTGAATGTATCATTGTATCCTTGGCAATATTTAGTTTGGGACTCAGACTTAATAGATTATAGGATTATCAATGTACAGTTCCAGAACTGATTTCACAGTTACCATGTTGCAGTTTCATATTTGCTCTAGAAAATAATATTTCACAATAGAATCTTGTAATCACAAATAGTTCATTACGTGAGGCTCCACAGATGGAATCCTAAAAATATGTGCCAAAATTTAAGTCATGCGGAAATATTTACAACTCATAACTTTAGCAGTTGCCAGGAATTTTAGACTATAGTTTCTGAATGTTTGCATAGTTTCTGAATGCTCATATTTGCCACATACATCGAGGTATATGAAATTACTAGTTATTAGATATATGTTACATTAATGTAGATGTTGCTATTAAGATTAGTGTCTTATGTGACCTTGTATTCTAAGTCAGACTGAAGTAAAGTTCCTTGGTGCACACATTTTTGTCTGCTGTCTCTTGCTCACTCATCTTATGTTATTCTTATGTTATGTAAATTGCAAACCATGATTTATGTAGGTAATTTAACAAATTACGCAGTTATGACCAGTTTGGTTTATTTACTGTTATAATCATCCATATATCTTTTACTACACATTGTGTATATTGATGATTTTACTGATTATGTTTTCATTTGTACAGAAGTGTCTTCTAGAGTGCAAACAGTGGTCTTCTCTCCTGAGTACTAGCAGGGTTTTTCCATTGCTACATAATGTGTTCTTACCTGTATGCATATTTTGTGTATGTTGCCTAGTTGTTATTTTAGGTCTTGGATCTGATAGAAGCTAATGCTGTGGATATGCGGTATTCTCTGACATATGTTACTGAGTTTAGAATATTGGTTTGAGCTCTGATTGTTATTCTGAGCTGGTTATATTATTTACTGTTTTTGCCTCCATGTCTGCCAACCACCAAGCCTCCCTGACAGGCACACCAATTTGTTTCATTTACCCAGAGATTTCTCCCAGTATCAGGGCAACAGCTGACCAGGGGGCATTATTCTGGCAGACATAAGCATACACTGTGCCTTTGTTGACATCCTCACAGTGAAGATGTATGTTGTAGCTTATGACAATCTTCTTCATGTTGGAAATAGGATATCTGCATAACCATGGAGGCTTACAATGTTTTTCCCATGTGGCTGCATTTTCCCACCATCCACTATGAGGGGTGCTACTCATCAGTGGTTTGATGAGCATAATGTCCAACCCCAGGCCATGTATTTGCATACCCACCTGTCCTTCCTTCAAGTGGACCAATGAAGCACACAACCAGCTCCATCCAACCCTTTCCCTGAGGATAAGCATAACCCATGCTCCCATGCTAGAGCTGCTAATTGAACTCAAATTGTCTTGTCCATAGTCAGGGCGTTATCCCTCTACTCCACCTTTGCTGGTTTGAGCTGTGTCACTCGTCTATTTAGGATGAAGTACATGAACACTGTGGGTTCCATTCAAGCAGCTTTATTATATACAGACATAAACATATATACAAACTAGTTGTCTCATGCATAGATGTTCACACTCTGGCTGTACTCACAAAATGGCACTGAAGATAGCATGTACCTGCTATTTATATATGTACCTTCAGGTCTTAGAAATGCTTCTTAAAGGTACAACACATATGTTATTCTACATCCTCCCTCTTTGAGAAATACCACTGAAAGCATTTACTGACATGCTATAAGTGCAAAGTAATTTTCCATTATGCAATTATACAAAACTCTCTCTTTCTCTCTCTCTTGCTCTCTCTCTCTCTCTCTCTCTGTATATATATATATATATATATAGTTTCACTTCATAATCTCAAAATGCTGAAATCTCGAATTTCAGCATTTTGAAACCATGAAGCCGAAACCATCACAACACAGACACTTACAAAGCTGAAACCAAAACACCGAACACACAGCACACACCATACCACACACAAACCACAACACCCACACCACAAAACAAATAAACACACAAAACACCACACAAGCACATGCCATCGACTGAGCCCTCCACACCCCCCTACTTATATATACCAACTCCGAGATCGCAAATAATGAAAAAAAAAATCACACCTTGGCATTATACACTCGCGCACACCTACACACATACACACACACACACACACACACACACACACACACACACACACACACACACACACACACACACACACACACACACACACACACACATCACACATACACAAACATCAATACATCCAACACTCACACTCACACTTACACCTCCCTACCGTTACCCACGCATACAATGTACAAAAACATACATATACACTCACTCACCTTCAATTCCAGACACCATCCCAGCCAAACACTTCACGTACCATACTGGAAATGCATAAGCATGGATTCAAGATATTCAAATTCGTACTTATGCACTTTCAGTATTCTGAATTTTCGCCTTTATGGTCTCAGAATACTGAAATTCGAGATTTCAGTATTTCGAGATTATAAAGGGGAACCACATACATGTATATATATATATATATATATATATATATATATATATATATATATATATATATATATGGGTTCTGTGCAGATGTTTGAAGTTTCACTTCTTCGAACCCAATTCACTGAGTCCACTTGTTCGAAGTAGTGAAACTTTGAACATTGACTTCGGCAGTCACACTACAGCGCAGAATGGGAATATTCCCTTTTCCCCTCTGTAGTGCGATCTTGGAGTTGGTATATTTAAGTAGGGGGGACTGCAGGGAGGCTTGCCTCCCTGCAAAACCATGTTTTAGTGTTTTGTTTTTTTTTTTGGGTCGCCCAGGGAACTTGACTTCAGCGAAAGTGCACTTTCGTTGAAGTGAGCTTTCACTGAAGTGTGGCTCTCCTGCTTTATTTTGAAGAAGTGTTCTTTCGATGTAAAGCAGTAGACCCACACACACACATACACACACACAGACAGACACACACACACACACACACACACACACACACACACACACACATATATATATATATATATATATATATATATATATATATATACACACACATACATACATATGTACCGGAAATTCATAAGCATGGATCCAAGATATTCGAATTTGTGCTTATGCACTTTCGGTATTCTGAATTTTTGCCCTTATGGTCTCAGAATACTGAAATTTGACATTTCAGTATTTCAAGATTATAAAGGGGAACCACATATATATATATATATATATATATATATATATATATATATATATATATATATATAGATATATATATATATATCTATCTATATGGGTTTTGTGCAGATGTTTGAAGTTTCACTTCTTCGAACCCACTTAACCAAGTCCACTTGGTCGAAGTAGTGAAACTTCGAACGTTGACTTCAGCAGTCACACTACAACACAGAATGGGAATAGTCCCTTTCCCCCACTGTAGTGCAATCTCGGAGTTGGTATATTTAAGTAGGGGGGTGTGGGGGGTGCAGGGGGGAAGTGCACTTTCTTTGAAGTGAGCTTTCACTGAAGTGTGGGTCTCCTGCTTTATTTTGAAGAAGTGTTCTTTTTATGTAAAGCAGTAGACCCACACACACACACACACACACACATATATATATATATATATATATATATATATATACACACACACACATACATGCAGAACTACATTCAAGTCACTGAGTATCTCACACTGGGCTTGGAAATGTGAGCAAATCATGTGACATATAAACTGAAATTGGATTTAGCAGCTGGGATTGTCTCTGCCAAATGTTCAGCCTTAGGGACGTTATGAACATTATCAGAAACTGTAGTGGGAATCAAAACACGTTCTGGAACAGGAACATTGTCTGATTCACTCTGAGATTTAGAGTCTATATCATAGAAACATTGCTATGATAATGGTTCTGATACAGGAAGTAGATTTATCCTGTACTCCGCACCCTTGGATTTTACTAGATAGGATCTCGATTCTTCACTTATATTTGTTACTTGACCAGTCTGGTCAAAGCCTTTCACTGTTTGTATCCTCACTGTCTCTCCTTCTTTCAATGGACGAAGAAATCTGCTCGATTTGCCATTGCTGGACTTTTGGAAAGAACGCTTTCTAAATAATTGGGCTTTGGTTGCTTTGTTGTTTTTAGCTTTAAGCCTCAATAAACTGGAACTGATAGACAATGTTGTTCTGGTTTGCCTAGACAGAAGTCTCTAAGCAGGTGAGCCAAGTATATTGTCACGGGGTATGTTTCTGAGATTGAGTAAATGCAAAAAGACATCGGTATTGTCACGTTTTGACTTCTCAAGTAATTTCTTTGCACTCTGTACTGCACGTTCAGCTAGTCCATTTGACTGTGGATATTCTGGACTACTAGTAACATGTACAAAGTCCCATTCTCTTGCAAATTTCTGAAATAGCTGACTAGTAAATTGGGTACCATTGTCAGAGATAAGCTTTTGTGGAATTCCATGGACTGAGAAATGATGTTTCAGCTTGGTAATAACAGTAGTGGATGTTAGGTTAGTTAGTAGATTGATCTCAAACCAGTTCGAATAAGAGTCTATCAGTACTAAGTAATGTTGATTGTTCCACTCGAATATGTCAGCGGCTACTGTTTTTCAAGGTAGTTCAGGAGCTTGACTTAGATGAAGTGGTTCATTTTGCAAATGCAGTTTAGTACTATTGCATATTGAACAAGAGGAAAGTACTCTATCAATGTCTTTTGCTAGAGAAGTCCAAAATACTAGTCCTCTCACCCTTCTTTTGGTAACTTTGGAACCTGGGTGACCACAATGCAAAATCTGGATGTATTCTTGTTATAAGGAAGCAGGAACAACAATTTTAGGACCTTTGAAATAATGCCATCTTCCATCAACATCTCATCTCTGTAAGCAAAGTAGGGTTGCACTTCAGGTGGTACACTAGATTGCTTTGATGGCCATCCAGCATCGATATAGTGGTTGAGCTTTTGCAAAATTGGATCAGTCTTTGTGTGATCTCTTAGCTCATCAAATTTTATGGTAGAAAAACTATGCACTTCCATGACATCAAAGTTAAAATTTTCTGCGTCAAGCTGTTCTGTTGTATTTCTAGGTGAGCTGGATAATGTATCAGCCAAATAAAGAAGTTTGCCTTTTGTATAGACTATTTTGAAGCTGTACTTTTGCAACTTATGTATCATTCTTTGCAATCTTGCTGGACTTGAATGCATAGGCTTCTTTAAAATAGTAACCAGAGGTTGATGATCAGTTTCAATCTGTATATCTCAACCATAGATATAATCATGAAACTTGGAACATGTAAACACTACAGCCAAAAGTTCTTTCTCAATCTGAACATATTGCATTTCAGTTTGGGTAAGTGTTCTAGATGCATAAGCTACTTGTCTACCCTCTTGAAGAATAACTGTGCCAAGACCAAATTTTGAAGCATTGCAGGAAAGAGTTAATGATTTGTTGACATCATAGTATCTTAATGTAGGTGGAGTAGCAGTTTTTCTGCTTAAGGTCTTCAAATGCTTTCTGGTGATATTCTAACCATGACCATGTAAAATTCTTACATGTTACCTCTCTCAAAGGCACTGTCAACTCACTGAAGTCTGGTATAAACTTGCCTAAATAGTTCACCATACCAAGAAAACGTTGTAGAGCGTGTACATTATCTGGTACTGGCATCTCAAGAATGGCTGCTTGCTTGGACGGGTCTGCTCTCAAACCAATGCTAGTAAATAACTAACTTCTGGTAGTCTGAATGTGCACTTTAGAGGGTTAAACTTTAAGTTCACTTCACGTTCTCTGTCTAGAACTCTCTTAAAATTTCTGTCATGCTCTGCTTCACCATTGCCTCTGACTAACAAATCATCTACTATTATGGTACAAAGATAACCTGAAAAAATTTGCTCCATTGCACACTGAAAGACTTCACTTGCAGAATTTATTCCAAATGGCATCCTAAGAAATCTGTATCTTCCAAATGGAGCACTGAATGTAGTCAGTAATGAAGATGTGTGATCAAGCATCACTTGCCAAAATGAACTTTTTGCATCTAAGACAGAAAAAACAGTGGCATTTGGTATTAGAGCTGCGATTTCTTCAACTGTACACATGGGATGATGCAGTCTTTTTAATGCTTTGTTCAAATCTCTTGGGTCAATGCATATTTTGATTTAGTCTGAGACTTTTTTGTGAGTTGCTGCCATGGACAACACCCATTCGGTAGGTTCTGTAACTGGACAAATTACACCTTGCTGCATCATTTTGTCCAACTGAGCTTTGACTTTATGCTGCATAGCTATCGGAACTTTTCTTGCAGGTCTGACTACTAGACTTCATGGAATACACAACTGGAAGTTTGCCCAACTTGTCATCCAAAACATCAGCATACTCTGAAAAATAGTGAAGCTAGAACTGGGATGTGCTTATTTGATGAACTTCTTTTGTAAAAGAAAGCAGATTCATTCTCAAACTGTCTCTGAGACCCAATAATGACTGTACAGGTCTTTGAACTACATAGAATAATAAGGTATAACAGTTCTTGGTCACATAAAATGAAAGCAGTACTGAGCCTTCAGTTTGAATTTCTTCACCTCCATAAGCAACAAGTTTCGCACAGCTGGTCACATTTGGTTGTTCGCCAGCTTTCACATTAGCAAATGTGTCTGCTGACATAACATTACACTTTGAACCAGTGTCTACTTTGAGCTAGGTAGATTTACCATTGATCTGGACAGTACAAAATACTTCATTCTTTGCCAATAAATCTACTCATTAATCTTTTCTCCAATCACTGATATGCCATCTACACAGAAAGCAGACTGTTGCAGTTCAACTTGATCAATTTGCTTTTTTAAATGACCCTTCTTTATAAAAGTATGAGGTTTACTTGATTTACCAAATTTTTGAAAATTGTTCCATTTCTTACATTTATGGCATTGTTGACCAAATGCTAAGCACCTTTCTCTTTTAGACTCATGGTTGGCACCACAACTGCAATGGTTAACAATAAAACTTAACTTGGATTTTGCTGATTCACCCTTGCATGGCACTGAGCATGCTCCTTTAACTGAACTAGTCTTAGAACTTGCTGGAAGATTGCGGGGTTTCCTTGCCACACCTACAGAGGCTACAGCTGCCATGTGCTTAAGCCTGTTTCTGCCTGCCACATGTTGCATGATGTCTACATTTGCTGTGGAGCCTGTTGAAACCATGCTCTTATCACTTGCAAGCATATTTGTGTGCCTTTCTGTAACTTCATGGATTTGACAAATCTCAATAGCTTTGTTTAGCGTTTAATCACTGTCACGAAGCAAAATCTTTCTCACAGCAGCATTATTAATACCATACATGAGCCTGCCCTTTATTAACTCATCTTTCAAGTCTCTAAACCTACATATTTTAGCTTTATTTCTCGGGTCAGTAATATAAGCTGAAAAGATGTCTCCTTGCTTTTGATCACTTGTGTAAAACAAATGCCTCTGTAATGTAACATTGGTTTGGGGGTTGCACATTTCTCTATATTTACGTTTCAAACACTTGGGGTCTTCCCCTGATTCAGCTACACAATATGACAATTTTCCCCATCGCCTTCCTACACTTCTGGTGCATATACAAATGAGCGCTCTCTATCTATGGCCTCTGACCCTGACAGACTTAGCAAACTGAATGCCCTGGTGCATGCATCTTTATCAGAATAAGCTGCTTGTATGAATATATTGTACTCTTGCTCAAATATTCTCCAATTCTCTGCAATATTCTGATCAAATACAAGTGGTAGCAGTTTACAGAAACCTTCTGCCATATTAATACATCTTAGTGAAGACTTTTGCCAGTATGCACGAACACACACACATGTACATGTGCCTGAAATTTATGCCAGTACTTGTAACTATGCCCAATACATAACAAGCCTCAGTATAACTGAACTTTGTGAAATATGTTTCCCGGGTACTGTAATAGTCTTGAAATCACCCCTTATTAGTGTAAGAAATATTTCAAAATAACTGCACTGTGCGAATAAACTGGGCGGAAGAAGCCCAGAGTAAGAAACATTTTGAAGTAATTGCACTTTGAGAATAAACAGTACACAGCACATTGAAATTTCTCCACAATGGCAATACTTTGTTAAACTACTCTGTCTAGCACAAGAAACACTTTGTAATAGTAGCACTCTGTGAATAGACACACCCAGCACTAGAAACTTTTCAAAATGGCTGTATTTGACTGCACTTTATGAAATAGTGGGACTTTGCACACAACAAACTCTTCGGAATAAATGCACAGCAATAAACACACATTGTAAGCACTTTTACACACTTTGAGATACTTCGAATAACTCTAGTTAATACTATTCAGATCTCCAATCAATGCAAAGTAGTAATTTATGCCAAAACTCAGTAATTTGCCAAAAAACATGCAGTCGCCTTGCTTTATTTATACTCAATGTGCCCCTTTTTGCCCTTTGTTATATTTATTTTGCTCATTTAATCTCTTTTCATGCCCATTATATTTTCTTGTGCTTGTTTTAACCCTAAACATACTTGTTTTACTTTAAACATGCTCGTCTTGCAATTCTAAGGTAATTCTGAACCCTTTATGTGCTTTTCTGATGCTCATTTTATCAAATATCTTAATTTCAAACATTTCCTTTAATTAATAAACTTTTTATGCTTCTCATTTACTTAATAAACATTTTTGTGCTATTCATTTGCTTAGTAATGCATTTTGTCCCCTTGAAATGCTCTGTTTTATCTTTTTTATAAAATAAATCATTTGTGCAAATTTTCATTACCTTTAGTTCATTTCTGGCCCTTTTTTGCATTCGGTTCACTTAGTTTGCCTTCACTGTTAACTCTGTACCTCGTGGCTCTGAAAAGCAGTCTCTAAAATCCCAGTTCTGACACTATGTCACTCGTCTAGTCAGGATGAAGTAGACAAACATTGTGGTTTCTGTTCAAGCAGCTTTATTATACACAAACATAAACATATATACAAACTAGTTGTCTCATGCATAGATGTTCACACTCTGGCTGTACTCACAAAATGGTACTGAAGATAACACGTGCCTGCTATTTATATATGCACGTTCAGGTCTTAGAAATGCTTCTTAAAGGTACAACACATAAGTTATTCTACAATCTTCTTGTGAACAAATAATATAGTTGTGTATTAGTCATATGACTTGTAATAAATCCATTTTCACTGAATTTTGTGCTACTCTGCTAGTTTTCCCAGGACTTCCTGCTGTAGTAGTGAATTTTGTGGCCAACCTTTATGGGGCTGACCCACTTACAAGGTTGCTAGACCAACTGCTTTTGTTTTGCTAATATTTGTGTCAGTAGAACTGAACTGCGAACACTGACTAAAGAGTTATTTACATGTTGTGATTTGTCCATGACTTCTAGGCTCTTATTGGTGAATTGTGTTTGTTTATAAACAACACCAGTGTTTTGATGTAATTTAGTTAAGATATTGTTTCATCCACTTAGTGCTGCTGTATTTGGTAGCATGTTATTATCTGGTTCATAGTTATGGTAGCTTGTCTTTGTTGTCTTTGTTGAGATTTATTAAAGTTCAAAAATAAATAACAAAGAGTTTTACCTTTTAGTCTGGAGTCAAGAATAATGCTTCAGGATGTGCAAAGTACTTATTTATTCCATAAACAGCATTGGGAGACTACCTACTAAAATTTTTAGATCCATCTCAAAGAACAGAGGAAAATACCTCATTTATATATATTTTTTTCTTATCAGTTTTATGCATGCAGAACTTTGCCATAACATAGCTTTTAACAAATAATAAAACTGTTAAATATTTTATGTCCTCGTGATCCTCGCTTAGAGCTTCATGTAAACATTTGACAATATACCTTTTACAACATATACCACCTGTGCTTAAGATTTATTGGCTTGTAACTTTTTAACATTTGGTACCAATACACACGATCTCACAGACATACTTGCAAAGACTCATCTCCCAGCCTGAGAAGGCCAGAGCATATAGTTGATTAATCTGGTTTCCACACATACCTGATACTTTTAAAAATAACATTCCTTAACTCCTTCAGCACTTCCTTGCAAGCTATAGGCCCCCCTCTATGACCCAGGAAACCCATACCATGTATTTAAACTTATTAGAAACACTAACCATCCAACCCAATGTCATATTCATGGGTGACTTTAATTACCCCGCTATTAACTGGGAATCCTATATGACACCAAATGTTCAGGTACAGAGATTCCTGGATTTTGTAAACACAAACTCCCTGGACCAGATAATGAATACACCAACCAGGAGTGCAACCATACTGGATCTGGTCCTCACTGATATGGGAGAGTGCTGTACACCCCCTACTGTAATGTCTTCCCTGGTAAGGTCAGACCACAAAATGGTCTCCTTTGAAGTAAAAATAAAGCCTGGACCCCAGCTAAACCTGGAATATTCAGGAACTACTCTAAGGCTAACCTCCTGCTATCCTAAGTGATAACCTGTCAAAATTTCAAAACCCCAGAAACCCTAAGAACACTGCTGAATATGCGGAACTATTCACAGAAACCCTGTACAGGCATGTTAATACCTCATAGAGGCAGCTGTACCAACCAGGAAGAAGTACAGAACTAACTCAAAAAACAAGCCACCCTGGTGGAATCACAAAATCAATAGGCTGTATAACATAAAGAAGAAAATCATAGCAAATTAGGAGGTGCAACACCCAGCAGGTTAAAAGCACTCTCACCAAACTAAACAAACAACTCAGAGAACAAATAAAGTCTACCAAAGCCAAATTTCAGATAAGTTTGGCCTCCCAGGCCAAGGACAACCACAAGGCATTCTTTAGCTATGTCCGCAACCTCAAAGGCAATACACAATTGTGTGCCAGAGCTCATTGTAAATAGAGCCACCTATAATGAGTCAGAAGATATAGCAAACCTGCTGGCTGATAAAGTCAGCTCCAACTTTACCCCTCTCTCCCCCTCAACCTTCCCTCTGGAAATACCATCAAATATAAGTCCCCCTGCTATCACTAGGGAACAGGTCATTAATGCTGTCTCTAAGACCAAGAACACTGCATCAATGGGCCCAGACAATATCCCAGGATGCCTTCTAAATAGCATTAGACATGACCTATCAGGGCCTCAGGAATTACTATTTAACTGCAGCCTTCAAACAGGATTCGAGCCTCATGAATGGAGAACAGCAATAGTCATCCATCTGCTCAAAGGTGGGCCATCTACAGACCCTGGAAACTACAGACCAATAAGTCTCACTAGTCTAATATGTAAAGCCATGTAAAGAATTATCATGGAAATGATCAATAGAGATATAGCAAACTTCCAGCACTGGACCCAACCCAGTTTGGTTTCGTCAAGGGCAGATCATGCCTACTCAACCTGGTGGACTTCTTTGAGAAGGTAACCAAAGCGATGGATGAAGGAAAAATGGTTCAAACTGCCTACCTTGACCCAACCAAGGCATTTGACACAATACGCCACTTTGGCATTGTTGACAAACTCAAGAGGTTAGATATAAACTTGTATGTTACCCAGTGGATAGCCAACTGGTTCACAGACAGGACCCAGGAAGTTAGAATTGGGGATTCCACCTCTACGAAGTGGAGTCCCTCAGGGATCAGTCCTTGGACCGCTCCTTTTTGGCATTTACTTCTCTGAAGTCAAGGCCAATGTCAGTGGCCTCTGGTTGACTACATTTGCAGATGATTGCAAATTAGAGCCATGGACTAAAACTAAATGCCAATAAATGCATAATAGTATTCTTTGGGAAGTCATCCACCCATGGTAACTATCATATTGACAACACACCCCTTAGAGTTGACCCAGTAGTCAGGGACTTATGGACACACATAGATAGTAATCTAGCCTTTGACCGTCACGTGTCTACAGTAGTGAGGAAACCATTCTATGTTGCACAATTTATAAACAAATGTATGGCATCTAAGTCCAAGGAAGTCATTGTTCACATTTATTCGGCATTCATCAGACCTGTCATTGAGTACAATGACTCTTTGGTATGTACCTAACCAGGCATATCCAACAACTGGAATGTCCACTTAGGTTCCTCACTAAAAGAATACAGGGTGTAAGTAAAATGTCCTCTGCTGACCGCCTCAAGGCCCTATCCCTGTATTGTCTCCTGCAGGCTTTTGATGGGAGATCTATACCTGGCATACAGGGCACTGTCAGACCCCACTCTGATGGACCTTTTGCATATCCGCAAAACAAACAGCACCAGAATTAGCCGTTCTAAAAACTTAAACCTCGCCTGTGATATAAATAAGGCCTGCTGGAGAGACAGGTATGTATCCCAGAGACTACCCAGTCTATCGAACAGGCTTCCCATCCATGTGAAGCAGAGTTCCTCCCTAACCCAATTCAAGTGCAACTTGGACAACTGAATGGGGAACAGGACATTCATCCCTGGTTTGGCACCTATGTCTCTAATGGACACAGGCAACCTGTAAATGGATCAGCTCCCAGTCCGCTGTTTGTAAATGTTTCATCTCCCAAAACCCTGCTTACACTTATCAAGGGTCAGAACTTGTCAGAGATTTGGGATGCATGGCTAGGCTCAAAAAGGCCCTTGTGGTCATTAGCCTAGTAAACACATATGAACCTATGAACCTATGTACTTATTTTGCCTTCAACTATCTGTCAGTACAGAGAGGATACAATTGTAAGACACTTGAACATAAAGCTACAACTTATGTAAAACTATCTTGCATAATAAATTAAGCATAATGAAAGTACTGCTGCTTATTTTTGCTAGATCCTTATTATTTACAAATTCATCTGAATTTTTGGTATTGTTTGCTAGCTGTTTATTCTCTGAAGGTTTGGTCTGTGTTACCCAGTAGTTGATTATTTAGTATCCCAGCAGTTCCTGGTCTTCTGCTAGGACTTTTATTATTGTTAGATATTTTTTTGGTTTGTTTAACTGCATTTACATGAAAGCATGCACTTTTCTGTTCTGGGTTTTCATATGATAGTGACCTGCTTTTTGCCTTTTATCTATTTGTTTCCTGGCATCTGAACCTTGGGATGACTTTGAGGTGGAGGAGGCTGAGGATAGCTAGCAGACATTGGGCTAGGGCAAGTAGAAGCTCAGTTTTCACTTGACTAGACCTGGGATTCCAAGTCAGGACAGGATAGCTCAGTGTATTCTAGTGTCAGCTCCACTGAAGTCGAAAAACAATCTATATTAGGCAGTACATAAAGCATTTGAACTGTTCAAACTTGGGTGGGGTTTGTTGTTCCATGCCAGATCAATAAATAAAGCCTGTAATTATCTTGGATGTGCTTTCAGATTGCAATTTGGCTTTTATCATTGACACATGGTAGAATGAGAGCTTTGGCCCACATCTTGAGACCTCTGTCCCTCAAGGGCCCCATGTTGTTCATCATCATAGGCAGGATAGAAATAAGAATTCTGCAGATGGGGGTAACCACTTTCTATATGAGTAGGGGTGTCATGTCAACTGTCGTCAACTTTCTTCATAAAATTCCTCTGTCCTATCTTCTTTGATGGTCATGCCTGACTGTCACGGGTCTTCTGTCACACAATTCTTCCATCTCTTTGATGGACACCCTTGTTTTCTCTTGTCTTTCTTTCTATTTCTCCCAAATCTTCTACACCTTCCTCTTTCCTACACGTGTCTGTACCACTGTAATCTGTTCTCTTTGACCTTATCTGCAATTGGAGCTGCACTGGCTTCTACTCCGATGTCCTAATTTCTTCCTCGCCTACATCCCACCACCCATCTCAAGCACTTCATATCTATCACCTCTAGTTTCCTCAACTGTTCTGCTTTCACTGCCCAGGTTTCTGTACCATACAGTAGCATTGGCACATCACAGTTTTGCACGCCTTACTTTTTAGCTTCTTTGCCATTCTGCTGTCAAACACTACCCCTGACACTCTGTGCCTGTTGGCTGCAGCCCCTCTGATTCTAGCTTTGTCCTCCTCATTTCAGGCTTCCCTTCTCCTCAAACACCCCCTCCCAGATACTTGAAGCTGCTATCCTGTTCCACTATTTAACTTTTGTCTCAATTTTCAGTTTGCCTTGTCTGTACTCAGTTTCATCCCATGTGCCTTTAGTTTTGCATTTCATTCGCCTATCATTTCTTGGAGTTCTTGTTCAGAGTCTGCTTGTTATACATTCAGCAGTTTTGTTGATCTGTTCTCTTCAACCTGTTTGTTAATGTAGTCAATCACCAGTATGAAAAGCAGCGGGCTCAGGGCTGAACCCTGATGTACATTCACTCTCACTGGGAATCCCTCTGTGAGTCCAAATACTGTTTGCATTTGTGTCATCGGGTTCTTCTACATACTCTGCACTAACTCAACCAGTGTTTCTGGGACTTCATATCATTGCAGGACTGTCCAAATCAGCTTTCTTGAGACCTTGTCATATGCTTTTGCCAAGTCTAGAAATGCCCAGTTGGACTCTTTCCTCAATTCTAGCTTCTTGTCAACTATCATTGTCTCATTGTAAACATCAGGTTGACTGTGCTGCATCCTGATCTAATTCTGAACTGCTCACCTCCCATCTTATTTTCTACTACTCTGCATTTTCATTTATAAGTCACCGTCTCCAGCACTTTCATGCAGTGTGATGGGATTGTGTTACCTCTCCAATGCCCATAGTTGTGAATGCTCCCTTTATTTTTGTACACTACCATTAGAATGCTTGCTCTGCACTCATCTGGCATACACCTTTCTTTCCATACTGCTATGAATACCCACTGGGGCCATTTCTCTCTTAAAGGAGTACAACATGTTATTCTAATGTATTCCTCAACTTCACGGCCGTTTCCCTCCCTATTTACATTGTCCTCTGTAAAGCAACAACAATAAAGCATTTACAATTTTTATAATTCCCCGTAACAGAAGCCGACCTTCTCATACTGTGATGGTTTTACTTACAAAATGATTCTCTCACGTTTGAATAAAGCTTGCTGGAGTCGCCCAATTACTGACATCATCGAGACCAGGCAGTGCAGGTACTTTTTTTTTTTTTTAATCAGTTCCCTCCCCCAAAATGACATCACCACAGCCGTCATCTGATTCTAACTAAAATAATAAGACCCACCCATTCTGTGATGTCATGGCCCCCTTGTCCTTCCCCCAGCCTGAGTGCTCAAATACAAGTGCAGGAGGTAGGGTACTTCTTTTTAGCATTGTGTTTCCAGTATGCTGTATTTCCCTATTGGAACCTTGTGTGAGTCCCTTTCTGCATCAGCTTCCCTCGTGGATTTATACTGGTGAGTATGACATTTTTTGTAGAAATACATTGTTTGACAGCAAAGTATCAGTATCTCTTTAATGTGGCATCTTCATTTCTCCTGGCTTTTCGGTCGCTGTGCTGCATAAGTTCACACGTGCATCCAAAAATGTTTAAACATTGCCTGTTTGGGTCCTGCTGACCAAACAACTGTTGTGGATACATGTATGCACTTGGTATTGAACTGTGGCGCTTTAGTACTGTACTTTTTTATATTTATTTGCCTTTGCTGCAGCATTCCAGCTGTTCCGCGTGGTGTTGGTTGCCAGTGGCAATTATTACTATAAAGCTGTCTTCTTTCCAAAGTTATTTTCTCTAGGTTCATAGGTTCATAGGTTCGTACTAGGCTATCTGCCCTAGGGCATTTATAAGCCTAGCCAGAGTGTATGTGGCTTACACCACCCCTTAGGATGAGAATACTATGCCCTTTTAGGGTTTAGTTTACTATGCCTCTGTCTAGCAGTGACACAGAGATGACCCCCGGGGTAAACCTACGATCTCCCATCCACTCGTCGAGATTTCTCTTGAATAGAGTTAGTGAGGGGCTCTGCCTAACATGGACTGGGATTCTGTTCCAGAGTGTAGGGAGCCTCTGGGTTATGAATCTGTCCCTCCAGCACGTTCTATTTATTTCTGTGTTGAGGTTTAAGTCACTTGTTCTCGTGGCTCTGATGGATTTGGATTTTCTGAGGTGGAGCATGTCCATTAATTCAGGATTGGACATGGCCTTGTACGTCAGGCACAGATCACCTCTGAGTAGGCGGTATGCGACTGAATAGAGCTGGAGTTTTTTCAGTCGGGCAGCATATGACATATGTTTAAGACCGTTTATCCTCTTGGTGAGGAACTTTTGGGGTCTTTCCAACTGCTGCAGGTGTCGGGTGAGATACATCCCAAATGGGGCATTGTACTCAATCATTGGCCTGATAAGAGAAGAGTACAGGGGCACAATGACCCCTCTTGATCTAGATGTGAAACCCTTCATGATGTTTCCTAAAGAGCAGTACCACTGACTACCTTAAAGATTTTCTGTTCAATATGGGTAGTGGTTGTGCCGTCTTGTAATCTGTTCAGTGAGAAGGTGTAATGAGAAAACTTGCTGTCTGTTGTCTGATGCATTAGACCCACTTCAATCTGCAAATTGGCACTGTTTTATTCCTTTAATGCCCTGTACTTTTTTTTTTATGTAATTTCCTTTCCTGTGGCGTTCCTTTGCCAGCTGTTCCATGTGGTCTTGGTTGCCAATAGCAACCGTTTTTCTTTATGGCCCTGTGATGTCTGAAGTTTTGTGTGTGCATGACTGTGCAATTACGAACTTCCAAGCCATTATTTTACACTCGCTTAGCTGTTTACTTTTTTTTTCTTATTTTATACTCGCTAAACAGCTTAGCGAGTGTAAAGTAATGGCTTGTTAGATCGTAATTGCACGCTCACACCGACAAACACTCAATTATGTTGCTGTGCTTCTCCCATAGGTTATTTGCCACCTACGAATTTTTTTTATCTAAAATATGTCTCTCTACAGACATAAGGGTAGTGGGTTTGATTCTTGTGTTGTTTGGGCAGTGATTGCAAGTGCGTGGGGAGAGAATGAAGTGTGTGTGTGTATGAATGTAGGAGTGCCTGCATGTGTGTATGACAGAGCGAACAGTAAGGGAATGCATGGAGAGTGTGTGTATGAATGTAAAAGTGCCTGCATGTGTGTGAGAGAACGAACAGTAAAGCAATGCATGGAGAGTGTGTGTATGAATGTAAAAGTGCCTGCGTGTGTGTATGAGAGAGCGATCGGTAAAGGAATGCATGGAGAGTGTGTGTATGACTTTTGAAGTGCCTGCATGTGTGAGAGAGCGAACAGTAAAGGAATACATGGAGAGTGTGTGTATGACTTTTGAAGTGCCTGCGTGTGTGTGAGAGGGCGATCAGTAAAGTAAGAAACTCCTGTTCATAAAAAATAAAACGCACCATATTAACACTTTTTATTTACATGTTGTTGTTTGTCTTTTGGCTTTTTCCTGGTAAGGGGTCGCCACAGCGGAACTCAGGTCCGCTAATGATTGGCAGTAGATTTTTATGAAACGCCGAGGTGCCAGCTCGACGCCCAACCTTCAACGAAGGCACGCCCATTTACGCACGCATGTCTTTCGAACGCTACCCAACCACGGGGAGGACATGCAAACTCCACACAAAAGGCACTCCCAAGCCAAGCCGAGAATCGAACGGGAGAACCTCTTGCTGTGAGGTAACAACGCTACTGCCGTACCACCGCGGCAAACTAGCACTTTTTAAATTACTAATCTTAAAACCCTTAGAAAGGCAGTTATCATTTAAAGAGTTACCCATACAAGGGATTGTAATTTATCATGCCTGGGAAACATCTTACTACTTTTGCGTTTCAGTATGGTGACATGTTGTATATTGCCTTAACTTTATTTAGATTTGGTGACCCTTCCTTCCTTTAACATATATTACCATAAAACTCGAGAAATTATGTATTAAATTTGCATTTCTGTTTAATACCAAAATTATTTGCATATTTGTAAAACTTGGCTTATAGAATCATTGTTTCTGTGTTTTGCCACAGGCTGCATTGTCAAAGAAAATGTTAACATTCAGAATGCCTGGGATAAAATATATTATACATCTGAAAATTTCTGCAACCGATCTTACAACCCAAGTTAAACTCCTGTATCTTCTAAGACATTTGTGATTAAAAATGTATTTGTTATTCTGTTCTTAGGATTCACCTCCATTTGGTAGTAACCTGCCTTCACATCCATTTTGCTAAAAACAGTAGCACCATTCAACATAATGACAATGTCATCCAAAGTGCTTTACCTCAGGATTGCTTTATTTACCATACATATATCAATGCTACAGTCATAGTGCAGGTGTGTTTTGGCATAGGCATGGTATGCAATGGCTAGCCATTCACTCCAACATCAAGAACTGACTAGCCATTGTCACAATAGCACAGGCATCTGGCATCCCACAGCAGTTCTATTAATTTAGTTTTGAATGCTTCCAGATTGCTTTGCTCCCTAGCTACTCCTGGGAGATTATACCAGCCTGCTGAATCCAGCTTTGAGAATGCATGTTTTCCTGTGGTTGTCTTGAAACATTGTCTGATAAGTATTAAGCCATCTCCCCGATTGTCTCTCAGATAAGAGTTTGGTTAATATGTTGTTTGGATTTTAGAGGTAGACAAAGTCCCATTTTAATAATTTCTATATCTTTGAACCAAGTAGAAAGGTTGTTCTTTCATTGATGGGTAGCTACTTGAAGCATTGGAGGAAATAGCAAAGATACATATTTGGTTCTGCAAGTAATTCAAATCTACAGATCTTTGCAAAAGTAACAGTACAAGTGTTATTTGTGGTAGAGTGAAGAGCTATTAAAGTGAGCCCATGCTCAGTTTTTGGGATAAGTATGTTTATAGCTTTGGTTGTGCACATGCTGGAGGTGAGAAGGTATGAGAGCTTGTAGCATAAATTTAGTTATTTAAGGTTCCGCTAATATTATCTGTATGGCTTGTTAATAAGAGAGTATGGTCCAATGTGATCCTGGATATTTTTTGCTCTGTTACTACAGGCAGCATATTGCCTGATGTGTCAGTTATTGTCAGGTGCAGAGTTTTAGCAATCTATTATAGGGTGCCAAAGAACATTACATTTGATTTTCTCTGACTAATAATCAGCATATTATCATGTGTGCATTGGCAGATCCTTGCAAAACTTATTCTGAGTTTTTGCATAGGGTGTTAGTGTTTTTACTTGATTTTAACAGCAGATGATAATCAGCATTCATTCCTATAGTGAGCTGTGATTTCTTGTGCCACAGATGATGACCTGTAGCTTGCTCAGAAATGGTAAGGGGCACTCTCCAGTTATTTGCATGTGGGTAAATGCCTGGGTGTCATCCGGTTTGAAAAATATTGAAGAATACTTGCTGCTAATCAAGACTGAGACACATTTCCACCTTGTGTCCCATTCTCTTGTGCCTCATGGTCTACATGTGTGCAAGGCAATTTAGCCTTGCACTGACAGAGTACATTCTGTGGCTTTAAACCATGTCTGTGTAATGTCACAAATCCAATGTTTCTGTATTCTCTACAGAGCTTGTAGGTTGTGCAGTTTCTTCTGAATTCCTTCTGATTGTATTTCCATTGCCATTATTTTTGTCGCTGTCTTGATGTGAAATCTGTTTTCAATGTGTAATTGTTTTGTTTAGCATATGGTCATCAGTGATTGTGCTACAGCACTTGAAAGCAGTGGTAGCAGCACATCGGTGAGTATATTTGCTTTTTATGCATATGGCTGTGGGTTCTACTACCGCAACCTTTAGATGGATAGGAAACCGTAAGTTGTACTCTAATGTTGGGTGCTGTAGTCGTGACTGTCTTAGTTTCTTTGGTTTGCCATCCATTCCCTATTGCAATGTTATTTTTTTACTGTAATCTAGGCAATGTATTTGTCAAAGGCTGTAGGCACACAATCTGTAGATGAAACACTGAATTGGACATTGCAATGGATAATTCAGATCTGCCTTATGCAAGATATGCAAGGCAGCAGTTAAGGGACTACAGTACAAGGTCAGACCATTGAGATGGCACCATTTTGAGCTTTTACCCCGGGATGCCGCTGAAAACGTTCATAGTGTGCCCAGTCAAACTAACCAGGTAAACAACCGGATAACAAAATATTTACTGCAACTTGCCAAGAAAGAGCAAACCTCTACAGGTAGCCAGTAAAGTGAATCAAACCAAACAGCCAGAGAATCATGGAAATTTGTTTATACAGGAAAAAATCTTAATTACATCTGGTAACAGGTCATGTTACATTTCAATATGTTCATTTTATTCAGTAGTAGTGTAGTAACACCAATGTTTGGAAACACAGAAATTTGGTATGCATACTTGTACATTCTGCATGGCAAATGATGCTTAGGTGGTGTATCGCTTGCATACTTCTCTGTTGTATTTGCACCAGATACTGCTAGTGTGCAGTGCGGGAATAGAAAGATTAAAACATTACCCTGGTATCAGAGGTGGCAGTGCAACATATTCATAGTGGCTTAACATGAGAGTAGCTCTAAGCAAGCACCATGTGAAACCTGAACAAGCACCTAGAATTATTCAGTGCAGCTTCCACACCTTAAGTCTGAAAATGAATTCACATACTCACATGAACAGGAGTAGCTGCATATTGATGGCTAAAGGTGTATGGGCATGTTGGGTGGTTACTACACTGAAAAACTGGTATGTAATGGTGGAGATATTTGGAAGGCATGAGCAAACACACCAGTATATTAAAGCCATAGCACCAGTTGAACTGGAGGCTGGCAAATAGATTTAGTAAGGGATTTTGTCCATGCACAAATATTTCAGCAGTGATTCTTTGCAGTGGCATCCATTATCTGATTCAAGGTAAGTTAACATTGATGTCCTTTATTTAAAATAAATAAATAAATAAATAAATAAATAAATAAAAAATTTACTTTGTTATAAGTGACTTCTGGACACAAGAAAAAGGAAGGGGAAAATATAGCAATGTGGTTTGTATGTACAAAGACAAATCCAGGGACACTGCAAAAGGTTTTTTTTGCAAACCAACCAGTGGAGTAAAAACATATGAAGGCAAACACTGCATACCAACACACTTTGCACACGTAAATCTCAATTTTTAACAAGGTGGAAGCATGAAGTGATACCTTAACACTTAAATTAATAAAGATCTAAACTGGTTAATAGTATAAATGTTTTATTCTTTAGCTCCTTGGTGCAAGACCTTACTGGATGTGAATGCAGTCAAGTAAGGCCATGGCTATAGTGCAGCAAAAAATGTCCCCTCTGACAAAGGAAATGCTAGAGCAAAGATTAAATTACATGAGTCAAGCACCCTGCTGAGATCTGCCAATCAATGGAATTACCAGGTCAAATTACCCTCAGGACTTTGACAGCTAGAGAAGCTAAGTGTTATGGGGAGGGGAGAAGTAAATGGACTGGAATTCATTGTCTCACAAATTAGTGCCATTTAAACTAAATTAGAAAAAAGGCAGCAGTAGACAGCACTTTGAGTGTGTTCTGTGGCATTTGCACTGTTTCTGTTTTAAGTAGTCATTCAGCAGCAGGGAATGTTACTTACACTGTTCTATTTTACTCAGTACTTTGTACGCATGCAACATCTATGAAATGACAGGAACTTTAGGCAAACGGAGGCCTGCATGATGTAACATTTCTGAGGCAAACAATGATTTCTGGGATACTGGATGGCAGCCTGATTTATCCAAACCACATCAATATGCCAGCCTCCAGGTGGTCAGAGTCTGGAATTACATATAAAAATATTTAAAATCCTGTAAATAATCCCAGAGTGCTGTTAAAGTGTAGGAAACATCATGTCATGATGTTTTAAACATGTATTTTGAGTCTGTGGGTGCGGTACTCCTTTAACTCAACCAACATCTTGATCATATGTACTATAACCTCAGCTGAGCCTGCTGCTTTCCCCAGTATCCTTGGTGCTGTTCTTACTTCTTCTAGGATTGGCTCTTCTTCTTTCATTGTAGGCTGTGGAGCAGTATATATTCCTTGGAGTTTTTTTCATTCAGAAACTGCTGGAAGTATGCCTTCCATCTGCCTTTGATGTCCACTAGACTGATGAGCAGATTGTTGCTAGTATCCCTTAGGAATGATGCCTGATGATAATATTCTAGCTTTCTGTCATTGTTTGCACCCTGATAGATCTTTCTGTGCCATTTGTTGTGTTACTTTCCAGAAGATGGTAGAGTTTTTCCTGATGCCTTGTTCTTTGCCATTTTGATTGATCTCTTAACTCTTTGTTAGCCAACCAGTATTCCTTCTTAGCCTTGTCTGCCTTTTCAGTCTCTCTCTTTTCTTCCTGCACTATACCAGTTTTGTGATAACTTCCTGGACTTCTGCATTCCACCACCATATGTAGCTTATTTCCATACCTAGCTCAGCTGCATATCTGTTCTATAATCATGCTGTTTTGAGATACTGACATTCATTTTTGGCTGCACCCATTTCCTCTTCTTTTTGAAGTAGCAGAGCCCTGAGTAATTCCTAGAACCTCGTGCTTTTGCTCAGTCAGTTTTCAGCTCTTCAGCCTAGTCTATGTGTTGATCTTTGAGCCTTCTCTGACCACTTCTTGCTGCTAATTGCGACAACAACTGGTTTATGCTGAGGGTTGTTAGTTTCACTGGGGGGAGGGGATGACTTTGTAATCTCCAATTCTGTCCTAGTGCCCTTTTCATATTAGGAGGTATCTACCTCAGTTGCCTGTTCTTTGTTCTTGTATGGGATATTGTGACTGTTTCTTTTGGTGAATCATGTCTTGGCTACCATAAAGTAATTTTCTAGAGAGAAGTATATAATGACCTCTCCTTCTTTATTCCTGTTGACCCAATCCTGTGGACCCAGGAGGTGTTCATATCCTCTTCTGTCTCCCCAGTATGAGCATTCAAGTTCCCCGTTATCAAAAATGGCTCATATTATACCCATTTATCTATGAGGTCCTGCAGCTGCTGCCTGAATGCCCTCTTTTTCTCACCATCACAGCCTGCTGTGAAGCAAAGACTGAGACCATGAAGACCACTGTAGCTTTATGCTGGATTCTGATTGCCATGAGTCTGTCACCGATTCTGATGATGTCATTCACTGTCTTCAGAAGACTCTTCCTTGCCACAGTTCCCAAACCATTTCTAGCCTGTCCTCTCCCTGAATAATAGATTCTAGATTCCAAGCCCAGTGACTCTGCTGCACTGACTTTTCTCCATGTCTCCTGAATACACAAGGTATCCAATCTCCTTCTTACTCTCATGCCATCCCCTTTCAAGCTGCATTCTGTCAGTGAACCTATAGTCAGTGCAGCAATAGCTCATTTATAGCCGGTTGATTGGTTTTACATTCAGCTTTTAATCAACAGTTATCTCAGGTAATACGGACTGGACACGTGGACACTGTCTTGCCAATAGCTTATTGACACATGGCTGTTGGACATTATGGTGGACAGATACTGGCTAAACAGGGATTATAGACCACCTACTACCATTTGCATGAGTCCTGGTATAGTTTGGAATAGGCCAGGTCTCAACCCACTTAGCACCAATAAATACCCATGCCCATTTTTGGTGATACTAGTCAACCTGACCCAATCACCAAGAGGCAATTATATACTACTGACTAGCTAGCCCTGACACAGTGCACAGTCTGTGGTCTGTGTTCTCCTATCTAGTGGATACTGAGCACCACAATCTATGTCCAAAATGGTCGGTTTACATGAATTTCCCCCTGGTAGGCACTGCCTTGATTATGTGCTGCTTCACATGACTCCACTCATTTTTGGGTGCACTCTGTTGACATGTCTCATAAGTTCCACTGGGAAGGCTGGTTTGGAACTCAGTACCTTGCATCCTTGAGGTGGAAACAACAAGCATGTTTTCAGAGGTGAGAGGAACATTACACAGACATGGTGTCAACATGTAAACTGCACAATAACAGCAACAAAAAAACGAACAACAAAATGGACAAATGAGCAGTTCATCCCATCTCCTAAACAAGGAAAAAGACTGGGAAACACAGCTGGTAATGCAAAAGCAGAGTGAAATCACTGATACACATTTCTGAAGGCTACAAACCAATGTACATTTAACAATAAAATGCATTTTCAGGAAAAACCGAGCTCCTCTCTGTCCTGTGCCTTGCCAATAGACACTTATTGCAAATTAACAAAGGAAAATATCATACAGATATTATGGGAAAAAATGAATCTGCAAGAAAGTTAGTCACCTGATAACACAAAGCCATCAAAATGATAATAAGATGTCGTTATTCCTGAACACTTCTTAAAAAAATAATAAAAGTAAAAGCTGAAACATTGTCAGTGAGGCATTAAATGCTAGAATTATGTTATTCTGTTTAAAAATAAACATTGATATTTTGATTACAGTGTCATAGGTTCAAAGATTCATCACAATAACACTGAAATAATACTGAAATCTGCACTGTAGGCTTTGTTATTACTCATCTAGATTTGCTATTTGATTACATATTGGCAGAAAGACTATTTTTAAATTAAAAAATTATAGAGTTGCTAAAAGTATAATGAATTACAGACCTAATAATTGTGTCAAGGTATAAACATGAGTTACATTAATATTCTATGTTTTAATCATTGTGGGTAACATAGTATTAACCAACACTTTATATCACATTACCAGATTATGATTAATTAACTATAAAACTGCTTCTAGTAATGTTATCTCCCTGTCAAAAAAAAAAAAAAAAGGCAAAGGGCTCCCTCTGCTGGTAAAAGAAACACATGGAACAAGAAGCAAATGGGAGTCTTGTATTGATTTATTTGCAGTTTGTTAAACAGGTAAGTAGACAGGTCAAGCTACCCTTTTCAGCCATGACCCAGGCTCAGAGAAGAGTAGATTAGCAGAAATAAGTGCAATGCTGTGTTTGGATGCATAAGATGATTTATTATAGAAAATACATAAGCAGAGCAATTAAAACAGTGCTGAATATACAAGCATGGGTAGAAATATTTACAATATATATGACAGAAAATTCAAGTTCAAGTGAACAGTTGATTAGGAATGTTACAGCAGTGATTATATGTTCACGGTAAAGAGATACAGAACAAATTCCAGTGCATGGTATTATCTGTTCATATAAAGAGGAAGTATTCAATGGTTAGTAGCTGTGATAGGATGCCAGAACCTTTGTATTGTTTCTCCAAGTGTGCTAATTGCATGCTCAGAATTTCACTTCCCCTTGAGCCAAGCACAAAGTCCATAGAGCTGATAGCCACACTTGTGTTCAAGGCCAGCCAGCTTTTATTAACACTAAAATATTAACAATAAAACAAGTACCAGAAAGCAATATGGAAATTGTTGTACTACATTGAAAATACTTACATATCATGTCCGGTGACAGTGGTTGCACTTACATCTTTTACTTACATATTGTGAATGGATTCTAGTAGGTGCAGATAATAGATCCTTCTCATTGATATTCTTTATATGTATACATTTTATTCTTTTATTTTTAAGAAGGAGTTACAATTATTCTAAAAGCTCTACAGAGCATCTTTCTATTTTTGGAATTTGGAAGATAAATTCCAATGAATTTTAGTCTGCATAGCTACAGCTCCCATGTTAATACGTTTATTTTAGGAATTCAGTAAGGACTACTGTGGGGCGGCCACAGTGGTGCAGCAGTTAGTATTTCCGCCTCACAGCAAGAGGTTCTCCGGTTCGATCCTTGGCTGGGGTGCCTTCTATGCAGAGTCTGCATGTCCTTCCTGTGGTCACGTGGGTTTCCTCCAGGTGCTCCGGTTTCCTCCCACATCTCAAAGACATGCTGTAGGTGGATTGGACACACTAAATTGGCATGAGTGCGTGCATGTGTGTGCCTTCTGTGGAAGGTTGGGCGCTGGGCTGGCAACTCAACACCATAAAACTCCACTGCCAATCATGAGCAGACAGTGATCTGCTGTGGCAACCCCCAACCGGGAAAAGCCAGAAGAAGTAAGGACTACTGTGACTCGGGGAGTGTAGGATTTTCATGGCTCCGTCAATGATATGTATATGCCAGACAGGGCATAAATGGCTAAACAATTGATTGCACGCACTGTCAGCAGTGTAAAATCTAAATCAGTTTTCATGCCGAACATTAAATTCCCATTATTCATTGAGCCCATACATATGCACTGATATATGATTTTGTGAGGATTTTTCTGTCAAGCAGTTTATTGCAGGTCTTCATGTGTTTGGCAGATGAGGAGAGTAGTGCTGTACATCATGCATATATTTATAAAATGAAAAGTAGGTTCAGATCTGAATTTGTTGGGGGGAGAAAAATCCATGGTATCCTTCAAAGTCTCAGAAAATCCAGTATGCAATCTATGCCAGGTCAAAAACAAACAAAGAAGAAACTTTGGAGTGTGAAGGGTGTGAAGTTCACTCCTTGAAATATGTTATGCACCTAGTTCACAAATAAAAATCGAACTGTAAAATATGTACTACAAAATAATAAAATAGAAAACAGTAGGTAGTCCACAGTTTAGTTAAAAACAGAATATCCTTTATTGAAAACACACAACCAAGCAGTCCTAGTTGAATATAATGATTATTCAGCATTCAGCACTGTAGTGTTCCTGTGCAAATCTTTCTGTCAAGCAATCTGCAGATGGTTAGTATAAGATGTTTCATACATTTCTATGTCAGACATCAATAACATTCTTCTATTATAGTTTGCTCACTTATTGTCTGTAGTGTTAACTCAGATCTTGCAGACACATTCTTTAAAATGCATTATTTGCAAGGAAATTGTTTGCCAAAAAAAAAGACACTTTTCATCCATACCTCTTCAGATTTTTGCAGAATGTCCAGATTTTTGCTTCTTATTTTTGGTCTATTCCTCATAAAATTTTTGGTTTTCTGGCAAATCACTGAGATGATCTGTGGACAGAAGTCACTAAATAATGACATACATTTGTGTTTCAGACTTCAAATCCTTCAGAAAATGTATGTTAACACAAACTCTTTTACACTAGCAAGTAAGAGTAAGTGTATAACAGCTATATTTAAAATCTATCCCTATTTTTGGACCTTTGTTCCCCCCATTTTGTCAGGCTTTGTCAAGATTTCTTGCACTAAGAGGTTGAGAGGTATGTTTTCATCGCATATCAATAATTACAAAAATTCTTCAATGAAACAGACCAACATGCCCAATGTAAAAGTGCTGCTGAGCTGTAGATTATAAACTGGCACATGCATTCATACATTCATTCAATTATTCATTCTATGGCTATCTGTTTTATTCATTTAGGAATCAAAGACGTTAGCTTTTAGATGGGATGCCAGTTTATCACTAATGTAGTTAATGCAAATTCTATGATTCTCTTTTTCTTTCTGTGTCTGCCTACTCACCCTCTCTCTTTGTGTCACACACATGCAAACACATTGACAAGAACATCTGCAACCAGTTTGGAAGGTAGCCAGATAGTTTATAATACTTTATTGTGACGTGGGAAGAAATGGGAGCACATAGCAAAAACCAAAGTGGAGAAAGGGAAGATATATAGAATCCACATGGGATGCACTCAGCTGAGATCCAAAATGGAGAATCCAGAAATCTGAGGTAGCAGTGCTAACCCCTGTATCACTATGCCAGTCACAAACTCATACAAATTCTAATAAATTCCAACTATTCTGGCAATGGTGATAACTTTTAATTTTTTTGTTTGTTTTTTTTTTTTTAGACATGAATACTATCTGATAATATGCAAATGTTTTTCATCTTTATTATTCCGATGTAGACCATTATCTGTTTGTTCCAGGATAAGTGACAATAACATAGTGTTCAATTAGCCTTGTAGCCCATATAAAAATCTTTGACAGATGGTCATTTCATGTGTATGAGACTTGTTAATGTGGTAAGGCTTATGTGTTCTGATGAACTTCTGGGCTCTACCATATAAAATCATGTATTCCTAGTAGATTCAACCATGGTGAAGAGGCCTGACGTACAGAGGTGTGCTCAGGATTTTTGAAATTGTGTATTAAAGTGCACGCCAAAGTATAGCATCTACCAAAATATAGCCCCTGCATGTGTAATTCCCTCTCCCACCCTGCGCAGTTTATGTTTCTGTGGATCATACCACTTCATTGCTGCTAATTCTGTCCTGCGCAGTTTATGTTTCTGGGGATCATACCACATCATTGCTGCTAATTCTGTTAGATAAGTTACTCTGGTGTGTGCTTTGCTATGTTGTTACTAAAATGCCCACCCAGATGAAGTGCTGTCCAGTTGAGCTATGGATGAAAGATTATATTTGACTTAGATGCACTGTGAAGGAGGACGCTGCCCATGTTGTGCTGCCTGTGCAGCTGTGACACTTCTGTATCATTCACAACACTGATGACTGATCTATTGCCTGCATATCAATGGATTTGACAATCCATGCTTCCAGACGTATCATTAGTCACTGCCTTTTACTTCCTTTTGTTACATTTTCCTTTCCATTGTCAACATATACATGTACAGCTTAGGTAAACTGTCTTACATTATATGATACCTGTTTGCCCTTGGCATATGCAGTCTTCCCCTGCATATAACTTGCTTAACATTTCTGTTCAATTTGTTTTGTACCTATCATTATCCTGTTGGTTATTATCTATACTGTCAGCTGTCTCTTGGGTGAGGTATGGTTTCATCACCATATTAAGCATACATCATGCCATCAAAATGCTGCAAAAAAACCTCTGCATATGTCCAGGCATTGGACTCTTGACTTTGTATGAATATTTTTTTCCAACATCTTTATTAAATTTCCACATGTGACAAAGGCAATCTTACATTTATATAAATGAAAAACATACAAAATGAAATCACTTTAGTTGTAAACAGTTTACATCCCAGACACCACTGAAACAACTGTAGTTGTAAACATTACTAATCACTTGTAAACATTCTAGTCATTGGCAGTTAAGTATTATATAGCACATTCAAATCCTGCCGTTTAAACCTCATTCCTGCTCTGCATATACTTTTATCACAATTCCCATTTTTCTATGTAGTTTGCTCCTTCCTTTTTCTAAAGATCCCAATTCCAGTTGTTTTATCTCTGTTACTGTATTCACTACTTCTAGTAAAGTTGGTCTAGACTTTGATTTCCATTTTCTAGTAATTGCTTTTTTGGTAGCCACCATAATTAGACTCAGCAAGGCTGTACTATGTCTAGGCAATTCCGATTCTGTAGCATAACTCAAAAAAATCATCTCCCCAGTCAGTCTAATTCGCCCACCCTGCATCTCTGACAGAGCAGCGTGCAGGGAATCCCAAAAGTCTGCTAGCTCATCACACCTCCAAAAAATATGTTCCCAGCTACCTCTTTCTTGCCCATCACACCTCCAGCATTTGCTATCCACCTGAAGAAAAATTCTTTGAGTCTACTTGGTGTATAAAAATACCTATGTAAACATTTCCAGACAAAGATCCTAAATCTTCTAGACTTTGTTGCATATTCGGGAGATATACATATATCCCCCATTGTCTCTTTGTGAATTGCTTATCCAATCTCTCTTCCCAATCATTTCTAAGCTCCTCTGATTGATTCTTGTAATTATCATGCAGTATTTATATGCTTTACTAATTATTCCTTTTTTAATGGCAGCTTCTGTTCTACATTATTAAAAACTATACCAGTGCTGGTCTTTCATTTAGGAGCCCCCTATTTCTTTCCCTTTGCCTATACTCTGACATTAATCCTTGATAGGGAAGGTAATCTCTACCCTGCAGTCCAAATAAATTCTTGGCCTCTTTCCATTCTATTACCTTTCCCTTTTTAGTTATTTGTTCCCAATACCTTGGTTCCTTTGCCAGTTTTCTCCAATAATTTCCACCCACCTCTTGCCTATTATTTGTATCCCTGACCACAGTCATCCCTATCAGCAAAATCTCTTTTCTCCATTCTCGTGCTGGTTTGGTTCTTAGAATACTCCCTGGTATTTTATGAATATAATACTCTTGTATGATTTTGGTTGTTCTCCTTAAGAGTCTGCATCCAAAATCCCAATCTCTTCTTATTTCTTGAGCTTCCTCCCTGCATCATCATCCGTTTCCACCTTGAATTATAGTGTTCTGCCTGTGCTATGTATAAGAGCCTTAACTATGTTGCTCTAAAATACCCCCTCAAATTAGACCAATAGTCCACCTTGTTCTATTGGTAGAATCAGCTTATCCCATTTGATCCTTGCTGTCTTCCCTTCCCAGATAAAATCCTTCAACTCTTTTTTAATTGCTGTCCACAATGGGTATGGGATGTTTTGACCCCAGACAGTTCGACCCCAGACAGTTTGACCCCACTGCAATGGCAAAGCAAGAAAAAATAAGCCACAGATATTTTGACATAAAGAAAAAATGTTATATACTGCTCATGCATCCACATAGTTACTGAGAAAATGTCAAAGACTGCCTCAAAAAAAAAAAAAAAAAAAAGAAAAAAGTAAGTCATGAGGATATATAACTGTTTAAAACATCTGCATTTGAAATACATGTAATAAAATGTCAAAGATTGTCTCAAAAAAAAAAAAAAAAAAAAAAACAAGAAAAAAGAAGTCATGAGGATATATAACTGCTTTGTGAAATACAACCACGATCAGTCAATACAATTTTGGAGATGTGACAAAAGAATGTCCTATAACTGTAAAATTAATAAAAAAATGATTTCATTTAATTTTAAAGAAATTATTTATAGTAAATAATAGATTAGTTAACATATCAACATAATGTAAAAAAATATATTTAATTGATGGTAAACATGTTATAAAGTATGTTATAAAGTAACTAATTATAATATGTTAAAACATAACACTAGTTATTATATGTTAAAGATTTAAATGTTATATTTATACTAACCAATGTAATAATTAAATAAAATAAAAATATTAATAATAAATATATTTACAATGAAAAATTAACAGTGTTATTATTGAATAATTGATTAATTAATAACTTAATGGTAAAGTACTTAAAAGAATATATTTGGGGTCAAATAGTCCGGGGTCGAACTGTCCACTAAAAAATGACATATACAATACATACACATTTATACATAAAATTGTATAGAAATGCATTGGGGTCGAACCGTCTGGGGGCGAACAGTCCGGGGTCGAATAGTCCTGCTTCCTCCACAATTTCTCCTCTGGTTGATAAAATTATGCCTGATCTGTGTACAAGACTAAAGGGAATAAAAACATTTTAATGCCAGTTTATCACTATTAATTCTATGATTCTCTTTTTCTTTCTGCGTCTGCCTACTCACCCTCTCTCTTTGTGTCACACACATGCAAACACATTGACAAGAACATCTGCAACCAGTTTGGAAGGTAGCCAGATAGTTTATAATACTTTATTGTGATGTGGGAAGAAATGGGAGCACATAGCAAAAAACAAAGTGGAGAAAGGGAAGATATATAGAATCCACATGGGATGCACTCAGCTGAGATCCAAAATGGAGAATCCAGAAATCTGAGGTAGCAGTGCTAACCCCTGTATCACTATGCCAGTCACAAACTCATACAAATTCTAACAAATTACAACTATTCTGGCAATGGTGATAACTTTTAATTTTTTGTTTGTTTTTTTTTTTTAGACATGAATACTATCTGATAATATGCAGATGTTTTTCATCTTTATTATTCTGATGTAGACCATTATCTGTTTGTTCCAGGATAAGTGACAATAACATAGTGTTCAATTAGCCTTGTAGCCCATATAAAAATCTTTGACAGATGGTCATTTCATGTCTATGAGACTTGTTAATGTGGTAAGGCTTATGTGTTCTGCTGAACTTCTGGGCTCTACCATATAAAAACATGTATTCCTAGTAGATTCAACCATGGTGAAGAGGCCTGACGTACAGAGGTGTGCTCAGGATTTTTGAAATTGTGTATTAAAGTGCACGCCAAAGTATAGCATCTACCAAAATATAGCCCCTGCATGTGTAATTCCCTCTCCCACCCTGTGCAGTTTATGTTAAAGGAGGATCATACCACTTCATTGCTGCTAATTCTGTCCTGTGCAGTTTGTGGTTCTGGGGATCAAACCACTTCATTGCTGCTAATTCTGTTAGATAAGTTACTCTGGTGTGTGCTTTGCTATGAAGTGCTGTCCAGTTGAGCTATGGATGAAAGATTATATTTGACTTAGATGCACTGTGAAGGAGGACGCTGCCTGTGCAGCTGTGACACTTCTGTATCATTCACAACACTGATGACTGATTTATTGCCTGCATATCAATGGATTTGACAATCCATGTTTCCAGACGTATCATTAGTCACTGCCTTTTACTTCCTTTTGTTACATTTTCCTTTCCATTGTCAACATATACATGTACAGCTTAGGTAAACTGTCTTACATTATATGATACCTGTTTGCCCTTGGCATATGCAGTCTTCCCCTGCATATAACTTGCTTAACATTTCTGTTCAATTTGTATTGTACCTATCATTATCCTGTTAGTTATTATCTGTACTGTCAGCTGTCTCCTGGGTGAGCTATGGTTTCATCACCATATTAAGCATGCATCATACCATCAAAATGCTGCAAAAAACCTCTGCATATGTCCAGGCATTGCACTCTTGACTTTGTATGAATATTTTTTTCCAACATCTTTATTAAATTTCCACATGTGACAAAGGCAATCTTACATTTATATAAGTGAAAAACATACAAAATGAAATCACTTTAGTTGTAAACAGTTTACATTCCAGACACCACTGAAACAACTGTAGTTGTAAACATTACTAATCACTTGTAAACATTCTAGTCATTGGCAGTTAAGTATTATATAGCACATTCAAATCCTGCCGTTTAAACCTCATTCCTGCTCTGCATATACTTTTGCCATAATTCCCATTTTTCTATGTAGTTTGCTCCTTCCCCTTTCTAAAGATCCCAATTCCAGTTGTTTTATCTCTGTTACTGTATTCACTACTTCTAGTAAAGTTGGTCTAGACTTTGATTTCCATTTTCTAGTAATTGCTTTTTCGGCAGCCACCATAATTAGACTCAGCAAGGCTTTACTATGTCTAGGCAATTCCGATTCTGTAGCATAACTCAAAAAAATCATCTCCCCAGTCAGTCTAATTCACCCACCCTGCATCTCCGACAGAGCAGCGTGCAGGGAATCCCAAAAGTCTGCTAGCTCATCACACCTCCAAAAAATATGTTCCCAGCTACCTCTTTCTTGCCCATCACACCTCCAGCATTTGCTATCCACCCGAAGAAAAATTCTTTGAGTCTACTTGGTGTATAACAATACCTATGTGAACATTTCCAGGCAAAGATCCTAAATCTTCTAGACTTTGTTGCATATTCGGGAGATGTACATATATCCTCCATTGTCTCTTTGTGAATTGCTTATCCAATCTCTCTTCCCAATCCTTTCTAAGCTCCTCTGATTGATTCTTGTAATTATCTTGCAGTATTTATATGCTTTACTAATTATTCCTTTTTAATGGCAGCTTCTGTTCTACATTCTATTAAAAACTATACCAGTGCTGGTCTTTCATTTAGGAGCCCCCTATTTCTTTCCCTTTGCCTATACTCTGACATTAATCCTTGATAGGGAAGGCAATCTCTACCCTGCAGTCCAAATAAATTCTTGGCCTCTTTCCATTCTATTACCTTTCCCTTTTTAGTTATTTGTTCCCAATACCTTGGTTCCTTTGCCAGCTTTCTCCAATAATTTCCACCCACCTCTTGCCTATTATCTGTATCCCTGACCACAGTCATCCCTATCGGCAAAATCTCTTTTCTCAATTCTCGTGCTGGTTTGGTTCTTAGAATACTCCCTGCTATTTTCTGAATATAATACTCTTGTATGATTTTGGTTGTTCTCCTTAAGAGTCTGCATCCAAAATCCCAATCTCTCCTTATTTCTTGAGCTTCCTCCCTGCATCATCATCATCCCTTCCCACCTTGAATTATAGTGTTCTGCCTGTGCTATGTATAAGAGCCTTAACTATGTTGCTCTAAAATACCCCCTTCCTTTATAATATGACAGACAACGTAATACCCGCAAACCTTTTATTATCCACATCACCCACTTCATCAGTCTTCCAATACTTCTTTGAATGCACAGTTTCACCCTGCCACACTGCAGTATATTCGACATTTCTCTGATTGACTGTACTGTATTAATTACTATATTAACCTTTCTCCATCTCCATAATGAAGGACCACCCTGCCTGGAATCGCCAGGAAGCCATTTCTATTCTCATCTGTCTCATTTTCCTCCCTTCTCCTTTAACATATTTTCCTTTCCATTCAACTATAGTGTCCCCTTAACTACCCCATAGTCTTGTCTTTCTACCACATTATCCTTTTGCAGCTTCATGTTTCTACTTTTCATTTTATGTTTCCTTGCTACTTACCATGATACTTTCACACTTTTTTCACACTCATACACTACCAGCCTCCTTTCTTCCTACTCAGGCTGAACCCTCCTTCATATCTATTTCCTCAGACTTATTTAATGTCTATCCTGCTCACCTTTTCAAATACAAAACATCTAAGCATTCCATTCACGTTGACATAACCTGGAATAAATTCATATATTTCATAAAAAGACTAACTAATCCTAATCCTTTCTTTTCTAAAATCATTCTCTGTGGTGACATCTATCCCAGCCCCGGCCCCTCAGCCTCACCCATTCCACCGTCCTCTGCCCTTAACTTCTATATGATACCCACTAAATTTTTCCTTACTTCCATTAACATTCATAATATTCAAAACAAAGTTACAGATCTACAAGTATTGCTTCTTCAATACTCACCAGATATTGCTGTCATTACTGAAACATGGATAAAACTCCATATAAAAGATTCTGAAATTCTATCCCTGGCTAAAATTATCAATGTGACTGACTTACACAAAAAGGGGGAGGCGTTGCAATTGTATATAACAACTGTCTAAGTTTCTCACTCCTCAAAACTTACATATCAATCTTCCAAAATGCAGAACTTCTTATCTATCTTCTTCATGTTAATATGCATAAGAAGCTTAGTATAGTTGCCCTACATGGGTACGTATCACGTCACCTAAAACTCATTTCACCTAAACTCATTTCACCAAGACCAAATCACCTAAAGTTCATTTCACCTAAAACTCATTTCACTGACAAGCAGTACTTTAAGGCAAGTCAATGGTATATGTCCTTTTCCCCATTGTAGTGCGATCCTGGTGTTAGTATATATATTAAGGGAGGGTGTGGGGGGCATAGCCCCCTACCTAGTTGGCTTTTACCAAATAATGTAAAACAAAACCAGACACCATAAAACCAAAGTAAGTGGGGGGGGGTTTCGCACCCACACCCCCCCGAAGTATATATACTAACACCAGGATCACACTACAGTGGGGAAAAGGACATATACCTTTGACTAGCCTTATTGTACTACTTGTCAGTGAAATGAGTTTAGGTGAAATGAGTTTTAGGTGAAGAGATACATACCCGCCCTACACATATCACCAGGAAATAATATTAGCCTATTAGAAGAAATTTTTTGCTGGATAAATACAAATATTACTATTGAAACCATTATCTTAGGTGATGTTAACACTGACTAGTTATCTGTGATGTCTAACACCCCAACTACCAGTCTTAACTTGTATGGGTTCAAACAGCCAATCTCTTCCACTACCTGACTCAGCAAAGTGATTCATAAAAATTCTGTCCTTGACTGGATACTTGTCTCTGACCCCAGCTAGCTCAGGGGTACTGCTTGATTCCCTTAGTGACCATCACCATATATTCACCAATAGATAAGTTACCCACCAGCTAAAAAAAACATCAACACAGAATTACCTGAAAATTTTCTAACTTTCATCCTGATACACACAACAATCTACTAAAATCCGTCAACTGGTTTACACTCAAAACTCTACCCCTAGATGAAGCTGTCAACAAATTCAGCAAAATATTCATGAATACTTTAAATGCACTTGACCCTACTAGAAATAAAAGAGCAAAAAAATTTTCAACCCCCCCCCCCGACTGTCTCATTTTACAAGAATTTTCATGCAAAACATGAAAAAGCATGGAAACAATGGCACAAAGATAAAACACGTCAAACCTTACATCTTCACAAGAAGTTGCACAACCTCACCAGGAATCAAATTCACATAGACAAAAAAATATTACTCTGACCCACAAAATGATCATAAAAAAAAATCCAAAGAAATTCTGGAGCTCAATTAACAAAAATTTTCAACCTGGCTCTCCTTTATCACCAACCCCCTATCTGGACTTAACTCTCTCAAAAATAGCTACCAAGTTTAATGCTTTCTTCA
Organism: Protopterus annectens; assembly: GCF_019279795.1. Taxonomy (NCBI): domain Eukaryota; kingdom Metazoa; phylum Chordata; order Ceratodontiformes; family Protopteridae; genus Protopterus; species Protopterus annectens. The sequence continues at coordinate 658,702,243 of NC_056744.1, forward strand.
TCAACATCATTGCCTCTCCTACCTCCAGTTCTCCCCAACTATTTAATATACCTCAAAACCCTACTAGTCCTGACATCCATGCCCTCAATCTCCAACCTCTCTACACATCATATGTTAAACAGTTACTAAAGAAATGTAAACCCTGTTCTCCTTCTGCTGATTATCTCCCTGCTGAATACTTTCAGATCACTGTAGACTCTATAGCATACACAGTCTCAATTCTCATTGACAGATCTATTCAAGACTCCCATGTCCTTGCCCTGTGGAAAAAAAACAATCTTCATTATTCTCCTCCATAACAATGGTAACTTCTCTGAAATCTCTTACTTTAGGCTAATTGCCATCTTGTCCCCCATCTCTAAGATCATGGAAAAGTATCTTCTTCAGTACCTCTTTGCAAAATGATTTCCTAACCCCAACTCACAATATTTCTGACCAGGCCATAGAACAACTACAACTCTCCTCATTTTTCTGACACCATTAATAGGGGTAGAGACCAAGTAAAGTTTATTTCTTCTGTTTTTCTAGATCTCTCAAAAGTCTTAGACACAGTGTCACATGAGAAACTTCTGGCTCAAGCACTTTGTCTGGTCCTTTCCAAACCAACACTTCTATGGTTTTCTAACTACCTATCTGAAATATATCAATCTGTCAAATGTCTTTCTTCTTCATAGGTTCATAGGTTCGTAGCTTAGTACTAAGCTAACTGCCCCCTGAGCTTAGATTTTAGCTCCTAGCCAATTATCTCTAGGGGATCTCACCTGCACCTTGTGTTTTGTAGGCAAAACACCTAAACATTAGGCCACCCTCCCTCCTTTTCTGCTAGTTAAAACAGCTGTTCCTCAAGACTGAATTCTCGGTCCACTGCTCTTTAACACTTTCATCAATAACCTATATACCTCCTCTCAGCAAGCTTGCCTTATTCAGTATGCAGATGACTCAGCTTGCATCTGCTAATCTGACAGCTCATTACAACTACAATCCATGGCAAAAAATACCTTCAGCACAGTCAAACTGTGGATAAATCAAAACCAACGTTTACTTAATCCCAAAAAAGACTAAACTACTGCTGTTTTTTTCTGAAGTCCATTGCCAATGCTATAAGTAACTTCCACATTACCTATTTAAACAATACAGCTGTTGAAGTGATTCATCCATCCTCAGACCCTTTTTCCCATTTTTGCACATGGGGTCAGGGTGTCACTTCAGCAGTGACAATCAACTCGAGCCAAGATTTACACCACCATGTAGCTAGCCATTCTGCAATAGTTCATTCATACCACTCACTCACCTATGGCCAATTTAGAGTGTCCAATCCACCTACTGCATGTCTCTGAAATGTGGGAGAAAACTGGGGCACCTGGAAGAAACCCACGTGACTGCAGGGAGGACATGCAGACTCCACACAGAAGGCACCCCAGCCAAGAATCGAACCGGAGAACCTCTTGCTGTGAGGCAACAATGCTAACCGCTGCACCGCTGCAGGTGTTGAAGTAATTACCCATACCAACTTGCTAGGGTTACCAGAGATGACAATTTAAAGTTTGAGCTTTGCATACAAAACTGTACAAAAACAACTCCTCAAAAGCTAGTTGTACTATATAGAGCAAAAAATGTCCATGCCCTTCTAGTGGAATCACCCTAGCTAATACCCTCTGTTCTCTATGGCTCACCTGTTTTGACTAACATACAGATCTCTCTTAAATCACATCTGGAGCAATGTTATTATATGATAGCTAAATTTGCAGCTAACCTGCCACATAAAACTCATCACTGATCTGCATTACATGCTGTCACCTAGTTAGAATGCCCACGTCAATTTGCCCATACAGAACTTCTTCTAACCAATAAAATATTGTACAATCCCTCAGTTTGCTCTTCTGTCTCCTCAGTACTTCATCACTATTTCCTAAATTGCCCTGTATACTCTCAAGATGAAAACCTGCTTGAAATCTATAAACCAAAAAAACAAACAAAAAACAAAAAAAGTATGGGCCAAAGTCTATACTTACACTCATATCCAAACCATGGAACTCTATCCAAAATTCAATCAGAACTATATCTAGCCTTCATGTATTTAAGTCCTTTCTCAAAGAATTTATCACTAACGTATGGCTATGCTCATGCACCTCTCCTGTATGATCTATATTAATGAATAATTTACATTCTTACTAACCTAACCTCTCATAGTACTATCTGTCTGTACCTTTCAACACCTGCCCTCTCCCCACTTTTATAGTGGACTTATATCGTTTTATTTTTATTTCCTAGTATAGTAGACTATACTCCTAGTACTTTTGCATATACTGATTGTTACATTTAATCATCTTTTTTATTTATTTTTATTTTTACATCACATGCTTTATTGTATCTTATGTATTCCAACATCAAACTGTATGTATATATGCTTTTTTTTAATTATATTTGTACTAGTATTTTAGTTGTTATTTAACTCTCTGGAACTTTTTCCCCGGGTCTCCACCGAAAATGGGTATCTATTACCCAGTTGTAAATTCCTGGTAAACAAATATCAGTAAATAAATAAATCAAACAAATTAAGATGCCAAAGATCAGGACATGATATTTAATGCTGGGATTACTGCATTCAACATATTGTATTTCAAGAGACTGTCCAAATAAAAGCTTGTTTTGTATTATAGGACTATTATTTTATGTCTCCAGTATATGTTTCAAGATAACAAAATATAACTGATTACCATTTTCCTGAGTTTGTATCCTAGCCCTAATCCAGTTTACTTAAAAAAGAACCTTCTGTAAGAGACTGAGACAAAAGCCTTGTTGAAGCCCAAATATAACACATCAGCTGGCACCCACTGATCACGTAGGTTCATAGGGTACTATTGATCTGTGAAGATCTTAAGAAGGCTAACACTGCGTTCCCATGGGAATTATTAGCCCTTATATTTTGCAATATTGTCAAAACAAAAAAGTAACTGGAACCACAAGCAAGGATAAAACAACAGTTTTTTTAACTATAAAGTCTACAACTTATTTGAAAAGTTGATTTTGCAAAAAGTATGAGATATTCATGCTAAAAGTTTAAAATTCACAGCATACTTAAAGAGTTACATTGCAAATGCAAAGAACACTTTCACCTAGACAGGCTTCTTCAGGCAAAAATCTGAACAACTCATTGTGTTTAGCTTATATAATCAAGATGTAGTCACATGATCAAATCACAAGTTAAACTGTAGTCACATGATAAGATTAAAATAAAATATAAAATTATGTGAAAGATGTTTATAAGTAACAATGAACAGTTAGAAATAAAAAGTAAAAATAAGTGATAATACTACTTATGAAATTTTGATTTTTAAAACATATAATATGGAGACAAATACAAGAAGTTTTATTGTATTTGATTATGCAACTACTTCAAGTGGGGCTTGATGGTAACCATGTCATTCAAGCCAGAGGATATATGTGGCTTAAATCTAAAAATCCATTGCAGTTCTACCCTCTCTGTATGTAATTTTAAGTCATCCCCTCTGAGTGGTGCACTTATAACTTGCAAAACAGCAAATTTAAAGGTATGAGTTAGATCTGTATTAAGAGTATGTTTATATAAGGCATTTGTTTCAACACTACCCTTGATGTCTGACATGTGTTGACCTATTCCCTCTTTTAGTTTTCTATTTGTTTTGCCTATGTAATATGCTTCATACTTGGTGCAATTTGCTATGTATATTAATTGTTGTGTGTTACAGTTGCCAAATGCTCTTAATTCAAAAGCAGTGTCTTTGATTGGATATCTAGCAAACTTGTCAGTATTAATATAGTTGCAGAAAGTACATTCGTTACATTTGTGCATTCCTTGCTTGCTAATGCAAAAATAAGATGTATCTTTGGTTGCTCTTTATAGCAAAGAATGTTCTTTAAGTTACTAGCTCTTCTATTACTAACATTTGATGAATCAGATACAATGTTCCTTAGCTCAGGAATCTCAGATAAAATAGACCAGTATTTTTAATAATGGTCTTTATGGCTGGTGTACTTCTATCCTGCGTAAGAGTATATCTTTGATATGATTACGACTAGTGGATGATCTTGCACCTCTGTTAGTGGTTAGCAGGGATGTGTATTCTGTGGTTCTCTTGTTTACAATATCTTGCTTAATTGTCTTATTTTTTTGTTGACTATAACCTATCTGTATGAATTCTAAAGTAGTCATTTCAAGTTGCTGTTCCATTAATGTTTCATTTGTATTTAGTTGAGCTATCCTGACAATTGATTTTTAACAATGTATGGAGAGATATGTGGTGGATGTAAACTGGTTCTATGCAGATCTGTGTTTTTCCTGGATGGTTTTCTAAACATGGTAGTGTCTATATCACCAGTATGAGCTTTATTTAAGGTTATATCAGGGAAATTCATTGTATGAAAGAATACTTCATATTTAAACCTTAAAAATTCAGTAGTTGTAGAGATGTGTGACTCAAATTTCCTGAATTCTTCTAATGTACCTTCCCATAATAAAAAGTCATCCACAAACCTTTTGTAAAATTTTGCTTTTCTGAGAACGGGATTATCTTTACTGATTAGGTGTTGTTTCTCCCACTGGTACATTACAATGTTGGCATAGGTGTTGGCGATTGGGGTACCCATAGCCACACTTCTTGCCTGCTTATAAAATGTCTTTTGATATAAAAAGTTGTTATTGGCTAAACACAATGAGTTGTTCAGATTTTTGCCTGAACAAGCTTATCTAGGTGAAAGTGTTTTCTGTACTTGCAAGGTTAATCTTTAAGTACACTGTGGATTTGAAACTTTTGGAATAAACATTTCTTACTTTTTACAAAACCAACTTTTCAAGTAAGTTGTGGACTTCATACTTTCTGAACAAGCATCTCTTGTTTTGTCCCTGCTTGTGGTTCCAGTTGCTTTTTTGTTTTACCAGTTTTGCCTTATTAGTAAATGACTTGTCACTGCACTAATACTATTGCTTTACTTTTCTTATATTTTGAAATATGAATCTCCAAAGATGGGCTGCACACATATATGTTTGTTACTTAAATATTTTGCCTGCCCATGAGGGCCACTAAAGCTAACCAAGTGTGAATTTGTAGTTACCCAGTCATTTGTCCAAGATACATTTGAATAGAGTAAGAGAAGTTCTCTTCTTTATGTGGCAAGAAAGACATTTCCATATAAGTAATATTCTCTGTGATGCATATCTATGCCTCCACCATTGTTAATCTTGCACAGGAGACTGAGGTCCCTTGAGTGGGTGTTTCTGATATTTCTTGGACTTCTCAATGTGTAATAGATCTAATAGAAAAGGATCTGTTGAGTCTCTATACATGTGGCAGAGGCCATTTTTCAACAGTTTGTATGATACTGAAAAGAGAGACAAGGCTTTGAGATAGTCTACATTTTTTATGACTTATATCCTTGATTTTTAATGAGGCAGCATTGTTATCCTTCCAGCTCACAAGTTCATTGGTTCATAAGTGTATACTTGACATAGTACTCACAAACATGGAGGAGCGTTGTACCCCCCCCAAGCATAATGCCATCATTGGTAAGATCAGATCATAAATAGGTCTCATTTGAAATAAATGTGATGGTAGAACCCCCATCAAACTGTAAAACCATAACAAGGCAAAATTACTTTCTATTAAGTGACAGCATAGGTACTTTTAAAGCTCCCCCAGTCCTGAAAACATGGAGTCCCTGTACAACCACTCAAACAATTGCATAAAAATGGCTGTAATTGCCTGAACTAAACTCAGACTTAGCTGGAAAAACAAGCTACCCTGGTGAACCTCTGACATAAATTAACTATACAACAGAAGGAAGAAATTCCTGTCTAGAAGTAAGTGGGGGTGCACAACATAGAAAAATAAATCCCTCATTAGCTTCAACAGGCAAATCAGGGAACTAGTCAAGTCTTCAAAAGCTAAATACAGGACTAAAATATCCTCCCAAGCAAATGATAACCGCAAAGCATTTTTAGTTATGTCTGAAATCTTAAGGGAAACACTTAGCAATGTGCTGAGTTGGCTGTAGATGGCATTACCTATACTCAGCCAGAAGAAATAGCAAACCTATTGGATGATAAATTTAGCTCATATTTCACCCCATCATCACCGCCGGTCACTCCCTGTGAAATATCCCCTACCATTACTTTGTCTGTTATCACAAAAGAGCGGGTCATCACTGTGCTCTCTAATGCTAGAAACATGGCATCAATTGGCCCTGACAGAATCCAAGGGTGCCTATTAAATAGCTTGAAACATAACTTAGCAGACCAACTTGGATCTCTGTTTAACCATAGTCTCTCGACAGGTTTTGTCCCAGCAGAGTGGAGGTCAGTAACAGTCATTCCTCTACACAAGGGGGGGCATCAACTGACCCAGGAAACTACGGACCCATAAGCCTGACTAGCCTCATATGCAAGGCAATGGAAAGAATAATCATGGACCTGATTAACAATGACATAGGAAATCTCCAGACTCTAGATCCAGCCCAGTTCAGCTTCATCAAGGCCAGGTCCTGACTGCTCAATATGGTGGACTTCTTTGAGAAGGTCACCAAGATCATGGAAGAGGGTAATACAGTGCCTACCTTGAACTGGCCAAGGCATTTGACACAGTATTCCACTCAGTTGTTATAGATAAACTCAAAAATTGGGAATAAACCTCTATGCCACCAGATGGATAGCCAAATGGCTCATGGATAGGACACATGTTGTTAGAGTGGAGGGGGGGGGGTCCACATCCAGCCATTGGTCAGTCATCAGTGGAGTACCATAGGGCTCAGTGCTGGGCCCCCTTCGTTTTGGGATACACTTCTCAGATGTCAAGGAAAATGTAGATGGCCTTTGGCTGACCAAGTTTGCTTATGGCTGCAAGTTGGAGGCAATATTAACTCCTCAAATGATGTTGATATCCTACAGAAAGGTCAGATGCAGACTAATGATTGGTGTCACAGTCATGGCTTCAAACTAAATGCAAAGAAATGCATATTAATACCCTTTGGGAAATCAGATACCCCTGAAAATTACAACATTGATAATAGTCCCCTAACAGTGGACCCATTGGTGAGAGATCTGGGTACTCAGATAAATAGTAATTTGAGCTTTGACCACCGTGTGTCCACTGTGGTGAGGAAATCCTTCTATGTGGTACAGCTTATAAGTAAGGACATGACATCCAGATATAAGGATTTCATAGCACCACTGTACTCAGCCCTCAGCAGGCCAATAATTGAGTACAATGCACCCTTTGGCATTCACCTCACCAGGCAGCTGCAACAGTTAGTGTGTCCACTGTTGTTTCTCACCAAACAAATACAAGGTGTAGCCAACACGCCATATGTGGACCGATTAAGAGCCCAATCACTGTATTCAGTTTCCTACTGATTACTGAGAGGGTGATCTGTGTCTGACCTGAAATGTTACATATTCGCAAAACTAACTGCATAAAGACTACCTGCTCCAAAGATCTAAACCTGATCTCTGACAAATAGATCATGCTGGAAAGACAGATATGTGTCCCAGAGATTGCTCCTCCTCTGGAATAGGCTTCCTTTTCACATGAAGCAGACCCTTTCTCTGACCATTTTCAAATGCAATCTGGACCAGTGGATAGGAAATTGCAAATTCACTGCTGGAGTGGTGCCCATGCTTCTTATGGACAGAGGCAGTCTGTAAAAATAGTCAAAACTCTGCTTGCTGACCCTTGTTATCTTTCCCATAGGGATAGAAAATTTGGTAAAATCTGGGTAGAACTAGCTAGGCTTTTAAATGGTCTTGAGCCCTGGGGCATTTATAAGCCTAGCCATGAATCCCAAATGTGTCCCACAGATGTTTTTTTTTAGACTTAAAGGTTATTTTAAAGGGGTATATGTAAGCTAGTATATGATTCGAAGATTGCCTCTACTCATTAGAGGAGTAGGTGCTGGACCTGGGGTGAATTTCTGATTTCCCATCCAATGGTTGAGGTTATGATTGAATAAGATTAGTGAAGACCTCTGCTTCATATTGATGAGAAGCCTGTTCCAGAGGAGAGAACTTATCTGAAGCACACACCTGTCCCTCTAACATGTCCTATTTATGTCACAAGGAAGGTTCAAGTCCCTAGATTGAGTAATTCTGATGTTATTGGTTTTGTGGATGTGCAAAAGGTCCATCAGTGTGGGATCTAAGTATGCCTTGTATGCCAGGCACAGATCATCTCTCAACAGTCTGTAGAAAATGGAGTACAGACAGTTATTTTAGGTGATCTGCATAGAACATGTTTACACCCTGTATTCTGCTACATACCAAAGGGTGTTGCTGTTCTTAAAGATGGGTCTGATAAGGGCCAATTCCAGAGGAATGATGACCTCCTTGGACCTAGCTGCCATGCCCTTGCTTATAAGTTGAGCAACATAGAATGATTTGCTTACTACCTTAGACACATGTTGGTTGAAAGCCAGGTTACTATCCACATACATCCCCAATCCCTGACTACTGGGTCCACTTTTCAGGGTGTGTTATCAATAAGGTAGCTTCCTAGGGTGGCCAACTTCCTAATGGGTATTATTACACATTTCTTGGCATTGAGTTTTTAGCCATGGCTTTGGCATCAGTCATTTGTCTGTGTTCGTCTTTCCTGTAAGGGGTTAGTGTCTTGGCAGGATTCTATGATTGCCTCTAGTTTGCAGTCATCTGAAAACTTGGTCAACTAGAGGTCTTTGATACTGGCTTTGACTGTCCAGAAGTAAGTGCCAAAAAGGAGTGGGCCCGGCACAAAGCCCTGAGTGACTTTGCTAGAAACTAGCCTCTTTGTGGAGTAGTCTCCCCTATCTTAACTTCTTGGGCTCTATCTGAGAACCAGCTGGCTATCCAGTGTGTAACATAGGTATTAATGCCTAATTATATGAGTTTGTTTAAAATGCCTGCATGGGATTTTGTATCATATGCCTTAGCCAGGTAACAGTAGATAGTATGCATCATTTTGCCCACATCCATTGCCTTGGTGATCTTTACAAAGAAGTCCACCGGGTTGAGTTGGCATGATCTGCTTTTGATGAAGCCAAACTCGACTGGATCCAGTGTCAGAAGGTTTCCTATGTCATTATCAGTCATATCTATGATACTTCTTATCATAGGTTTGCATGGATGGACCACCCTTGTGCAGAGGGATGACCATTGCAGTCCTTCATTCATGTGGCACAAAGCTTGTCTGGAAGCTATGGTTAAATAGCAGCTCAAGAGATCTGGAGAGCTCATGCTTCAGGCTATTTAGGATGTATCCTAGTATAGTACTGAGGCCCATTGATGCAGTGTTCTTAGCCTTATAGAGTTAATTTAGGACCTGCTCCTTAGTGATAGTTGGGGGGATATGTTTGATGGTATTACCAAGGGGCAGCTAGGGAGGAGGGGGTAAAATTGGAGCTAAATTTGTCAGCCAGCAGATTTGCTATATCTTCCAGCTTTGGGTAAGTGACTCCATTAACAATCAATTCTGCATACTGTTGTGTACCACCTTTGAGGTGTCAGACATAGCTAAAGAAAGTCTTGTGGTTGTACTTGGCTTGGTAGGATACCTTTACCTCAAAATTGTGTTTGCTAGATTTAATTTGCTCTCTAGGTTGTGTGTTTATCCTGATGAGAGAATTTTTATTCTGCTGTGCATTGTACTTCCTAAGTTTAGCTATAACTTTTTTTCCCTTTTGTTATACATTCAGTTTATGCATGGATTTCACCAGAATGGTTTGTTTTTTGAGTTTGTTCTGGTCTTGTTTCTGGTAGGCACATCTCTCTCTCTCTCTGTATCTATTAACATGATTGTATAAGGTTTCTGTGCACAATTCTGCATAGGCAGCTGTGTTCACTGGGTTTGGAGGGGCTTGAAATTTTGTTAGGTAATTGGTTAATAATAGGTAGTTTGCCTTAGAGTAATTCCTGACTGTTAAGCATTTGCTGGAATCACAGCATTCATTTGCATTTCAGAGGAGACAACTTTATGGTCTGATCTAACCAGAGAGGACACTGTGGGGAGTACTGTGTGGAATACATTGAATCCCTGCACTGGTGGAGTGATCTCCTTGGCTTTAAACCATGCCTCAGTAACTGTGCAGATGTCTGCATTGTTCAAGGTGAGGAGAGATTGGTAGGAGTGGAGTTTCTTGTTTAGGCTCCTGCATTCAGCAGTAACTCATTCAGATTCCTTTGAATTGTTTTGCTGATTTGGAAGGTTTGTCAGTTTGGCATTGCCTAAAAGGGCACTTTGGGGAGGACAATGTTTTAGCCAATATTTGAAAGCATAGCGGAGAGAGGTACAGACCATCTTTGGCAAGGCAAAGTGCTCTATTGACCAGTGAAGAGAGGTACAGACCATCTTTGTCAAGGCAAAGTGCTCTGTTGACCAGCGGAGAGAGGTACAGACCATCTTTGGCAAGGCAAAGTGCTCTTTTGACCAGTGGAGAGGTACAGACCATCTTTGGCAAGGCAAAGTGCTCTGTTGACCATATTTTCTCAATATGACAAATATTTTACTCCATTTGAATGACACCATAAGCTAAGCCAATTGGTAAAGTAAATCATCTTCTGTTCATATAGTGCCATTATCCCTGGTGAAGGTAGAATGCTGTTCTATGCTAAGCTCATACCAGGCTGGGACACATGCTCTATGATATATTTCTTTTCATATAGTCCAGGGAGGTACATCTCAGGTCATTTACACCCACATGACCTATGACTAGCTTATATGGGTATTTGCAGCTCAATGACTTGAGCTTACGAGTGACTTGGCAGATTCTGACCCCTGGCAGGCAACTCACCATGATCTTCTCCTTGTTCAGCCTGTTGGGTGGAGCATTTGTATGCCTCACAATAGAGTCTCCCATTACTAAAATATTGGGTAGTGTGCTAGCTTGCCTTTGGACTTAAAAGCTGGGGCTCCATGGGGTGAGGCTGTATGTGTGGTGTTGGGTGGTGTTTTGATAGAGTGCTTTTCAGTTTGCTGAGGATAATTGATGTAGACAGGGTGTCTGGGAGGCATTTGAGGGTTAGGAGGATTATTTTTTAGTGCCTTAGCATATGTTGGTCTATGTGTTGGATGCATACTATATGTGGTGGGTGTAGCAACACAAGTAGTGTATGAGTTATTGACAAACTGATTGTTATTTTGAGTGCTTGCATACAAGTGTCTTGCCTCCAGTCACACTGTGTAATTACATACTGTATCGATTTTTCTGTTAGTTGATTGTCAGTAAACATGAGAGAATTTTTACATTATCTCAGTATGCCCATATCCACCAGACTGGTGAAGGAGAAATTTGGAAAGTGCATATCCATGATGTCAGGTCTTTCTAGGTGAACTACAAAGGTGTGGTAGAAGAGAGGTTAATGGTAGGCTAACTTGGGTGCTTTTGAGGCTACAAGCAAAAACTAGGTTATGTAGGTGTCAGTTTTTTGAGGCAGTGCTCCTCAGCACACAAACTAGTTGCTCTTTGCACCACTGAGTTACTAGATACAGTTTCAAAGGTAGTTCTATAGGGAAAATGTAATTTCTAAGTGCCTGGATCTATACAAGACACCGCTAAATGCTAATAGCCAAGTGGGCAATAAAACAACCTCACTTTAAGCCTTATGTTGTGTTTCCCATCTTGGACAGACCAGGCTACCCCCTACTATCACTGCATGAGTAATCTTGAGTCTTTTTAATGTAAAAATACACAAAGGCTAGCTAAAAGTGAAAAGCTAAAACAAATCAATTTAACAGCTAGCTAAGACAACACATTTATAGTGATTTTCAATCAGTTAATACAGCAGCAAGGACACTGGAAAATAAATGTATTTTACAGTCTTAAAATTGAGATAAATGCAATAAATAGTTCAAGAAAACAACAGGAATACACTTACATAACTCAGAGAGATGCAATTTTTCAAGTAAAAGTACTTATCTCAACCTGGAAAATGGAAAACATTGATATCTGTGCAGTAACTGAGACCTGGTTCAAGGCTCCAGACAGCACCCCTGCAATACCAAGCTACAACTCTTACCACACTTTTCAGCCACCAAACCAGGACCAAAACACTAAAGGTGGAGGAGTGTCCATATTCACCAAGGATATTCACACCACCAGGCTAGTTGCCCAACACAATCTGTCTGAAATTCTCCAGGTGCAACTAGCACTAGGTAAGACTGCAATCCGAATTGTAGCTTGCTACTGATCCCTCACCATGCCCCAAGATTCTCACTACACCTTTCTAAACATACTGGAAAATATTAAGATACAACCAAACACCCTAATACTGGGTGATTTCAACTACCCTGCCATTAACTGGAAAATGTATTCGTGTACCAACACCTTTTACCAACGGTTCTTGGGATTCATAAATTCCAATACCCTGGATCAGCTAATCCATAGTCCCATCAGGGGCTCCACTATTCTAGACCTGGTCATTATCAACATGGGAAATCGATGCACCACACCTATGGTCACCCCCTCGTTGGTCAGGTATGACCATAAGCTAATCACCCTTAACATCCACATCCCTCCCCCACCCCCCAGTAAGGAAACCTCCATAAAAACTTCTTCAAAGCCAACTTCATGCTACTCAAGTCAGAAGTGACAAACTTCATGACACCCATGCAGACGGGAACTGAAAGTTCAACTGCTGAATCCTACACTAAGGCACTGTATGAGCACATCCACTCATGCATGAATTGTGCCATCCCAAACAGAACCAAGATGCTCTCCTCCAAAAAAAGGACGCCAATCTGGTGGTCCCCTGCCATAAACAAACTTTACAACAAAAGGAAGAAACTGTTGCAGAAAAGAGGAAAATCCCAGGATGCAAAAAACTCTCTTACCAGCCTCAGTAAGAAGCTGAGATCCCTCATAAAATCCTCCAAAGCTAGTTACGAAAATAAAATTGCCAAAGATTCCAAATACAACCACAAGGCATTCTATAGGTATGTCAAGAATCTAAATGGCAATGCTCAGATCTGCTCTGAGCTACAACAGAATGGCATTAAATATACAGATCCCAAAGATATTGCCAATATCTTGGCAGATCGATTCAGTGCCAACTCTACCCCCCTCTCACCCCCTAAAGGGCCCATCTCAATACCGAAAAATTGCCAAATTTTGGTAATAATGGCCACACAGGTAAAAACCACACACTCCAAAGCTAAGAATACAGTATCCATGGGACCAGATGACATCCCGGGCTGTGTAGTACATGAAGTACAAAATTAACTGGCACCTCACCTAAGTGTCATGTTTAATTATAGCCTCACCTCAGGCTTCATGCCCACTGAGTGGTGCACAGCTGCAGTTATCCCACTCCACAAGAAGGGATCCACTTTGGATTCTGGGAACTACCACCTCATCAGTCTGACGAGCTTGATCTGCAAAGCCATGGAACCTATTATCATGGAACTTATAAACAAAGACATTGGCATCCTTCAAAACACTGGACCCCACCCACTTTGGGTTTGTGAAGGGCCAATCTTGTCTCCTGAACCTGATTGAGTTCTTTGAATTAGTCTCCAGAGCTGTAGATGAGGTTATGGTGGTCCACACATCCTATCTGGACCTCTCCAAGGCCTTCAACACCATCCCCCACTCTAGAATCATAGATATAGTTACTAAGCTGGGCATTAATCCCTACATCATTCGATGGGTTGCCAACTGGCTTACTGACAGAATCCACACTGTAAAAGTAGCTGACTCCAAATCCAGCTCCAGTTAAGTGACAAGTGGAGTACCTTAGGGTTCAGTCCTGAGACTGCTCTTGTTTGGCATCTACTTCTCTGAAGTACAGGCCAAAACCAAGGGATTCTGGCTAACAAAGTTCACAGATGACTGCAAACTGGGAGCCATTTTTGAATCACAAAATGATGTGGATATTCTACAAAAGGGCCTTACAGAAACAGATGCTTGGTGCCAGAGCCATGGGTTCAAGCTCAATGCCAAGAAATTTATAGTTATCCCCTTTGGGAAAACACATGCACCCGTGAATTACCACATAGGTGGCAGTACACTAAACACTGAAAGTGTGATAAGAGGCTTAGGGACACAGGTAGACAGTGGTCTAACCTTAGATAACCACATTGCCACAACAGTCAGGAAATCCTTCTATGTGGCACACCTCATCACTAAGGGCTTTTCATCCAGAAAAAAGGAGGTCATTGTCCCACTGTACTCATCCCTCATTAGACCCATTATAGAATACAACACCCCATTTGGTATGTACCTCTCAAGACATCTGCAACAACTGGAAAGGCTGCAGAAATACCTCACTAAAAGAATCACAGGCCTAAAGCAGATGCTGACCATCTAAAAAAACTCCAGCTATACTCTGTCGCATATCATCTACTCAGAGGGGATCTCTGCTTAACATACAAGGTCATGTCAAACCCAGAGCTGTTGGACATGCTAGACTTAAGGAAATCCCAATCTCATAGAGCAACATGCTCCAGGGATCTAAACCTTGTCATCACAATGAACAAAACATGCTGGAGGGATAGGTTCCTGACCCAGAGACTCCCCAGACTCTGGAATAGACTGCCAATAAATGTCAAGCCGAGTGGCTCTTTGGCCCTCTTCAAAATGAACCTTGATGATTTAATGGGAGATAGGAAATTCACCCTGGGGATCATGTCAGTCACCCTGCTAGACAGGGGTCCAGGAAAGTAAATATTGTGGGAAGAAATAGCCAGGGAATTGTTATGGCTAGGCTTGCATAGGCCGTAGGGCTGATAGCCTAGTACCAACCTATGAACCTATGGATGACAATAGATGCAAAAAAAACTCAGAGTATACAGACGAGGATGCCAAACATTGATGGCCTCTGTGGGAATGAGCCAAGAGCCATTCAAATGTGCCAGATTTATAGAGGTAATGTATTTAAGCAGGCAAATGATAAGTGGAATATAAGACTTTAGCAGGAAAACTGGAATGCAAACAGTTGTAGAAGCACAGAAGCACAAATTCTGCAGCAAACATTGCAATACTGCTACTATTGCAATCCCACTACAGTATAAAGGACCACACCAGGGCAAAGAATTACTAGTAATACTGTTTATGGAAAAATACAGTAATAAATGACTAAATGAGACCAAGATCTGTCAATAGTTCACAATTTTACAACTGTGAATGAAACTACAAGAATAAGGCCCCAGAGAGAATTAAAAATACAAACAGCTAGCATTTTCAAGTAATTCTTCTTATGGATATAGAAGTGCAGTAGAATGTAAAAATAATGCTCAGATTTTGCAGTAGTTCACAATTCTCCCAAAATTGCACATGAAGCTACAAGACTAAGGTCCCACAATAAACTAAAAATGCAAGCATAAGAAAATGCAAAAAAGTGCAAATAAGAATAATAGTATCACCTCACAGGTCACTATAAGCAAGAGAAAATATTTAAACGAAATTTTAATAAAATATTTTTTCTGTTTTTGATAAAAACTTATGATAACTGTTTAGACAGAAACACAGTGAAAGGAGCATTATACTCAATGATCAGTGTAATGAATGCCGAGTCCATTGGAAAAATTATACTGCTGAATTTGGATGCCATACTCTTCTACAATAAAGTTGTGCAATGAAAAAGAACTTCCTTACAATAGTGGATACTTGGTGATCAAAGGACAGTTCATTGTTAACATAGGCTTCCAGATGACTAATTACAAGATCAGTTTCCAGGGGGTGTTGTAGTTACAAAGGGGGTTATGCTTGCTGAAGGATACAATTATACATTTGTTGTCATTTTGTTTCAGTCCATGGTTTTGTTTGGGACAGGCCATCTTGTAAGATCATGGTGTCTTCTGGGAGTTTATGATGGCACCAAATTTGGAGTCATCTGCAAACTTGATCAACCTCAAACCGTTAACATTAGCATTCTCTTCTGAGAAGTAAATGTCAAAGAGAAGTGGCCCAAGGGGTGAATCCTAAGGCACTCCACCAATGACAGTTCTTTTGGTGGAGGTAGAACTACTCACCCTAACTTCCTGTGTTCTGTTTGTGAGCCAATTTGCTATCCAATGTGTTACATAGGGATTAACATTTAGGCTATCATAAAAATTTATGTTAATTAGTGACTCCTTTTAACTGTGAAGGAATTATCGTTCATGTCACAGAGGTTATTGTCCTTTATGAAGGACTCCAGCTTTAACTTCAGGATTTTCTTCATAACTGTGCCACTTGGTATCATAAGGCTGACCATGATCTAGATGCTTGGAGTAGTCATACGTTTTTACAAAGGTTATGGCTAAGAAGACCACCAAGATGCTCAGCCACATCACCTACTATTGGTGGAAGACTAATAATATCTCCATAAAGCCCAACATAAGTAGTTGAATTACATGATGATTAATCAGTCTAACATGGCATAGCTATTCAGAAATGTGTAAAGTAATCATGTACACTCAATGCTCCCTTTTGCCGTGAAATCGCAAACTTTTCGGAATGCAGACAAGATTTCACTTTGGGAAAAATGTTAAAGGTTGCTGCTGCCGTCATTAACCTGTATGTGCAACGGACTTTAATTCAAGGTGCTCTGTTGCTGCCAGACCTCAGCCAAGAAAGAGAAG
This sequence comes from Protopterus annectens, assembly GCF_019279795.1. NCBI lineage: Eukaryota > Metazoa > Chordata > Ceratodontiformes > Protopteridae > Protopterus > Protopterus annectens. Next base: position 658,718,802 of record NC_056744.1, read on the forward strand.
GTGTTTAGACCCTGTTTGACATATCATGGACTGCATAACACAGAAATAGTAGAGCGATACCAGTGGACAGGGAAACACTAGAGGAAATATGCATATGCAACATCTGTCACCCTCAGCTGAGGACCCTGGGAAATCATATAGAACCCATCCCAGTGGAAGCAAATGTATGTCTAGCATTATGTATAGTAGCTACAAGTCCAGAAACCCACAGGAGATATAATAAGGGTGCACCAGACTTCAGCTTCTTGAATTTTACTTCAGTTTCTAAATGTAATACTACAACATGCAAGAGATCATATATTTTTCCCATATATCCCAGAGGACAGAGCAAAAGCTATCCAGGAATTATTATGCAAGAGCACACTTCCCTGAAGTTTTGGGGGCCATAGATTGAACATACATAGAAATAAAAGCTCCACCCAGTGAACAGGTACATTAACAGGAAAGGAAACCACACTATAAACTGTCAGGTTGTCTATAATGCTGGAGGGATCATCTGTAATGTCTGTGCAGGTAACCCAGGCAGTTTTCACAACTTATGCATATGGCACATCTCTGAGTTGTCCACAGGGTATGCTGGGTTGACTTTCCGCAAGGGCATCTTGTGTGGTGTGCAATTTATGCATTGGAACCTTGGCTGATAACACCCATGAGAAACCCACACAACCCCAGTAAGCAAGGATACAATAATGCCCATGCTCAAACTAGGAATATCATAAAATGTGTATTTGGCTTGCTCAAATTAAGGTTCCAGTGTCTAGACACATCAGGAGGAGCCCTGCAGTATGCCCCAGCCACCTCTGCCCAAATACAGTCTGTCCATGTTACACAATATAATTCTCAAGAAACAATTTCAACAAGGACAAATAGGGACAAGACTACAGGCAAGGCCAGCAGCTCCAGTAGATACAAATGAGTCTGAGGGAGAATCACCAGCTGCAGATAGTACTGGCAGATGTAGGTATGCACAACATACCATGTATAAGAGGCTAAGAGGCAAAGGATAGCACACACACACACACACACACACACACACACACACACACACACACACACACACACACACACACACACACACACACACACACACTACCTAAGGGAAAACCTAAGATCCTAACCACATGCAAATATTAAAACAGATGCCTCCAAAAATCCATAACCTTTACTGAACCAATGTAATGGTTGTGTTCTGTTAGCATCACACAGAGACAACCCTCATGAACACATCTTGTAGCTGCAGTATTAGCAGGGTAAGTGAGGAACCTGTCCAAGAAAAAGGGGTATATAATTGATTACTGTCAAACACAAATACTTACATGTCCCTAAGCTGAACTGAAACATGTCTCAGTACAGTAATGTCAGTAATAGTTTATGATTGTTTGCAATATACAGCTATGGGTTTCACCCAATACTGTGCATCAAGCATTTCTGATGATCACTGTATACAAACCAGTGAGAAGGTCAATGGTAGTATCATTTGTACAACTATAACAATAAGCAAATAATTAAATATCTACATTGACTGCATTGCTAATAACAGTAACAGGAATGCAAAGAGGGACAACGATTACATGATTAATCATAAAAGTGAGTAGGAAAGATTAATAAATGCATATTTTCAGCAATATAATTATATTATAACAAGCTTCTGAGCAAGCATACATTAGCTATCCACTCTGTACATCAGACATATATGCATTTTAAGTCAAAAATAAATGTGCAAAGGGCAGGGCACAATTATCATCACTTGCACAGGGTGGGTTTGTGGGGGGTACAGGAGGGAAAGCCTGACACCAAAGACATGTGAGTAACAGAAAATGTATTCATTAAGTATACAATTATTACCGTATTATTATTATACAACAAAATATTAGTTTAATATTGTATGATGAAATAGCTTAACTGTTGCAGTATCCCATCCGAGGGGAAGGTGGTCCACACAGCCTACCTGGACCTCGCAAAAGCCTTCGATACAATACCCCACTCAGGCATTATCGATAAGCTCACCAGCTTAAATATAAACCCCTATGTCACTAGATGGGTTGCAAACTGGCTCAAGGACAGAACCCACATGGTTAGAATTGCTGGAGCCATGTCAGACTCCAAATCAGTTACAAGTGGCGTCCCACAAGGCTCAGTCCTGGGACCTCTCTTGTTCGGTATATATTTCTCGGAGGTACAGGCCAACATGGAAGGACTGTGACTGACCAAGTTCGCAGATGACTGCAAACTGGGCGCCATAATCAACTCTCCAGCTGACACAAGCATCCTCCAAAAGGGCCTCATAGAAACAGACAACTGGTGCCAGAGCCATGGCCTCAAGCTAAACACCAAAACGTGTATAATCATCCCCTTTGGCAAAAACAAAGTGCCCACAAATTACCACATAGGTGGTAATCCATTAAGTACAGAAGAAGTAATTAGGGACCTGGGGACCCAAGTTGATAGCAATCTCTCATTTGACAACCACGTGGCCAAAGTGGTTAGAAAAAAACATTTTATATAGCCCACCTAATCATGAAGGGATTCACATCTAGATCAGGGGAGGTCATCGTGCCTCTTTACTCATCCCTCATCAGGCCCATATTTGAGTACAATGCCCCTTTTGGGATGTACCTTACCAGACACCTGCAGCAACTGGAAAGACCCCAAAAGTACCTCACCAAGAGGATCAAAGGGCTCAACCAGATGCCATATGCTGCCCGGTTAAAGAAACTCCAGCTCTACTCAGTGGCATACCGCCTGCTCAGAGGCGATCTGTGCCTGACGTATAAAGCCATGTCCAACCCGGAATTAATGGACATGCTGCACCTCAGAAAATCCAATTACCATCAAGCTACGCGCTCGAGAGACTTGAACCTCAGCACTGAAATAAATACTACATGCTGGAGAGACAGATTCATAACCCAGAGGCTCCCTTCACTCTGGAATAAAATTCCAGTCCAGGTTAGGCAGAGTCCCTCATTGACTCTCTTCAAGGGGAATCTTGATGAGTGGATGGGAGATCGTAGGTTTACCCCAGGTATCACTTCTGTGTCACTGTTAGACAGAGGCACAGTATACTAGCCTCAAAAAAGGGCATAGCAAAATTAATTTAAAATGGGTGGCGAAAGCCAAACACACTCTGGCTAGGCTTATAAATGCCCTAGGGCAGATAGCCTAGTATGAACCTATGAACCTATGAACCATCCATCCACACATCTTCTGGCAAATTACAAAGGACAACTTACAGAACTTAGTTCTGTTGTGTCTTTAGTGTGAAATGATAAAATGTCACATCTTGAGTATATATAATCTAGTTTTTATTCCTCCTAGTATATGGCTGTGTCAGATAGTGATACCAACCTCAAGTGTGTGTTGATCATGGCCTGGTTTGATGATTCAAATCCAGACAGTATGCTGTTTATGTAAATGTAGTGATGTTTAAGGAGCATATGTTCATTTTGCAAAGTTGAGGAAATGTCACAAACGTACATTTTAAATACTTGCTTCATAATGTTACCCTTTTTTCTTCATCCTTTGTATGTTGTTTGGCATTGCACACACTTGGTTGCACAAGTCCCTAGCAGTGAATGAGAGTTCACTTCCTAACATATAAAATGACAAATTTAATTTGGAATTCCATCAGTGGCACAATTGAGACTGGTGCTGGTGCACTTTCATCAGCTCTCTGGACACTACTGAGTGAAGAAATTTCACTGACTATCTTTGTGACACTAGTTGTAAATGAAGTAATGTGAGCTTAGAGAAAGAGGCCATATAATCCAGGGTTCAAATTCAGTTTACATGTATTTATTATGACTGGATTCAGAATAAATACTGACACCCAATGTTGATTTTGAAATGAACAGGCTAAAGTATGATAAATTATAAAAATCTTACCTGTAGTCCGTGTGAACCGATGTTAAAAACATTTTGTTGTTTTAAACTCACTTCTTCTCATTATTAATAACAATGTGTGCCGTGGATGTTGTAACATATGACATTTTGTAAAGTATGATAACACAAAAGGAGTAACATGACTAATATGGAAATGTGTCATCCATGTTGGAGAACTTGTCCATATGTCAGAGTTATTCATCATGACAGTAATACAATTTATTGTAAACTTTTATGTCATGAGTAATTTTATATACTGTGCCAAGAATGACCTCCTTTCATTATCTGTGTGTCCCCTTTCTGAACATTTGTCTGAAATCCTGATGATGTATAACCTGTAACCTAAATGCTGCTTGTGATATAGCAAGCAGATGTGAAAAGGATGAATGTGTCATGTTAATGCTGTACGTACTGTGTTCTTTTATTGATGTATCCCTTAAATGTGTTAGTTTTCAATATAAGCTTTTTTCTTTTTGAAATTCTGGAATGCTCAGCAGCACACAAACACAATTTATAGCCAAAGAAAACATTGAAAACAGTTAATTTGGGCTGCCTGTTGTGGCACAAATGAGCCTGGTACAGATGCATGGCTATCAGCACTCTGGATAGTACTGAGAGAACAAAAGGCAACTATCAGTTAACTTTCTTTGTGGCACAAGGTGTAAGTATGGTGAATTTAATGAAAGAAGGCAGGTAATGCAGATTCAAATCCAGTTTACAAATAACTTTACAGAGGGGGAACTGAATAAATATTGACATACAGTGTGGTATTTAAATGTGTTGTGGGAAATTCAACTGTTCTCAGTATTGCTAACAATATGTCAGCTGCTGTATGTACCTTTTCCCATTATTTGGCATTACGTAAAGTCCTGATAATGTGTGACAGAAATTAAAGTTCTGATGTGGCAAGGAGATGCGAGAAGGATGAGTATGCCAATGTAATGCACTTTTTACTCTGATCTTTGGCAGGCATATCCTTTGATTGTTTTAATTTTCCTTTAAATTATTTTAAAGTTTTTTGCTGCCTTTTGCATTTATGCACCACTTGGCAGCACATAAACATGTGCATGGTCAAATGAAAAAAAAATGAATTTGGGCTACCTTCAGTACTGCACATGAGCCTAGTGTTGGTGGGTGGCCATCAGCACTCTGGATTGTACTGAGTGATTAAAATGCACCTGTTTCTATTTTTCTCTTTGGCACAAGCAATAAGTACAGTCATCTTAGAGAAAGAAGACAGGTGATGCACAGGTCAAATCCAGTTTATAGATACTTTTACAGAGATGGTCAGAATGCCATTTGTCACAACATTTTGATTAGGAATATAACACTTAATATAAATGACTATCATAACTATGTTTATTGCAACAAATGTATCATTAATGCTTGCTACATAAGCTAGTATAATGTGTGTAAAGTATGTTAAACATGGCAATTATGATATTTAATTTAGAATGTGCTTGCGTAAGTAGGTTGTACACAGTAGTTTTGTTATAATTATTATGACTCAACACATTTGATAACTATGTGTTTAGGACAGTATGTTTTGTGACGGATATATGTAATATACTCGAGCATGTATTACTCAGGTCATACAACTCCATGTAACTGAAATGTACTTAAAACCACAAATCCTGACTTTTACATAAAAATGCAGTTCATAGGTTTATAGGTTCATAGGTTCATACTAGGCTATCTGCCCTAGGGCATTTATAAGCCTAGCCAGAATGTGTTTGGCTTTCGCCACCCATTTTAAATTTATTTTGCTATGCCCTTTTTCGAGGTTAGTATACTGTGCCTCTGTCTAACAATGACACAGAAATGATACCCGGGGTAAACCTACGATCTCCCATCCACTCATCAAGATTCCTCTTGGAAGCAGAGTGCCTCTTTGGACCTCGTCAAGAGGAACCTTGACAATTGGATGGGAGAAAGGAAATTCACCCCAGGGATCACGTCAGTCGCCCTGCTAGACAGGGGTCCAGGAAAGTAAATAATGTGGGAAGAAATAGCCAGGGAATTGTTATGGCTAGGCTTGTATAGGCCCTAGGGCTGATAGCCTAGTACCAACCTATGAACCTATGAGAGTCAATGAGGGACTCTGCCTAACCCGGACTGGGATTTTATTCCAGAGTGAAGGGAGCCTCTGGGTTATGAATCTGTCCCTCCAGCATGTCCTATTTATTTCAGTGCTGAGGTTCAAGTCTCTCGAGCGCGTAGCTCGATGGGATTGGGATTTTCTGAGGTGCAGCATGTCCATTAATTCCGGGTTGGACATGGCTTTATACGTCAGGCACAGATCGCCTCTGAACAGGCGGTATGCCACTGAGTAGAGCTGTAGTTTCTTTAACCAGGCAGCATATGGTATCTGTTTGAGCCCTTTGATCCTCTTGGTGAGGTACTTTTGGGGTCTTTCCAGTTGCTGCAGGTGTCTGGTAAGGTACATCCCAAAAGGGGCATTGTACTCAATTATGGGCCTGATGAGGGATGAGTAAAGAGGCACGATGACCTCCCCTGATCTAGATGTGAATCCCTTCATGATTAGGTGGGCTATATAAAATGTTTTTCTAACCACTTTGGCCACGTGATTGTCAAATGAGAGATTGCTATCAACTTGGGTCCCCAGGTCCCTAATTACTTCTTCTGTACTTAATGGATTACCACCTATGTGGTAATTTGTGGGCACTTTGTTTTTGCCAAAGGGGATGACTATACACTTTTTGGCATTTAGCTTGAGGCCATGGCTCTGGCACCAGTTGTCTGTTTTTTATGAGGCCCTTTTGGAGGATGCTTGTGTTGGCTGGAGAGTCGATTATGGCGCCCAGTTTGCAGTCATCTGCGAACTTGGTCAGCCACAGTCCTTCCATGTTGGCCTGTACCTCCGAGAAATATATACCGAACAAGAGAGGTCCCAGGACTGAGCCTTGTGGGACACCACTTGTAACTGGTTTGGAGTCTGATATGGCTCCAGCAATTCTAACCATGTGGGTTCTGTCCTTGAGCCAGTTTGCAATCCATCTAGTGACATAGGGGTTTATATTTAAGCTGGTGAGCTTATCTATAATGCCCGAGTGGGGTATTGTATCGAAGGTTTTTGCGAGGTCCAGGTAGGCTGTGTGGACCATCTTCCCCTCATCAATGGCCTTGGTGACTGTTTCAAAGAAGTCAACCAGGTTTAAGAGGCAGGATCTGCCCTTAACAAAGCCGAACTGGGTAGGATCCAGTGTCTGTAGGTCCCCAATATCTTTATTTATGAGGTCAATGATGATCCTTTCCATAGCTTTGCAGACCAAGCTAGTCAGGCTTATGGGGCGATAGTTTCCAGGATCCATTGAGGCACCACCTTTATGGAGAGGGACCACTGTTGCTGTACGCCACTCTTTGGGCACATATCCTGTAGTAAGGCTGAGATTGAACAGTAGTTTTATGTTTGGGTTTAGCTCTTCTTGTAGTTCATGTAGGGCAGCCGGGACACCGTCTGGTCCCATTGATGCTGTGTTTTTTGCTTTGGAGAGGGCGGCTTTTACCTGAGCATCTGAGATGTCAGGGGGGCAGCACTCTGCTGGGATAGATATTTGCCCTTTGGTGGGAGGGGAGACGTTTGCGCTGAACCTGTCAGCTAGGATGTTGGCAATGTCTGTGGGCTCGCTGTAATTTTTTGTCATTTTGGACTAATTCTGAGCATATCTGGGAATTACCACCCAGGATCCTAACATAACTAAAGAAAGCCTTGTGATTATCCTTAGTGTCCTGTGCAATTTTTCTCTCAAATCTGGCCTTAGACAATTTTATGAGTGCCCATAGTTTTTTGCTAATACTGATCAGTGATGCCTTCCCTTTTTGGGATTTTGCTCTATCATTTAGTAGCTTCCTCCTTCTATTGTATAGTTTGTTTATGGCTGGGATCCACCAGACAGGACGTCTGCCTTTGGAGGATTGGGTCTTGGTTTTATTTGGGATTGCATGATCCATGCATTCCTGAAGGTGTTCATAGAATGCGTTTATAAAGGATTCTGTGGTCTGGGCCGTATTTTCCACAGGCCCGGGGGCTTTGAAGGATTCCACCTCAGTTTTGAGGAGTGTGAAATTTGCTTTAGAGAAGTTTTTCACTGTGGTTTTCTGGGCAGGGGTGGGGTCGGGATGTGAATATCCAGTGAGATTAGTTTATGGTCTGATCTTACCAGTGAGGGATACACTTCTGGTCTGGAGCATGGAGTCCCCATGTTGGTGATGATCAGGTCCAGTATGTTTTCCCTCTTGTGGGAGTGGTAACAAGTTTTTCCATAGCATTTGAGTTTATAAATTCTAGGAACCTTTGGGCTAGGGTGTTGGAGCTAGAGTAATGCTCCCAGTCTATGTTTGGGTAGTTGAAGTTGCCCAATATAATGGTGTTTGGAGAGACCTTCATATTTTCCAGTGTTCTCAGGAAGGCCGAGTGGGGTTCCTGGGTTTGGGAGGGTGGTCTGTAGCAGGCTATAAACTGGAAGGCAGTTTTACCCACTGTTAGTTGCACATGGATAGTCTCTGATGCTTCGTGCTTTGCCACCAACCTGGAGGTGTGGGTACCTTTGATGAATATCGATACTCCCCCTCCTTTTGTGGTTCAGTCCAAGTTTTGGGGCTGAAAAGCATGGTATGAGGTATAACCTGGTAGTGCTGGGGTGCTCCCGGGAGCCCTGAACCAGGTTTCTGTTACTGCACAGATATCGATGTTCTCCATGCTAAGGAGAGTTTTGAGTGCGTGCATCTTGAGGTTTAGACTTCTGGCGTTGAGTAGCATTACTCTTAGTTTCTTATCCCTTGTGATACCTATGGAGGTGGGTTTGTCTTTTGAGCCTTGCCTAAAAAAGGCACTATGGGGGTAGCAAGAGTCTTTGCCAATATCCGAAAGCCCAGGGGTGACAGGTGCAAGCCGTCCCTAGCGAAGCATCATGGCTTGTCGACTATATCATCCCAAGCTGACAGGCATTGGATCCCCTTTGAATGACACCAGTACTTAAGCCAATTGTTGAAATTGATCATCTTGTCTTCATATTGTGGCATCATTCTTGGTGAGGGTAAGATGCTACTCAAGGTCAGGGTCATACCGGCCTGGGCTACATGCTCAGAGAGCTCCTTTATGTCTCTTTTCATGTAGTCCAGGGAGGTACGTCTCAGGTCATTCACACCAGCATGGACAATGACTGAGTCATATTTGTACTTGCCTTGGAGTGACCTGAGTGCTTGAGTTATGTGGCAGATCCTAACGCCCGACAGGCTGCTAGGATCTGCCTAGGCTGATAGGCTGTTCCATGACTACTTAAAGTCACACGCATACAGGCATCTCTTAAGTATATCTCCATTTATTCTTAAATTAGTATATCTGTAATTAACACATAAAGTAAGTTCTCCTGTGGCACTGACAAATAATATGCAAAGTTTAACAGTTTAGCCTTATTTTTTCATGAGTTCAATTCCCAGGTGGTACTATTCAATCTTACTAGTGTGTAAGTCCCAAATACTAACAGCCCAATATGTCACAAGTCATACCATTTTTCCTTCAGCCATCCAGGTTTATAAAAAAACACCATAAAGTATTTCAGTGTTTAATATTGGAACATGTGCCAGGTTGAGCATTATACATGGTCAAATCTCACTAACCTTCTATGTTTTTTTGGGTGTAATCACTGCCAATTTACTGCCAAGCTATTGATATGCTTTAAATTCACAAATGCAGCTAGCAAAACTGTGCATCTTTGTTTGCAAGTTCTTACACATGAGATCTGAATTGGATGCCAATTTAGACACATATTTCTAGCTTGACTTCTGCCAACATGGCCAGTAAAAGTAGGGGTGATGTTCCATTTAGAGCACAAAGGTATGGTGTTGAAGAGTGCAGGAGTTTTATGGCACTCCTTGTCAAACACTATAGCTGGAGGCTGCTGCATGGGGATTATACTGGATCTGAATGCAAGGCTGAGGCTTGGAATAATTTTACCAAGGCTGTCAGCAGTGCAACTGGTATTGGATCCTGGTCATAAGGGGCCCTAGGAATGGTAATGGCTCGGGACCCCCATACACCCCCCAGCAGCCAATCCAGAGTCCCATTACTTGGCTATTTCTCCCCAGTTACCATAAACACTGTTCAAACTTCTCAGTGGACATATTGTTTTCTGCTTTACTTCTACAATGATTATTTGGATTTAATTTAAAACTTTTATTTCAAGTTTTATAGCACAAACACTAATAGACATTTGCGAAACCAAGCAATACAGTCTCATAGTGAAATCAGACTTAACATTAAAACTTTTCTGTCCTTGAAACTCACATTCATTGAAACAGCATTGAAATCCACATTCAAAGAAAATGCAGCTGGCCAGTGGCGGATAAAGTTTACCTTAGAGGTGTTTTCAAATCATAGGCCCCTTACACACATTCTTAGGATCATGCATACATGCATGTGTTTTTTGAGTCACCTTCCTGATTTTATTAAATTATATTCTTTGTATAATACAGCACCACTTGTTACAGCAGTTTTAAATTTGTAGTTTTGAACATTTTTCCATAAGCAATGAAACAAAATGTATGAACCAATAAATGATAAAACTACCCAATTCAGAACATTTCATCAATAAAAGTCTACTCAAAATTATGCCGTTACAGTCCACCAATATCAGTCAATATGCACAATATCTACAGAAGTAAAACTCATTTGAATAATTCCACATTAGAGAGCTGTAACTAATGAAGAGGTTACTGCTAGCAAACAGCTTTATATTTCAGTGCTTCATCGACAAATTCAGTGCCTGCTGCCCTTGAAGAATAAATTGTTTATGTTACATTAAATAAACGGCAAGCTGGTAATATTGCACTAGGAAATGGATGGCAAACTGACAACAGGTTCATAGCTACTAAGCATCTCCTCCAAAGGAGAACATACTCGGATGTGCAGCACTCCACCTCCTTTAAATTACAACACAGTATCAGCAATCCATCTACATGCTGAGGGAGTAGAACCCACACCCTTCTGCCTCAAAAGCAAGTATGCTATCTGCTGTGCTACTAACAATGTTTTTAATTTTTTTAGCACAATAGTGATACCATTTGCTAAACAACAGTTGTATATTGTAAACAGACTTAGCATGATCAGCACTAAACTTCTCTTCCCTTGAAGCTCTCAATTCTTTACAAAAGGCACTTGACACTGTTTCTTGTAAAATGCACTTGACACTCAATTTCTTGTAAAATGTACAATGCTCAGCTATACCTCTTAACCTTATAGTACAAGAAATCTGGACAAAACCAAAATGAATTAGGGGACAAAGGCTTAAAACTAGGCACAAATTTTAAATATTGCTTGTATAATCTTAGAAAGTTGTTAGAATAAAGGGTTTTGTCTTATCATGCATTTTTCTGAAGGATATGAAGACTGAAACCTAAATGGCTGTCATTATTTAATGAATTCAGTCCTTAATAATTTGCCAAGAAACCACATGTTTTATGAGGAACAGACCTAAAATCTGAGGTAAAAATTTGGGCATTCTGCAAACATCTAGTCAGTTGAGAGCTATAGACTCAACTCCTTGAAACTCAAGTTCTTTTAACATCTTGGTGGTTGGGGTAGAGGATTCAGGTTCTTGCTTCCTGCAGGTTTTGAGCCTGAACAAATTAATTAACCATCAGTTAGCCCTATCTGGGGGCATTACACACACACACACACACACACACACACACACACACACACACACACACACACACACACACACACACACACACACACTCTCTCTCTCTCTCTCTCTCTAACACCTTAGTTGATGAAGTTTCAGTTTGTCAAGCAGCAGCACAAATCCATCCAGGGGTGTGTTTACTGCAGTACATGAATGGAACCATTAAATTCTGTGCACAGAAAGGCAGAGCGGTCTGTGTGACAATGCACAGAGATGCAACAAGTGTGTGAGACCAGATGCAGAGAAGGATGCCCTCAAAAACACATATTTTGTAGTTCAAAAAAAAGCGTGACAGTTCCTCAGCAAGCAGGTCCCCTCCCAGCCAGCAGGGGCCCCCTCAAAGCCAGTGGACCCTAGGCGACTGACTAGGTCACCTAGTGCTGGGTCTGGCTCTACTGGGGAGCAATGTTGTCACCATTACAGGGACACAAAGTGGAGCAAGCAGAACCATCTGATCTGAAGGGAGGATGCATTTTAGACTCCAAGCACCATTGAGTTGTATAAGTATAGTGATCCATTAACAGTCTATGATAAATCATTGTGTAGCCAAGACAGTTAGTCATTATGCTTTCATATCTTTTTTTTTTCTTTTCTTTTCTGTACCCTACTGTACAGCTGCAGAAGAGATAGCAGAAAACCATGAGACATATCTGGAGAGACAACTCACCTCAGAGAGGCACAGGGTAAGTATGCATTGTGTCTGAATGCAAAGGAGAGATATATTTCTGTTCGTCGCTCTATATCATCTTGAGCAGGCGTACATATATATATATATATATATATATATATATATATATATATATATATATATATATATATATATATATAGTAAGTATACATACCTGCTGCAATACTTCCTATTGCTTGCATTAAGCAATGAGTACACCAGCTTATTTGTGTGTGGGTTCAATGCTAAGAAACAGACTTTAGATTTTATTACAGGATAACATTTATAAAATAGTAACGGCAATACAACATGACATTAACAATTCAATTTTTGCAAATGCAATTTTTATCTTTAAAAGCATATATCCAATGAGGCATGGTCAAATAAATGTTTTTATTTGTTACCTAATAACATTGTGATTGATTTAATGGTGCATTAATGCCTTTCCATCATGTCTGGAATTGGCAAAGGAGTGTATATTTATTTATCATATTTATTTACGCGTTGCAATAATAACATAATGTGACATGGCACTGATCTAATTCTCTCTTTTTTATCTCATCCTACCCTATATTTCTGTTTTTTTAATATATATATATCAATTTATTTTTTCAATACATTGCTTGATCATTAAATGCAAATTAATGTTTTGTATCTTCTTTGATGTTTAACCCTAAACGGACCAAAAACTGAAAACATAGATGGGATCAGAAGACAAAAACTTGCATGTCCATGACCGATTAGATTCTGTTAAATAATTTACAATTAATGCGTTTTAAAAGCCAAAGGTGACTTAAAAAATGTAAACATTTCACTAAAATCCTTGTTAAAAAATACAATATACCACCGCTGCCTTCAAATATTGAAAACAACCTAAACTGTATTTAAAAATAAAGTGACAGGTCATATAACCTGTTAAAAAACCTGTCATATTTATACTAATAAAAATTATACCCAAATAGGTTTGAGGATCCAAAGAAGAAAAAAGTGTACAAAATCAGAGTGAAAACAAATCATGAAAAAGAGTTTGGGGTAATGTTTAATTGTTGTTACTTATAATCTGGCCCTTCTAAGCCTGAGCAGCGAACCTATACTGAGTAAACCATTAAGCCCTGGTGGTTTACCTGCGTCAAGCTTAAGCTGCCAGATTAATTCCCTAAACTCAAGTGTAGATTCCCAGTCCCCCACTCTAATGTGTGGGTTGAGCTGTTCGAGCACCATAAAGGACAGTTTCAAATTAGGGCATTCAAGAGAATGCTTATAAAAGGCATTACTTTCCTTTTTGTTGTCAATTTCATATGCATGTTCATATAGCCTCTTCCTAAATTCACGCTCTGTTTTACCCACGTAAAAACATCCGCAGGTAGAGCATAGTCCAATGTAGACAACCCCTTTAGTGGCACAGGAAAAATGCCCAATTGGCTTAATGTTGATGTGACGTGCCCTTAAATACATGTGGTTGTCGTTTATAACTAAAGAGCACTGTTTACAGGCACCACATCTGTAAGTACCATTAACCTTACAATGTTTCCCGGTTCTAACATTGTGCCTTTTCTCAAAAATAGCCTTTAAATTCTGCCCCCTTTTTCTATGAACATGCATATGAAATTGACAACAAAAAGGAAAGTAATGCCTTTTATAAGCATTCTTTTGAATGCCCTAATTTTAAACTGTCCTTTATGGTGCTCGAACAGCTCAACCCACACATTAGAGGGGGGGACTGGGAATCTACACTTGAGTTTAGGGAATTAATCTGGCAGTTTAAGCTTGACGCAGGTAAACCACCAGGGCTTAATGGTTTACTCAGTATAGGTTCGCTGCTCAGGCTTAGAAGGGCCAGATTATAAGTAATTACAATTAAATATTACCCCAAACTCTTTTTTTATGATTTGTTTTCACTCTGATTTTGTACACTTTTTTCTTCTTTGGATCCTCAAACCTATTTGGATATATTTTTTATTAGTATAAATATGACAGGTTTTTTAACAGGTTATGACCTGTCACTTTATTTTTAAATACAGTTTAGGTTGTTTTCAATATTTGAAGGCAGCGGTGGTATATTGTATTTTTAACAAGGATTTTAGTGAAATGTTTACATTTTTTAAGTCACATTTGGCTTTTAAAACGCATTAATTGTAAATTATTTAACAGAATCTAATCGGTCATGGACATGCAAGTTTTTGTCTTCTGATCCCACCTATGTTTTTAGTTTTTGGTCCGTTTAGGGTTAAACATCAAAGAAGATACAAAACATCAATTTGCATTTAATGATCAATTAACTCACATTATTTAAATACACTGGTGTAACTTGTTCAGTGTTTTGACTTGATAAAGCCTGGAATATACCAGGCGAAAGCGCTTGTCTCACTGGTCTGTTTGGATTCCTTTTTTGAAAGTGTACGAATAAACTGTTTCAACTACGCTGGTGGATTATTGCTTCAGTCGGTGGTTCCTGACTTTCACATTACTGGGTTTTGTTTGTTTCTAAGTTTTGGTCAATACATTGCTGCTGAAAACAAAATGACTATCAGCACAGGGAGCTAATCTGACCACTGAAGTCTGGCCCACCATACCTCCGCACAGACACCCAGTACATCTGTGTCACAACTTGTCATTGTTGCATTCATAAGTCCTGCCCTACCTACTTCACCTGCGTCAGGTAGCTCTGCCCTGGCTGCTGATGCAATGGTACCTTCTGGGAGCAATACTAGTGGAAGTGGTAATTTTGTCACCTACCAGGAGCTGACAGGTCTGGTGGAGCACATAATGGAGAAGAGCCTTGGTGCCTGAATAAGTAGAGTTGAAAAGGTCCTGCATTTTATTGTCAAAATAATGCCAAGTCCAGCATTGACCCAGGCAAGTGACACAGGAGACAGTGATGACAGTTCTAAGGGTAATGACTTGATTCTCACAGTTCTCAAGCTGAACATGGATGTGCTTCCATGTCCCCTACCTATTCCCAGTTATAGTGACCCTCAACCTTTTGTGTCCATCACTATCCCTGTCTATCTTGTATGTCCTGTATGTCTGCACAGGCATAGTGTCATGGATCGATTACAGCTGTATATCAAATTATTATTTCATGTCATTTTATAGTCTCATCATATGTTTAACTGCAAATATTTATATTTATCTCCAGTTACAACACTTCATGAGTATAGCATCTGAATAGTGCAGTAAGAAAGCATTTGGAAAAATGTTCCATCCCCAACAGGGAGACTTAGTAAACCACCCATATCCTGCTTATGTCTTAACCTTGTTTCTACTTCTTCTACCTCTTCTTGCTCTGTATAGCAACAACCTTATTGTACACAGCGTGACATGAACTAAGAATTGCTACACTCAATGTAGGTTCACTGACAAGATGGAGTTTGGAATTTGATGGTGTGATGCCCCTGTACTGGCCCAGTAATCAAGGAGCCTCGATCCTCACCGCTTGCACCAGTGAGGGATGTACACATTGGGAGGATGACAAATACAAACACAGTAAAGTACAATTTCCCTTAAGAGCACACAGAGATCACAGTCAGTCTGGGGCTGGTTTCTACCTCTTTCTCCAGATCCCCAATAAAACTCCCTAATGGCACAGCTATGGGGTTAATATCTCACCTAAGGGATCAAGCCAAGACCTCCAGCACCCTCTCTGTCCAACCAGTACTTTGTGTCCCTGCCCAAGTAGCTGACACACGCACACACACACACTTTGAGATTTGATTTATATACAAACACACACACCCACACACCTGGGGAAGGCTGGCACAGGTTTACTAGCTATGCCTCCTTCTGCCAGACTATAAGGTATTTATCACTGCCATCAACCCCTACTTATCAGCTACTTAAAGGTTCTTACAAAGGGTGACCAATCCTACTGTGTAATGTTATTATTATCCAAATGGTAAGTGTGACCAAGAACAAGGCTATTTAGGAGTGGCATGTACAGTGTCACCAAAAAGATATGCAAGTACGCTAAGAGCTTAAATATATCTCACAAGTATCAGCCACAAAGATAGGTTTAAATATATTTAATATAAAATAATGAAAGAACAAGACAGTACTCAATCAGCATAGTAACTACATAGTTCAGAATCACAGGAAATATTTTAAAACAACATTGCAGGACAGTCTCAAATAAATACAGAAAACATCTAAACTAATCTTTACTATATTCCTATCTATATCTAAGAGAAATTACTGTACCCTAGACTTACCTACAGAGCAACATGCAGCAGAAGTGCTGAATGGATGTTTCTAGATCCAAGACAAGATACAAAATTGTACAGTCTTTCTCTGAGACAGTTCTTAAATTACTATCAGACATTACTACTGAGTCATATTGGATGACATCACTCATTGTCACCTGCCTTCAATTCCCAGGCTAACAGATACCAACAGAATTTTATCATCACTGTGTGAGAAGTATATATCTCTCAGATGTACAGCTGCTAGGAAGCAATAAAACACTTTACATTTTAAATCTAGTAATTAAAATTACTTTCAAGACAATAGAAAAACTTCTAGCTCTAGATATTGTGTCTGCTTGCTCCACTGAAATTGAGAGATAACACAATCATAAAACATTTTGATTCCAACTTATTTTCTTGAAGTTTTGCAAGTTAACTCCGTATGTTCCAGCTTCTACTATTAAAGCATACGTCTGCACAGGTATATAGTTTATATACATTTCTGTTCTTTTCCAGTAGGGTACGTTGTGGTTACATTCTTGAAGCTCAGTACATAACATACAGTTCTGTATAAATCATAGCAATATTCACAAATGAAATAGAATTATTTACAAAATTCCAGCTAGCTGGGCTGGCAGCATCACAATCCCCTTCCCCGAAAACTCAAGCTAGTTTTTCAAGTGCCCCTTGAGAAATGTTGCTTGAGAGGGTTGTGCCTATCTGTGAATACCTCAAGCCATTTTCTGTATTGAGAGCCCATCTGCATTGGCACTGCTAACCTCACTGTGATGCTGCACTGTCATATATTATGCTTGCAACCCTAAGCTTTACCTTAGTAACTTGGCATTTTGCTGGCTGGCTCGATGTAGCCATGTTAAGGGATTTTAGTCTGTAACTACAGTGAATTTTGTTCCATACAGATAAGGCTAAAGTTTCTGAGGTGACCACACTATGGTTAGGCATTCCTTTTCTACAGCTGCATAGCATTCCTCCCTGGGTTGGAGCCTACAACTGAGATATACTACTGAGTGATCTTGTCCCTCTGAGGAAACCTGGCTAAGTATAGCCTCCACCTCATGGTTTGAAGCATCCACCTGCACAACAAATTCTTTGCTGTAATCTGGACTGGCTAACACAGGGGGTCCTCCCAAAGCTCCTTTAAGCTTCTGGAATGCCTGCTCACATGCTAGGCTCCACACTACATTATCTTTCCTGTTTTTCCTTGTCAGGTCTATGAGGGGAGGAGCTATGGTACTATAACTGTGGACAAATGTTCTGTAGTACCCTGCTGTCCCTAAGAATGCCCTCACCTACGTTTTGGTAACAGGGGCAGACCATGCCCAAATGGCTTCCACTTTGGTGGGTTCTGGCCTGATCTTACCACTCCCTACTCTATGTTCCAGATAGGAGACCTCTGCCATATCCACCTGACATTTTCTGGGCTTAATGGTCAACCCTGCCCTCTGTAGTCTGCCAATCACCTCTCTGACATGCGGAAGGTGCTCTTGCCAGGAATAGCTGTAGATGGCAATATTATCTAGGTAAGCAAGGGCAAAATCTCCTGGTCCTGCTAGGATATGATCTACCAGCCTTTGTAAAGTCATTGGGGCATTATTCATCCCAAAGTGTATCTTTGTGAACTCATACAAGCCAAAAGGAGTCACAAAGGCTGACCTCTCTCTAGCACTGGGAGTCAAGGGCACCTGCCAGTAACCCTTGGTAAGATCAATGGTGGTAAGATACTTAGCCCCACCCAGCTGCTCTAGGGCTTCATCTGTCCTAGGCATGGGGTAAGCATCTGACCCTGGGTGACTATTTAATTTCCTATAGTCCACACAGAACCTGGTGCTGCCATCCTTCCTTGGTACCAGCACCACTGGGGAGGCCCAGGGAATGACACAGATGTCATTGTAGCACTATATACCTCACCATTTATGCTTGTAATACAATATGACACTCCATTA